>NC_138969.1:11430000-12030000 GCF_055761805.1 Camellia sinensis
TGAATTGGCTTCCCATTTAAACATGGGAATCTGGATAACAGAGAGAGCATATTAAATTATACCATGCATCGAAGAATAGTGTATAACATCTGAGGGCAATGATAATTTCAGCAATTTGAGGAGAAAAAGATAACCTGGAAGGGTAGTGAAGGCAGGTTAGAATCCCAAATCAGATCATCACCTTTACCATGTAAATAAATCTGTGCATCTAAACGTGCTTCTCCATCTCTTGAATAAATAAAATTTAAAACATATTGTCGACAGAAGTGATCTCTGAGCTTGTCCAATGAATGCTGAAGATGGCGCCTCCAATCCTTGAGTTCTATAGCATTGTTTGCCATAGGCAGGATGTTTTCAACAACTCCGTTCGCTGCTTCCTTGCTTTCATTCAATGCGCTCCAAATTCTAGACACAAGCATTGGCAATAGTTCATCCGCAACAGTAAATGCAGTTCCCAATAGAGCAAGCTGTTCAGAATCTGTTTCGACTCTAAAAGGTACAGCTTCTTTCAACTCTGTAAGATTGTCATCTTCAGATGGGCCAGGTAACGCTCTAATCAAAGCATCCACGTACTTATCAAAAAGCTGTGAAATTCTAGTCAATACATTTCCTCCAAAGTGCAAAATAACCAGGGGGGTTAACTGCTCCACTATATCCTGTAAAGAATATTTCACTATTAAGGTTACGAGATGAATTGATAATTGAGACATCACCAACCACGTACCCAAAAAAAAAAATTGAATTGAGTATGTATCACCCATCTCTCTATTGGCTCTAACTATGCTGTTTGATTCCTGGAAAAGCCTCCAAGATAATCATTCTTAAGTCAGCATGCAGCCAAACCATACAACACATCCATGCGCATGGTTTGAAGTTGACTTACAAGACATTTGCCATGTGTCAAGAATATTATTATAGCTAAAAATACATAAAAACTTTGGGCATGCACACATGCATGTAATGATATCCTTAAGCAAATCTACAAGAATACATGTCTGTAGACACAAGCCATAGACATGCATCCAACATGTGTAGGAAACATAAACAAATAAGACACATTTGGACAGATGTCCTACATGGGCAGCACATGTCGATGAGTGTCATTGTCCAACACATGTCAGACATGGCTTATTAGGAGGCATATCCTTGTTTTCTATAATGCATGTAACTAGATTGACTAATTTAACAAATATTTTAGCATCTGAGCCACACACCAGAAGCATGTCTCCCTAAGCTTCATTACTTGATGCCTAGGGACATTGCATGGGAACAGCAGAGCAAGACCTACATTTCAGTAGACCACAATGGGGTATGGTTGACCCTAATGCATATGATGAGAGAATGATTTTATAATTGCAAGATTTTCTCTGTCACTTCTTCTCATAGGAAACTTGTTTGTCTAGATTCTCAAATTACGCAAAATCTCATGGTCCAAAAAGTATTTCAAATCCTAAATACTTTCAAAATCTCCAATGTAAGTCACAGTAAATAAATATATTGCTTTATAATTATTTACGTGCAAACCATGTACAATGAAAGTTTCACTATTGGGATAAGAGATAATTCCCCTAACAGATGAGAAAAACTTACTTTGGCAACGAAAATGAACCTCATTCCACTATGAATGAGCAAACTATCACATGATGTTGCAAAAATAGATAGTGGCGATGCAAAACGAGGCGACAACTGCAAGCTCTCATCAGTTCCAGCAATGTCAAGGACTACTCTTCTAGCCCGCCTGAAATTCAACTCCAAGACTTCTTCTATGTATGGCCGCAAAAGTACCAAAAGCAATTTTGAGAGTTTTAAACCTTGTGATTCCAATGCAGAACAGTGGCTAAGACTAGCCTGAACACAAATACTAGCAGCATGTAAAGCAAATATTGTGTCAGAAGGAGGTGCATTCTCCTTAACCAACCGTACAAAAGATTCAATTTCACATTCTGCCCATTGAATGACTCTGTTGGTATAAGCAGGATTGTCACCAAATATCAAACCAGATTCTTTTGTTGTCAATGAGATTGAAGAGAATACAAGGTTAGACAACGTGGCTGAATATGTTTCTGGGTAAGTATGGCAGAATGGAAGAAAAGCCTTGACGCTATTCTGGAGGTGGGACCCATATGATTTCAACAGTAGCTGATGTGCCAAAGGACCTTTTCCCAGCTTTAGCAATCCGGATAAAGCCTTCTTCAGTTCAAGAATACCAACTAAGGGTTGTTCAGTAATCTCAACTAGCTGATCCTCAAGCATTTCCTTCCTTTTCAAGAAAGCGGACTTGTATGAGGACGGTTCAGTAGAAGAAGCATCTCCTGAGCCTTTCAGCTCAGGATGACTTCTCTCTTCAGTATCCAATACCTCCAGTGCTTCTTCCACTTTATGCTCAGCCAAGAGAACATCAACATTCTCCAAAAACATCCTCTCGTGACCCCCTGCTTCATTTAGCAAGGGAACTTCGAGTTCACAATTTTCAAGATTTTGCTCAGCTTCCTGTATGTCACCGCTAGACCCGTTAAACTCATCCAATTCACGGCATACACCACTCATCAAATCCTGAACTAGAATCCCTTGAGCTGAAATATGCTTACGGAGCTCATTTAGCTCGTGCTCCACTTCCACGACTTCTTCAGATAACCTACAATAATCATCATAATCAACGTTCTACATATGTAGTCAACCACTAATGTACCAAACAAAAGCAATTAAAGTAAGTTAGGATGCAATTAACAACCACAAGCTGATTTTTATGAAGTAAATATCTTCAAAACAAAGGGGTGCACTCTTTTAACAAGGAAAATTGCATTAAAAATAGTACCAAAAGAGAATGCTGTTCAGCGCACTCATATAGAATGAGGCGAACTTGGTTCTGGGGAAAAACAACTTAGAGGTATACGTTTGAGTGAGATATTTTATAGGATCATTAGTGATGTACCATAGTAGTTGTTGGACCTATTAGAACTTGATATTTTTTATTGCTGCCTAGATCATTGAATCATCAGTCTTATTAGATATATAAACACACACACATTATATTGCTATTGATATTTTTATGAGTTTTAGAAAGGATCAAATTTTGAGACTTTATATATATTGTGAGGAATAAATGTTTATTGTTATACTTGTTTTTAGGGTTTTATGTGTAGGTTAATTTTCTGAGCTACGGCTCCTCGCGTTTGGTCTCAGGTGAACCCTCCGGTTGATCAGGTTTTCAGATGTCTGAATGATGCTTTGGGGCAGGATAGTCCTGAGCTACAGTCAGTGGTGTCTGGGGCAAAGAAGGTTTTGGGAATGGTATCTTAGATCAGGTGATGGGAGGTGTTGGTTTGGAGGAGGGTGGTGTTGAGCAGGCGTGTGCATCGCCGGATGCGAGGGAGTTTGTTGAGGAGCAAAACAGTGGGAGGCTTTAAAGAGGGATGGGAATAAAGGGGGTAATTATCATTATTGTCATATTAACACATCCCAGTCTTTAAAGAGGGATGGGACTAAAAGGGATGGATTTAGATAGAAGCATAAAAGCAAAGGGAGGGATCATACGGCAACCAAAAAACAGAGAAATAGTATTACCTCAAGAAAGCCAAGTACTTTGTGCGTGTATTGCCACATAAGTTCTCCACTGCATCCTTTAAATCCAAAAGCTCAAAACAGAGCTTTCTAATTCCCTACACAAATAAGCATGGTCAAAATATAATTATTGAATAAATTGAATACCTAAAATTTGTGTTCCTCCTATGAAATTGATTTTATCACATTCTATTGTGGATAGTTTACGATATTAATGTCTGTAAAACTTTCCTTGTGACAAATCCATAGTATTGAATTGACATCAGGTTCAATCCTTCCAGTGTTACCCGCTAAGACTACCATCTCTCGCTACTTAATTGGAAGAGTAAATCCAATTACAATAAATAAAGGGCATAGGCTTGTTTTGAACTTGAAATTGTTAAGGGAAAAGTAAAAGGAAAGGAAAGTGAAAACAAAAACGATTTTACTCCGTGCTTCCCTTCCACGTTAAAAATCATTATATTATAAATTTTATATGAAACTACGTGAAAATAATGAAAAATAGATGAAATGGTATCTAGAATCAAGAACTTTACCATATACTCATCTTATTTTCATTTTATAATTGAATTCTATGGCAACCAAACAAGGAATAATGATTCCCATGCATTTTCTTTCCATTTTCCCTCAACAATTCATAACCAAACAAAGCACTAAAAAGACATATAAAAACTTTTTGCACAACACTAACCTAAAACTAAAAAAAACCCACATTATCAGAAACCAATTAAGATGAAAACCACAAAAGCCTACACTCCCCGTAGATTGAACACAAAATACTTCAGACCCCAATAACAAAGCACAACACAACCATGGACTAACTTCAAACCGAGATGGTAAGCAAAATGCAGCCCCTTTCACGGAATTAAACTTCAAATAGGTAAAATTCAAACTTCAGAAGAAAAAAAATTAAAAAATCAAAACAAAGGGTTGATCAAAGATAAAAACTATCTTAATAAATGATCAAGGTTTAACAAAGATGATTTCAAACAAAATCCTTACCTTTTACCTAGTTATCAAAAAAAACAAAAAAAAAGGCCTTACCTTTTACCCATATAAAATTTAAATTTGAGTTAAAAAAACCCCAAAAACCCTCACCATTGCTTTACTCCAACTCAAATCAAAAAGAGCTTTTTTACTCAAATTGAGGGATACTCAAATTTTTTCAAAGCTATTTTGGCTTTCAAATTTATCACTTTTATTCAAGCTTTTACTCAAATTTTTACTTCCATTCAATTACTTCACATCAAATAAAACTTTTGCACAAATTTTAGATTTGATTTGAGTAGAAATTTGAGTAAAGGCTGGATGTGGCCCCGATGGAGTCGTAATTTTGTGGGAATAGTTGAATTACAGTATTAGGCTAAGCAGATGAATAGATTTTAGGCACATTGAAATTTATTTTCTTCTTAGTATATTTTCTCAGCAACCAAACAAAATGGGAAGGAAAAAAGAAAAAGAAAAATGAAACATTAGTATACCTTTTCGGTCTTGGACTGATAGATGGTGTCGATCTTAGACTGTGGAGTGACAGATTCGATTGATGGGAAGTCATCGTCTTCTTCGCTACTCTCCATTTCTTAGCCTAGTTTTGATTAACCCAATTTTCCCTCTCTCTCTCTCTCTCTCTCTCTCTCTCTCTGAAACTACAAGCAAAAACTCAAAAGTTCAGAGTCCAAGAAGAAGAAGAAGAAGAAGAAGAAGAAGGGTTGTTGTTGTGGTGTTTCGGCGGACTATCGTGATCACTTCTTCCCCATGCCATGGTTTTTAGAGCCCATCATTTTCACATTTGATTTGACCCCACTTTCTTCTTGCCTCATCTACATATTTTGATTTTTTTTATTTATGGTGGTGTTTGGCAAGATTTGATTTTAGATTTTTTTTGATTTTTTTTATTAGAAGGCAAAGTTTTTGTAAAATTTAAAAAAAAAAATCAAATAAAATATCACATTTAATTTCATAATTATTATTTTTTTTCTTATAAATATCACATCCAACCACAAAAAATTCAATTATCTTTTCAAACACCAAAAAAAATTTATCTAATAATATCCTACAACTAAAAAAACCTACATAAAAACTCAATTCTCAAATAAATATTTACACCTTAATTTCAATTTAAAAAATTTTATTTTTATTTTTTATTTTTTATAAGAAATGTGAAAAATAAAAATATGTATAGATGATTTGGAGAAGTTATTGGTTAGTTTAGTAACTGTGTCACGTGGCACTTCATATATATATTATGATTAGGGAAAATGATGGGTTCACAATTTTGTGTTTGATGATTGAAAAATATGAAAAACATAATGATTTGTGATTGGTAAGAAGTATCGCTACGTAGCGTCCCAATCCCAAGACTAACCAATAATTTTTCAAGGATTTGATAATTTATTAGGACTTTTTGGCTGAAAATTATTGGTTGCATTTGGTTTAGTTTTAGAACTATGATTTGATAATTGAGTTATATTTTGAGCTTGTGAGTTGTTGAATCATGATTTGAAGTAAAAAACAAAATTTGTTTGATATGAATTTTGAAAATAGTTTTAAATTAAGTTTTGAATTTTTGAAATAAGAAAAGTTGTTTGGTTATAAGTTTTGAAAAAAGTTTTCAAAACTTAATTAAAAAAACTTATAACTCATAATCAAAACGCAACTTAAAACTCTATTGAAAATTATATTCAAAACTCATAACTAAGCTCTTTTTAAAATTCAATTCAAAAAAATAATTATTTAAAAAAATCAAAAAATTCTGAAAATATATTTTTTATTTAAAATATATAAAAAAAAAAAGAGAAAAATTGTCTAAGATCCGTATCCAATTTTTGGTAACAAAGGTGTACAATAATATTTTTTGATAGCTAAGGTCCCTCAATGTTATTTTAGGTTGTAATAGAGATTTTCGTAGAACATGATGATACAGATTGATCGTGCCTTCTACACTGCTCTCTTTCTCTATAATGTGTGTCACTACTAAGCTTCAACAATGGCTGATGAAGAAGAATAACAGCAAACTCTGATCTACAAATCAAGAAAAACCAAAGTGATGTCTCCAAAAGATGGAGACTCCTCCAAATCCACAAACCTAGCAGCTACAAAGACATGCAATTGAAGTTCAGTTATTTGCTCTTCAGCTCTACAGAGAGTTACTTCATTCCATTCCTAAAGAATTTTGTTTGTGACAGTTTTAAGTTTGGACAGATGAGGAAGGTTATGCATGAATATTTACCCGACGGCAATCTCACTCGAGTCAGTATACATTATTATTATTATAGCATCTCCATATAATATATATATATATATATATATATATATATATATATATATTAATCATCAAATTTGGTTAAAAACTTGATTTGGTGTATATTCTATTCTGACATAGAACTTCTACATCTCCCAAGGCAATGGTTCGAGTTTCTGTATATTAATTGGGCTTTTTCTTCCACTTTTGGAGTTATTTGTGTTGATTATACACGTGTTATATTTGATCTTCATTGCACCCAGTTTGGATCGAGTGATGTGAAAAGAAAAGAAATTATTAAAGGTGAGAAGAAAAAAAAATGATTGGAATTTATCTTTTTCTTGTTTTGATGAATTAGAATTAAAAGAGTAATCTTTATACTATAATTCAGAGAAATTATTTGGCCCTCACAGAATTTCTCTGGAGAGAAATTCTCTAGGAACAAATTCTATAAGAAGTCCAGAGAAATTCACAGAGCTCCATGCGCATGGATTTTCTCTCTATTTTTTCTTGGTAAAGTGAAGAGAAAGAGCATTTTTATCTTTTGATGTTAATGTGTTTTTGTTTTTGTAATCTTTAAAGTGAATTTCTCTAGTCTTTTATATGAGTCCAGAGAAAATTCAAAGTTTGTTATTGTAATCTAGAGAAAATTATTATTATTACAAATTTTTCTGGACTTTTATGTTGTGTTTTTATATTTAACAAGTTATTTTTCACCTATTTTTCTTGGCAGCCAAACAAACTTTATGTTTTTATGGTTCACTTGAAATCTAAAGAAAATTTAGAGAAAATTCAGAAAAAATCTCTAGATTAGAATCTAAAGAATTTTTCTAGTCTTTCTAGAATTTATCTAGAGAGAAATTCTCTGGGAAGTCTAGAGAATTCTCTGGATATATGTATATTGGTTGTTGTTGTTACTTATTTTGGTGATCGATTTGTGTATTGCACATTGTGATCGGGAAGGTAGATAAATTTTCTGGTTTGAACCAGATAAATTATTGCGAAAACTAAAGAAATTATTTGGAAATCCAGATAAAATCTATAGACTAGAATCCAAAGAATTTATCTGAATTTCTCTGGATCGATGTTGAGGGACCTTAGACATTATGAAAATATTATATGTCATTTATGCTATAAAATATTAATTCCAGAGACCTTAAAAAAAATTCCCTAAAAAATATATAATATTTTTTTTTAAAAAAAAATATTCAACTATTACTTTAAAATTACTTTTGATTGTACATTTGATTGTTTTTTTTAAAAAAATTGTTTTGTTTAAAAATGTTTTTTTTTAATTTTTTAAATTACTGTGACATTTTTTTAAAAATTTTAAGTAAATGGCCAAATAATTTGTCATCTTGGTCTAAAAATAATATTTTATATATCTAAAAAATATCAAATATATATATATATATATATATATATATTTCAAATATATATATATATATATATTTTTTTCAAATGACAGTTGGAAATTACCCAAAAAAAAAAAAGAAAAAGAAAAAAGAGCACTGCTGTGATCAACCAACCGAACATTCGAGAGGATGTTTGAACAGACAATTGGGTAGACCCAAAAATTCAAAATGGACTGCTTTGCCAGATACCGAGTCGCCACCTAAATATTTTATTTTGGGAAAATTTAGGAAACCCTGACTCGTTTGCCTAAGGCCACGTGTCCGGCATCACCAAAGTTGCCTCGGCTCGGGAACTTGGGTACGATTGGGGAAGGTCACTTCGTGAGCACCCCCGCTCGCCCGATCAAAGATCGGCCTTTACTAACCATGATATCTATTTTTGAAAACATTATGCATTCTTATTCCGGTTATTAGCCTAGATTTACTATGTGATGCGCACAGCATACAAGTATAGACTGGATCGCCTGAATTTTAACAAAACATTTCATGTTTGTTTGTTTGAAAATGGTTTGATGGTGCTACTCGCAAGTAGGCTAAGACGTGGATTTGCCACCCTCAGGTGGGCTTAGAAAACATGATTTTGCCACTATCTAGTGGGCTTAAAACTCACAGTGAATGAATTGTTCCAATCCAAATAACCCAACCTTCACCCACAGGCATTCAGACAAATATATCACATAAGCATATAGCCTCATGGTAAGCATGATATTCATGGCAGTCACTCACACACATGCAAGGATGCTAAAGCATAAAACTTACCGAGTACTCCAAGCCAAAACAGAAGCTAGGTTAGAAATCCATGCATGATCCTAACTATACAGAAATGCCTAATGCAACACATGCAAAAATGCAACTATAGCAGGCTCGGCTATTCTAGACATGGCATATGAAATGCTACACCTAACATGTATTCAACTTAAAATTGAAGAGACAATGCAGTTAGTATGATGCGCCGAGCCCGGTGCATGCAAAACAGATGAATGAATGCAAACATGCTATCATACTGTATGCTAATTGAAATATGCCATAATCTAACCATCATAAGCGGGTAAATAAAAGGGAGAAAGACGTGGGGTTGGAAAACATACATCACACACACGCACACTTATTACAGTTGTGCCCTCGCGCAGAGGGTCCGAATAAATAATACAGTCCCGAATAAATAATTACAGTCCAAATAATTACAAAATCCTAATTAATTAACAAATTAAATTAAGAAAGCAATAAATTGGCATGCAAGCCAGGGACTGCTTCAAATCTGCTCCGGATGATGAATGATGCATGCTCGGGTTGCCTTGTGCGGAGAATTCCTTGCGATGCCCCAATTAGCCTCTGTTTGTAATTATTCTCGGGATGCGTGCCAAGCTTTGGAAGGCTGCTGATTTCTGATTTGCTGCAACAGAGAGAAACAAAGGGGCACGACAAAGTATTTTCACATATGTAAGCATGACTACTCTTCAGGGAGTGTAGTCCTCGATCCTCGTGCCACCAATCACGCATCTCGATGCATGATGGCCGAGGAGTTGATTTGCACGACTCAATATGAAATGAATGCACATATGGACACAACAAGGCCTAGACTCCATCATGGATAATCCGGAGCGTCGGCGACCAGGAATTGAGACACGTTCCGTCACTTAGAGTATGAAACGTACATCGTTTCCTGTGCTTGGGCTAATTCCTATCCCAAGCACAATGCAATATGCATGACATGCATGAATGCAACTAATATACAACCTAGCATGCACAATGCTATGAAATGGCATACACAATGCACGATGTAACATGGCATACACGATGCTCTAACATACAACCTAGCATACGCAATGCTATGAATTGAAATGGCATACACAATGCACAATGGACTTACACCAACATGAGTGGACCTCAGCCACACTCACATCGGTAGCCATTAGATGAAAATGAGACACTTGAGATGCGTGCACGCGTGCACGCAAACCGAGGACCAAACCCAAGGCATAGCATGCAACACTAACAAGGCATGGCAAGGCATGAAACATGGTATGCAAACATGCAAATTTCAGTGCTGAAATATGATGCAAAACAGCCCCGAAACATGGAAACATGGCACCCGATGCATGGAATGAACCCGAAACACAAAACTAGGCATATGCATTGGCCTATAGCTATACAAAACATGCATTATTTGATCATAAAGTATGAAGACAGAAGAAAGACAGTCCCAAAACATGCATATTTCCAGTTTATAACAAGTCTCAAATATGAACACAAATAGGGCTAATCTATTATGCAAAAATGGCCCCAAAATAGAGATTAAACACAAAGGGACAGCAGCTGGCCCCAAATGGCAAAGACCCCTTCAACGAAGTTGAAGAGGGGCTCAAAAAAAGGTATTTTACAGTTAGTGACCAAACCCAAAACAGTGCACATGCAAGCTTAAAATACTATGCAAAATAAGGCCTAAAAAGAGGTTTAAACACAAAGAGCAAAAAGGGAGCTTCAAAAAGCAAAAGTCCCTTGATGAAACAAGAAGAGGGGGTCAAAATAAGGCTATTTATAGTTCGGACCAGGGCCCAAACATACAAGCACAAGGGGCTAACAAAACATGCAAAAATAAGACCAAAAGAGGGATAAAGAGGCAAGTGACAAAATGAAGCCTCAAACAGTGAAGAACCCTTCAACAATGTTGAAGAAAGGCTCAAAATAAGCCACTTTTCAGTCATAACTAAACTCAAAACAGTTTACAAATAGGCCTAAAATACTATGCAAGAAAGAGGCATACAAGAGAGGTAAAGAAGCAAGTGGTAGCTAGAGACCTTATACATGGAAGGACCCTAAAACAGACATGAAAAAAACCTCAAAATAATGCTATTTTCAGTTAGTGTCGGAGCCCAAATATGAAAGAAATTATGGCTAATATATTGAGCAAAATAAGGTAAGAAAAAGGGAGGAGAAGACTTACCCTTGAAAACCAAATCTTTGACAACTCTTGGACCAAGTTTGGTGGCTCCTTAGCTCTGGAAAACAGCTCCAAGTGGCTGGAATGGATGGTGGTGGTGTGGTGCTAGGTGGTGGTGTAGAAATGGTGTAGGATTTGGGAGGTTTTGAGGGTTGGAGTGTAGAGAGAGAGAGATACAATGTAGAAGCTCCCAACCAAAATTTCTAACCCTTCAAATGGGGGCTGGAGGGCCTGGATATATAGGCAAAAGAGGGGGGAAAAAAGGAGGGGGAATGGAATTCAAATTTCTCCCCAAAAGTGCAGCCCTCCCAGATACACAATCTGGGGGGAAACAAAATACAGATTTATAATGTACCAGAGGAGGGGGAGCAAGGCCGGCCTGGTATTTAAGTTTCAGGTGGCCGGCCGGTCCTCCCCATGGCCGGCCAGCCAAGGGTCAAAAGGTTCAAGCAGTATTAGTGGTCGGCCACCCCAGATTGGTGGCCTCCCATGTGTGCACAACACAACCATGTGGTCAAAAACTGGAGAAAGTAAATCAGGAGAGAGAAAAACCTACTTTTTGGAGGGGTTCAAAAGGTTCAAACACAATTACTGGCCGGCCATGTGATATTGGTGGCCTCCCAGGTGTGTACAACACAAATATGTGGTTTAGGGCTGGAAAAAGTGGCCTTAGGGTGGTCAACATTGGCTTTCAAGTGAGAAAAAAAGGTGACGGAGGGTGATGGAGGAATAAAACTGGTTGTCAGAACAATTACTGGCCTCCCACCCTTCTACGACCTTCCTAACAATGAAACAGAGGTCCCTGCCAAAAATGAACTCAAACCAATGCAAAATGGAGGTTCGGGGGCCGAAACGCGCAGCCCGAGGCCCCGAAAACTGACTGTTAGGCACCGGAAGTGGTGTTCGACCACGAAGTTAGTTTTTCGGACCGCAGTGTCCTTCAAAAGGGAGTAAATAAGATGCATGCCAAAAAAATGAAGCAAACGGAGGTGGTTAAGCTGTCCCGAACCGAGGCACACGGCCAACGACTCCGAAAAACCGGAAACTGGACTCCAAACGGGCAAAATGGCCTACGACCACGAAACGTAGCCTACGGCCACTGAGAGATGATCTACGAGACCCCTTCCTCCCTTCAGGAAGAGAAAACAGAGAAAATAGAGCCTGATTCGCAAATCGAGGCAAAGCATGAAAGAGTCCGAAAGTCTAGAGGCAAGGCTCGCAGCCGAAACTCCGAAACCTCTGAATGAGCACGATAAGCAACATCACCAAGCACTCAATCGGTGACATCTGAGTCTTAAGGTCGGTCAAAAATGGGGTATCTACAGTTGCCCCTCTTTGACAGAACTCGAAAGTCGTAAGTGACGGGAGTGAATGTCAAAGCCCAGAGACGACCCATTTTTGACAAGGCCGAAGACTTAGACAAACTTACTAGATAACAAAGAAATGTGCCCGCAGGCATGCCCGCAGGCGGGGGGCAAGATGCAAAATGATATACAGGAAGATTTTGATAATTGGACTTATACGCTACGCGAAGCCGATTTGATAATTGGACTTATACGCTACGCGAAGCCGGTTTGAAAATTGAGGATTCATGCAATGCACTGTAATGTAGTGGCTAAAATGCAATGTAATAGCTAAGAGGTAAAGGTACCTTACAGAGGCAATTGGCAATGACTTACCTCATGCTGCAGGGGATCTTTCGCTTCTCCTTGGTTGAACCGCAGGTACTACTTTTCTCCCTTACTATGGTCGCAGTTTTCCTTATTCTCCAACAGGGTGACAGACTAGGTTGGTTCAGTATCCAGAATTAAGGCGCATACACATGCTATCTCAATCTATGGGGCTGCCATACAGATTTCAAGCCGAGGATATACCCCTGGGTATTTAAACCGGACTTTAGTCTCGGAAATCCCGAACCTTTGTGTTCTAGGCATGAGCCATTCGAACTCTAGTTTCCACCATCTCAGTTGGTCTCCTAGGAACTCACTACTAACACATGCAGGTGGCTATACCAGACCATCGAAAATCGTTTGGGCACGACAAACACCAAAGGAATTGCACCTTTAGAGGATTTAAGGTCTCCTAGACCGGGGAGTGCACAAGACAGTGCGAATGAAATGCAAGTAAAATGCAAGTACGATGCGCAAAACAGCGCAAATGATGATGCAGGATTTAAGGTCTCCTTAGACCGGAAGATTTAAGGTCTCCTGGACCAGGTGAGTGCACAAGACAGTGCGAGCTAAAGGTGAGGTGCGCAAGATAGCGCGATAAAATGCATGCACAATGCAAGTAATGGTCACGGCGCAAGATAGCGCGATGCAATACACTAACAAGTATAGGTGAAATGCGCAAGATAGCGCGATAAAATGCATGCACAATGTAAGTAATGGGCACAAAATAGTGCGATGCGCAAAATAGCGCGAGTGAAATGTAATGCACTAACAAGTGCAGGTGGGACGCGTAAGATAGCGCGAATGATACAATGCACAAAACAGTGCGATACGCTAAACAGCTCCATTGATTTGAAATGCACAAGATAGTGCGAATGATAAACTGCACAAAACAGTGCGATTGAGGTGCGCAAAATAGCACGAATGTAAACTGCACCAAACAGTGCGATTGAGGTGCACAAAATAGCGCAAATGATAAACTGCACAGAACAGTGCGATTGTGGTGCGCAAAATAGCGCGAGTAATAAACTGTACAAAACAGTGCGATGGCGGAGTGCAAAATAGCGCGAATGATAAACTGCACAGAACAGTGCGATTGTGGTGCGCAAAATAGCGCGAGTGATAAACTGCACGAAACAGTGCGATTGCGGTGCGCAAAATAGCGCGAATGATAAACTGCACAAAACAGTGCGATACGCAAAACAGCGCGAATGATTAGAAATGCACAAAACAGTGTGATACGCTAAACAACGCGAGTGATTTGAAATGCACAAGACAGTGCAATTGAGATACAACCACAAGATGCACAAGACAGTGCAAGTGAGATACAAAGTGTAAGTGCACAAGACAGTGCGAGTGAGATAAAATGCACAAGAAAGTGCGATACACTAAACAGCGCGAGTGATTTGAAATGCACAAGACAGTGCGATAAAATGCATCTTCTATGCAAGTATGGGGGTATTTTCCATGCAGAAGATACAGGCATTTTCTATGCAAGTATGGAAGCACATTCTATGCAATATTGAAAGCAAGCATATTCTATGCATGAAACAAGAAAAGCATATTCTCTGCGGAATCGAAAGCAAGCATATTCTATGCATGAATCATAACGATGCGCGGCATGCATGCAACAACAGTGTATATGAAAGTTCACATTCTATGCAGTAGAGGAGCATCAAATATGTACTCTGGTGCCTCTGATTTACCTCTTAGAGGACTTTGCAACACACTCAGCTCAAAAAGGGCACACCCTGTTCATATTGGCGAGAGATAACATCTGCTGCTGCTGTTTTAATTGCCATTCTGACTTGAAGCATGCTTAAGCTTGGAGTAGAGGCACACTCATTCTTCGGAGCACTGACAAGGCCTGAAGAGGTACATATGGAATGCAATCTCAGAATTTTCTGAAGGTGAAACACACTCAGATGCTCAAAATTTTCCCTCTTTTCTTTTGTTTTGCAGTCCGGAACTTATATAGCTTCAGATAAGTCCTTGTTTTACTGTTCACACTTATCGAGGGGGGACCCTGCAGTTTTATAAAAGAACAAATCCTATTTTGCACAAATGTGGATAATGGCACAGCACTCTGAGCACAAGATGATTTTTTGAAATTGAGAAATGAGTTCTCGTCCGAGTATTGAGCCTACAGCTGAACACAGCGAAAAAGACTCAATAATGGAAAACAAAAGGTAAACAACCTAAACACATCGAGACGCACTCGGACTGACTCAAAGCAAGAATCGAGACAAAACAAAGACACAACACTCAAATATGTTACAAAGACGAGAGACCTCTCAGTACGCGAAGAGCCAGTTTCTTCGGGTATTATTCCCCACCCTTTTCTTATTTGTGATTCTCACATCACTCGGCCCTCAGGCTCTGTTTTTCTGAAAAAGCCCTTTCCTCACTTTTTCTCTCAGCGCACACCTCTCTATTCTTCAATCTCTCATTTTAAATCCCTCCCCTAGGCAGTTGATGGATAAACAGAAAGTTGTGGGCTCTTGCCCCTAGCATTCCGCTAGATTCTTCTTCTTCTGCACGCGGCTAGCGAGTTTCTCCCATAGAGGGGCTGTGCTACAACTGGGTGTGTAGTAAATCTGCAACTGACATCAGTTGACGATGCTCTGCTGGGGAGTTTGGACATGATTAGATCTGTCCAGATGAGGGAGTGGAATATCTTGATCCATTCCAGTTCGTGCTTCGCACTTGGCTTGATATCTCATTGCTCAGACGGTGAGAGAGCTTTCAGCCCTTTTGCTGTTAACTTCAGTTGTGCCCTTTTCTGGCAGGTAGAGTGCCCTTCTTGGCAAGTATTGTGGCAATGGGGAAAAGACAGAACACCTGACTCAACTGTGCCCCTAGTTCATCATTTCGACCATTTTTTGTTTTTGGCTTTCTACTAAGACAATTTTGACCAAAATGAGAGTTCAATTAACATGCTTGTTCAATTTTCTGATTTAAAATCATGCAAGTCAGGTTATGAGCACTAAAAATTTTCCTTTTTTGGGTCCAAAAAATGGTCCAGTTTTGGAAAAATGGAATAATTTTTGAAAAAAAATTAGTCAACCTCATTAAAAATTCTCAAAAACTATTTTTGCAAACGGCCACTACTCAACGAGCACGGAACCCGCTCTTGAGATGCACAACTTCAGATCCGAAGGAAAATTGCCTTGTGCTTGAAGAGAGCTTCCTGGCAATGGAAAGTTGCCCCTTGTTTGAACGGCACCGTAGCGTATTGAATGGCAACGGAAAGTTGCCCCTTGTTTGGATAGCACTGCGGCGCATTGTAGTCAGTCCTCAGAGTGACGAACACAACCAAATTTTCAGATTCAGAGAAAGCAAAGATGATCAAAACTATTACATAGACACAGTGTTTTACGGCTGGACTTCAGAATGAAGTTGCCTACGTATCCCAAAGATGGGAATCAAGCCTCACGTAGTTCGGGGTTTAAGGTACACTCGGGTATTAACCTCTTCTTTTGCGCTCTAACTTTTGCCAAGGCCGTCCTTCCGGGTTTTCAACCTTGCGAGCTTTGTTTTTCTTTTCATTTTCATTTTTTTTCTTTTTTTCTTTTTTTTTTCTCTTTTTTTTTTGTTCTTTTTCTTCTTTTTCTTGCTCTAACTTTTGCCTGGGTCGCCCTTCCGGATTTTCGGCCCAGCGAGCCTAAAAGTGTAGCTTGGTCCATATCAAATGGTTCTAAGATCTCGAATCCGTCTGAATCCAAGAGAGTGGCTGCTGTTCGCTAACGATGTAGGAGTCCATCCAACGGGGGCTGAATTTGCCCCTAGTGTTGTGGATAGGAACTTGGTTGTCCTTCAGCAATTTCTTCTTCTTTCCTCCCTTCTGGGGTTTGGCATTCTTGTCGATCATCATTGATTTGTGGAACAATCTGTCTTCGGCTCTTCGAGCACAATCTGGCATCTTTCGCCCCTAGTTCGAGTGGTGCTTCTGATCTAGCTTTGCAAGCTTCTTTTGACGACATCTGATCTTCTTGATCTGACTTCCCTGCCGCTAATTCATGGGCTGCTTCGACTCTGGCCACTCAGGCCTCACATTGTAGTTGACCGTTGAACGTTCTGAATTCAAGTTCAAGGTTTTGAAAGCAGAAGGGTCGAGTCTCGAGGCTGAGAGCGATCCTAAGCTGTACAATCTCAAGAGCGATTCCACACAGATCTTCGCAGGATCGCGCAAAATATTTTTTGAAATCTTTTAAGAAAGCGACCAGTCGCTCGCGCTGAAGACAGTGTAGAACCAATCTGGATCAAGCTAGGATCCTTCCCAGTACTCACACTAACAAGCATAATCTCAATCATTAAGGGCTTAGCATGCCTCTCTTTCTTTCAATTTGATCAAAGTTTTGCAAATCTCGAGGAATTTCTTCCTCTTTATTTTCATCACAATGTTCAAAAGGTTTTGAAAAACTTAGGTCAATGCAATGATCTTCAAAGCACAGAAAAGCAGGTGAAAAGCACTATCGTTTCATTCAGAATTTCTAGCACAACTAGCACAAGGCAGAAGCGAATACAAGAATGTGAAAATCACTGCTGTTCATTCAAATCTGTTGGCATTACTGGCTCCAAGACAGAAACAGACTCAAAAGAAAGCAAAACGACAAACACAAAACAAAACAGTGATGCCCGAGGTAACACCCCCGGAATCACCTGACTCTAACAAAACAAGACTGACTCGGTACAACAAGACAGACCCAACTGACTCAGTAAGAAAAGACTGACTCTGTACAAAACAACAAGACTGACCCAATACCCAAGCCAGACAGTACAAATTAACAGCATTCACAAATGTGCTCAAAACAGTGCATGCCATTCCTACGTCTGGAGTTAATCGAGCGCCACTCGTAGCTGGTTCACCCCCCGATCACATTATCCCCCAAGTTCACCGATCTAGTGCCGATAGACTTTGCAGGACCTGACGCAAAGATGACCTTTTTATCAATCAGATCTTGTACTTCATGGTGAAGACGAAGACACATGTCAGTGTCATGGCCGGCTTGTTGATGAAAGACACAGTACTTCGCCGGGTTGTGGGAGAGAGGAAGTTTATTCAGTAATGGCCGCGGCTCCAGGGGCTTCAGATGCCCCTTTTCGATCAGGACCCTCAGGGCCGTTGATAGAGACATGTCCAATGGGGTGAACACCCTCTGGCCCCGAGGTGGGTATTTGGCAGGTTGTGAGCTGGTTGTGTTGGATGTACCGGCGAAAGGGTCGGTAGGTGCTGACTTTTGATGATCTCTTCCGAGTGTAGGATTGGAGCTGAAAGAGGTGTTTTTGGTATAACATCTCTTGTCTCGGTTTGCCCCTTGATTCAGACTGCCCCCAACTTGAGTGGCAAAAGTATCATCCACAGTTTTTGTAACCACTGTAAGCACTTGCTGTTTGTTTAGTCCTTCGGCCTTCAAAGCCTCAACAGCCCGTTGAAGGTGTTCATGGGGATCCATGTCCGCCCCTATCTTGTTCTTTCCACTCGCCTCCACTTTGCCAAGGGATTGGCATTCCTCAAATACAGCCCATTCCAAGACTAGGGAGCCTTTTGACATGAACTCCCTGGTATGTGATGTGGTTGATGACGGAGCCGATGTCCCGGAGGCCAAATCTGTCACAGTTCTCTGAAGATCTTCGATCATTCTCTTCGGCTCAGAAGTAGTGGGTTCACGGGTTTGAGATGATTGGGGTCCAGGTGCATCCATCATGCATAAGTCCATGCTTTCTGGAATGAACACCTCAGGCTTGGGTAGATGGGCTGGGGTGATGTATATGCTGGGGTCGAAGGTGGATGGTAGTGTATGGATGAAGTTGAGATGGGGAGGTGACGAGTCAGTACTATCTTGAGGTCCTTTGGGTGGAGCTAGGGTCTCTTCATCAATAAGATCCTGAATCTTATGACAGAGGCGGATGCAACGGTTCGTATCATGACCGTGTTGTTGATGATAGGCACAGTATTTAGCTGGGTCATATCTTGGTGGAAGAGGATTTAGAAGGGGTTGGGGTTCTAGGAGTTCTAGGTGTCCTTCTTCTTGCAACTTTTTCAAAGCTTGGGAGAGACTCATGTAAAGAGGATGGAATTTTCGGGCTTGGGGCCGAGTTGAAGTGGTTGGTTTTTGGTCATTAAGGGAAGTGGTGATAGCGTCTACTTCTGAGCATTTCGCAACTGTGCTACCATCAATAGTAGCATTGGAACCGCGAGCAACATTCCTCTTCGAAGGCTCATTATCTTCTGCAAAGATCCCTTGTCTGATGGCATCCTCGATTTGAACCCCCATTTCATGAAGGGCTGGAAAGGTAAACAGAGGTAGAACGGCCATCTTTTGCAGCAACTTGCCATGCAGATTCCGAACAATCATCCTGGTCTGATCTTTGTCGGAAGGCCTTGTAGTCATCATTGAGGCCTTTGCTCTCCATCTTGTCACGAACTCTAAGAAACCCTCCTTTGGCTCTTGGCGGGTGACTTCGAGATCACGAGTCGTGACCTCGATCTGTGTGTTGTAGGAGTATTGAGCAATAAAGGCCTCAGCCAACCCTTCCCAGTTCTGTTTCACAGAGTTCTCCAATTTTGCATACCAGATTGCGGCTATCCTAGACAATATTCGGCCGAATAGTGACAATTTCTGGGCTGTGGTCAAACCCATTGGCCTCAAGATATCAGAAAACAGTTGGAGGTGCACCATTGGGTCTTTAGAGCCATCAAATCGATCGATATGCGGCATTTTGAACCGCTCTGGCAAGGTCACCACTGAGTCGGTATAACCATCCTCTATATTAGGAATAGAGCGGGCCCCCTGAGACTTTTTGAACAATTTCTCAAGCTTGCTCACTTTCAATGCTGTGGGGTCCGTCTCGAACTCAAAGGGGGAGTCTGGCAGGTTGGTGGGTGTTTTAGACAGCTGGGGTAGCACCGGGGGCGGAGCTGGCCCACTTGGAATGTCCGTATCATCCTGGACGTGGGTTGCCTCCCCGAGTATGGGAACTCTTGGTGGGGGAGGAGCCTGGTGTGAAGTAAATACTCCAGTTTGCTGCTCTAACCTGGCAATTGTCTCTGCCTGTTGGGCTATGACCACGGCCTGTTGCTTGGTGAATTCCGCTTGACGGACAGCGTCTTGCTGCATGGCTTTCATACTATCCTGGAGTTGGCGCACCATCTCTTCCAAATTTGACATATTGTCCTGATCTAACTGAGCAACTGGTATACCTGTGTCTGCAGTAGGCTCCGAAATTTCAACCTGGCTGTTCAAAGACCACTGAGCTAGTAGCTGCTGTACTGGTGGTCTGTGCCTGACCGACCTTTTCACCCTGCCTCTGGTAAAGGAACACTGATTGCCTTTGAACTGAATCTCTGACCCGACAAAGTCTATCAACACAAGTTCGGTGTACCCGGGGGATATTGGAGCCCTCTGAAGCTATGGTTCCCAGACTACCTAGTAAAAGAGAAAACATGCAGCATCTTAGCCCGATTTCACGATAACCCATATGAGCAGAGTTGAATGATTGTGCCTCCTACAGAATTCTGCCCAAAATTCTGCCCGTAAACTGATACCTTCAGGTAAATTGAATCCCAAAGTACTGAACTGGTGCCCGTAGGCCTGATGCCCAAACTTGCAAACTGATACATGTAACCCCTGTAGAGATACACTCTGACAGCACATAACAAATAAGTGAGAGCCAAAACACCCCTATGTTGGGGTAGGGTTTCCCTATCCTATTTTGTCAGGAGCTAGGGTTTCACTACGCACGCAGCGGTTTCAAACAACCTAAATCGGGTAAGCAACCTGTCCTAGCTTGGAATAGTCACTATGGATTCCGAATGTGCACTAGGTCGAATGGTCAAAAGGGTGCCCCGGTAAAACCGGGGTTTGTGTTCCCATACTGGCAGAGCCTACAACCAGTCAGCCTTATGGTCATGTCATGACAAGACAAGCCTCCGGCAAACCGTTCAGGAATAGCAGATGGCAAACACGGTGTCCTAGGCGCACCAATGCAAATGTAATGCAAAGAAACACATAAGTGTAGTCAAAACCAGATATCATGAGCTTGAGTCAAGTTCTCTAAATCCCCAGCAGAGTCGCCAGAAACTGTAGACGTCCCCGAACGCCCCCGGGAGGAACGAGTCCCCCGTTCCGTTCGATATTTGGGCTCACTACAGTTCGGACTCTCAATTTGTCACGGTTCTAAATCTGAACCAAAGAGTCCAAATCCGGCAAAATCGTTTTGAGAAAACAGATTTTGAAAGAAGTGCCAAACATGGACTGCTTTGCCAGATACAGAGTCGCCACCTAAATATTTTATTTTGGAAAAATTTAGGAAACCTTGACTCGTTTGCCTAAGGCCACATGTCCGCCATCACCAAAGTTGTCTCGACTCGGAAACTTGGGTACGATTGGGGAAGGTCACTTTGTGAGCACCCCCGCTCGCCCGATCAAAGATCGGCCTCTACTAACCATGATATCTATTTTTGAAAACATTATGCATTCTTATTCCGGTTATTAGCCTAGATTTACTATGTGATGCGCATAGCATACAAGTATAGACTGATTGCCTGAATTGGAACAAAACATTTCATGTTTGTTTGTTTGAAAATGGTTTGATGGTGCTACTCGCAAGTAGGCTAAGACGTGGATTTGCCACCCTCAGGTGGGCTTAGAAAACATGATTTTGCCACTATTTAGTGGGCTTAAAACTCACAGTGAATGAATTGTTCCAATCCAAATAACCCAACCTTCACCCACAGGCATTCAGGCAAATATATCACATAAGCATATAGCCTCATGGTAAACATGCTATTCATGGCAGTCACTCACACACATGCAAGGATGCTAAAGCATAAAACTTACCGAGTACTCCAAGCCAAAACAGAAGCTAAGTTAGAAATCCATGCATGATCCTAACTATACAGAAATGCCTAATGTAACACATGCAAAAATGCAACTATAGCAGGCTCGGCTATTCTAGACATGGCATATGAAATGCTACAGCTAACATGTATTCAACTTGAAATTGAAGAGACAATGCAGTTAGTATGATGCGCCGAGCCCGGTGCATGCAAAACAGATGAATGAATGCAAACATGCTATCATACTGTACCCTAATCTAACCATTATAAGCAGGTAAATAAAAGGGAGAAAGATGTGGGGTTGGAAGACATACATCACACACACGCACACTTATTACAGTTGTGCCCTCGCGCAGAGGATCCGAATAAATAATACAGTCCCGAATAAATAATTACAGTCCAAATAATTACAAAACCCTAATTAATTAACAAATTAAATTAGGAAAGCAATAAATTGGCATGCAAGCCAGGGACTGCCTCAAATCTGCTCCGAATGATGAATGATGCATGCTCGGGTTGCCTTGTGCGGAGAATCCCTCGCGATGCCCCAATTAGCCTCTATTTGCAATTATTCTCGGGATACGTGGCAAGCTTCGGAAGGCTGCTGATTTCTGATTTGCTGCAACAGAGAGCAACAAAGGGGCATGGCAAAGTATTTTCACATATGTATGCATGACTACTCTTCAGGGAGTGTAGTCCTCGATCCTCGTGCCACCAATCACGCATCTTGATGCATGATGGCCGAGGAGTTGATTTGCACGACTTAATATGAAATGAATGCACATATAGACACAACAAGGCCTAGACTCCATCATGGATAATCCACGGCGTCGGCGACCAGGAATTGAGACACGTTCCGTCACTCGGAGTATGAAACGTACCTCGTTTCCCGTGCTTGGGCTAATTCCTATCCCAAGCACAATGCAATATGCATGACATGCATGAATGCAACTAATATACAACCTAGCATGCACAATGCTATGAAATGGCATACACAATGCACGATGTAACATGGCATACACAATGCTCTAACATACAACCTAGCATACGCAATGCTGTGAATTGAAATGGCATACACAATGCACAATGGACTTACACCAACATGAGTGGACCTCAGCCACACTCACATCGGTAGCCATTAGATGAAAATGAGACACTCGAGATGCGTGCACGCGTGCACGCAAACCGAGGACCGAACCCAAGGCATAGCATGCAACACTAACAAGGCATGGCAAGGCATGAAACATGATATGCAAACATGCAAATTTCAGTGCTGAAATATGATGCAAAACAGCTCCGAAACATGGAAACATGGCACCCGATGCATGGAATGAACCTGAAACACAAAACCAGGCATATGCATTGGCCTATAGCTATACAAAACATGCATTATTTGATCATGAAGTATGAAGACAGAAGCAAGACAGTCCCAAAACATGCATATTTCCAGTTTATAACAAGTCTCAAATATGAACACAAATAGGGCTAATCTATCATGCAAAAATGGCCCCAAAATAGAGATTAAACACAAAGGGACAGCAGCTGGTCCCAAATGGCAAAGATCCCTTCAACGAAGTTGAAGAGAGGCTCCAAAAAAGGTATCTTACAGTTAGTGACCAAACCCAAAACAGTGCACATGCAAGCTTAAAATACTATGCAAAATAAGGCCTAAATAGAGGTTTAAACACAAAGAGCAAAAAGGGAGCTTCAAAAAGCAAAAGTCCCTTGATGAAACAAGAAGAGGGGGTCAAAATAAGGCTATTTATAGTTCGGACCAGAGCCCAAAAATACAAGCACAAGGGGCTAACAAAACATGCAAAAATAAGGCCAAAAGAGGGATAAAGAGGCAAGTGACAAAAGGATGCCTCAAACAGTGAAGAGCCCTTCAACAATGTTGAAGAAGGGCTCAAAATAAGCCACTTTTCAGTTCATAACTAAACTCAAAACAGTTTACAAATATGCCTAAAATACTATGCAAGAAAGAGGCATACAAGAGAGGTAAAGAAGCAAGTGGTAGCTAGAGACCTTAAACATGGAAGGACCCGAAAACAAACCTGAAAAAGATCTCAAAATAATGTTATTTTCAGTTAGGGTCGGAGCCCAAATATGAAAGAAAGTATGGCTAATATATTGAGCAAAATAAGGCAAGAAAGAGGGAGGAGAAGACTTACCCTTGAAGACCAAATCTTTGACAACTCTTGGACCAAGTTTGATGGCTCCTTAGCTCTGGAAAACAGCTCCAAGTGGCTGGAATGGATGGTGGTGGTGTGGTGCTAGGTGGTGGTGTAGAAATGGTGTAGGGTTTGGGAGGTTTTGAGGGTTGGAGTGTAGAGAGAGAGAGATACAATGTAGGAGCTCCAAACCAAAATTTCAAACCCTTCAAATGGGAGCTGGAGGGTCTGGATATATAGGCAAAAGAGGGGGGGAAAAAGGGGGGGAATGGAATTTAAATTTCCCCCCAAAAGTGCAGCCCCCCCGGATAGACAATCTGGGGGGTAACAAAATACAGATTTGTAATATACCAGAGGAGGGGGAGCAAGGCCGGCCTGGTATTTAAGTTTCAGGTGGCCGGCCGGCCCTCCCCATGGCCGGCTGGCCAAGGGTCAAAAGGTTCAAGCAGTATTAGTGGCCGGCCACCCCAGATTGGTGGCCTCCCATGTGTGCACAACACAACCATGTGGTCAAAAACTGGAGAAAGTAAACCAGGAGAGAGAAAAGTCCACTTTTTTGAGGGGTTCAAAAGGGTCAAACACAATTACTGGTTGGCCATGTGATATTGGTGGCCTCCTAGGTGTGTACAACACAAATATGTGGTTTAGGGCTGGAAAAAGTGGCCTTAGGGTGGTCAACATTGGCTTTCAAGTGAGAAAAAAAGGCGACGGAGGGCGATGGAGGAATAAAACTGGTTGTCAGAACAATTACTGGCCTCCCACCCTTCTACGACCTTCCTAACAATGAAACAGAGGTCCCTGCCAAAAATGAACTCAAACCAATGCAAAATGGAGGTTCGGGGGCCGAAACGCGCAGCCCGAGGCCCCGAAAACTGACTGTTAGGCACCGGAAGTGGTGTTCGACCACGAAGTTAGTTTTTCGGACCGCAGTGTCCTTCAAAAGGAAGTAAATAAGATGCATGCCAAAAAAACGGAGCAAACGGAGGTGGTTAAGCGGTCCCGAACCGAGGCACACGGCCAACGGCTCCGAAAAACCAGAAACCGGACTCCAAACGGGCAAAATGGCCTACGACCACGAAACGTAGCCTACGGCCACTGAGAGATGATCTAGGAGACCTCTCCCTCCCTTCGAGAAGAGAAAACAGACAAAACAGAGCCTGGTTCGCAAACCGAGGCAAAACATGAAAGAGTCCGGAAGTCCGGAGGCAGGGCTCGCAGCCGAGACTCTGAAACCTCTGAACGAGCACGATATGCAACATCACCAAGCGCTCAATCAGTGACGTCTGAGTCTTAAGGTCGGTCAAAAATGGGGTGTCTACATCTGGTTACCAAACATATTTTCAAATGTGTTCTGAAATATGATTTGAAATTATATTTTGAAAACTATAATCAAACAGAAGGTTGGAATATGAGGGTGGAATCATGATTCCAGAATTGAACCAAATACAGCCATTATTTTCAAGCAAGGCCCAAGGGTCTCGATTACCTCCAATAGCTAGACAAGAGTGTATTGTTTGGGTCTATAGAATCTATCATAAGTATCGTTTTTGTTTATTTGAATAATTTATTTTGTACGACCTTTAGATTGATTTGATAATTGTAACATGTTTAATTAATTAAATAAGCTTTTATTTATATAAAAAAATGATATCGATATAATAATTCTAATTTGTTTAATTTATTACATTTATCACAAAAAAATTAATACACTTGAGGTTTATTTTTTTAAGATAAATGTAATAAATTAAGTAAAATATGATTATCACATAGAACCGTTTTTTTTTTTTTTTTTTTTGTAAATTTAAAAAAAAAAACCCGAATGAAATAGGTTGATTCAACTAATTGATTGGCCGACCAATTCACTTAAGACCACAAAATTAAATTGCAATAGCAAATGATTGTTTTGAAACTAGCTATTTTAGTTTTTTTAGTTTTTTATTTTTTACAAAAAAGATATTTAAAAAAATATAGAGAATAATTGAATTTTTAGTAGCATTTTTATTTATTTATTTTTTAATTAAAATAACATCCTGCTTATATGTATTTTTATATGTATTAAAAATTATACATCACAAAATTATAAAATACAAAAAATATTAAAATCCCAATACAAATTTTACTTATTTCAAAATATTTTTATATGTATTTACACATTCCAATATATTTTGTACTCTTTTATCCATAAAATGCTTAGCACTAATAAATTTGCACAAAAATGTAAAAAAAAAAAAAATCATTTTAGTTTAAAAATTTTAAAAAGAATTGTAAAATTTTTTAATTCATACATTTTTATTTTTCATAAAAATATTAAATATATATATATTTTTTTTACATATTAGATTCATGTATTTACTTTTGAGCTGCAGTTAAACCATTTGAACGGGAGCAGTTTATTAGAAACGGTTGATAAAATTATAAATGTAAATAAAATATATTTATATTTTATTTAATTTTACATATGTTTTTGTTTGAAAGACTTACATATAAGTGTTAATAAGTAAATTTATTGTCCAATAAGTTATATAATAATTAATGTGTTTTTATCAAATATTATTAAAAAATCGCTAATTATTAATTTTTACCGACAATTTTAAAATATTGTCATAAAAAATTGTCAGTAATTATAATTTTAACGACAATTTAAAAAAATTGTAACAAAAAAGTCATTAATTTTGAACTTTTAGCGACAATTTAAAATTTCGTCACAGAAAAATGTCAGTAATTATAAGTTTTAGTGACAATGTATAAAAATCGTAATAAAAAAAGTCATTAATTATCAATTTTTAAATACAGACATAAAAAGCGTTACAATAAATTTTTTTAGCGACGATTTTAATAAAACTTATTTTTAATAAGATTTGATGAGAATTAAATCTAACTATTAAAACTTATTGGTAATTACCTCTATAAATTATCGCACCTTATCAATGAGTTCCTAATTTTCTTTTATTATTAAAACAGGATGGGAACAAATACAGGGGCAATTTGGGAAGCTAAGTAAAAAACTAATTTTTAACTTTTAACTCATTTTAAGGAAATTTTATTTACATGTACCCAATTATCTCAGTGCACATATTTAATAAAATATTATTTTAATAACAATCATGTCTTAAATTAAAATGACCATAATAGACATTCACTAGCATTTATAATATTATATGAAAATATTTTCTGTACAATCTTTAAAAAAAAAAAAAAGTCTCAATGTATAATTTTTGAATAAAAAAAA
This sequence comes from Camellia sinensis, assembly GCF_055761805.1. NCBI lineage: Eukaryota > Viridiplantae > Streptophyta > Magnoliopsida > Ericales > Theaceae > Camellia > Camellia sinensis. Next base: position 11,457,071 of record NC_138969.1, read on the forward strand.
CTAAACCTTAATTTTTTTTTTATTGTTGTTACTATGCTTGCTACACACTCTATACTCCTCTATTGTTTGCAAATCAATACTCTCATATTGTTTTAATCTCTAGATTTATACTCTATTAGTAATGAAAATGTTAGTTTTTTTTGTGCAGAACTTTTTTTTTTTTTTTCGTGATTTTCAGTCAGACAAACAATACCGAATTATTTCAGTATATTTGGACATTAATTGCCGAATTATTTAATTATATTCGGACATCAATCACAGAAAGTTTTTTTTTGGAACAAATTTATCGAACTAATCACTTTTATTCAAAAGTTAAGTTTCGAATTAAATGTGTAATTTCAAAAAATCAGTGTCGAAATCTCTAAACCGAAAAACATTAAAAAAAACAAAAAAACAAAAAAAAAATGTGGAAAGGAGGGTTGAGTAGTATGTGTACAATGATTATAAGTAAATGATATAATTGTAATTTTTAGTATGTAGATTGAGAAAATTAATTAATAATCAAATTAATAAATGTATGTACTGAGAGAAGATGTGTACTGAAGTAATTAAATATGTAGAAATAAAATTTTTTCATTTTAAATCATATCACGTCTCACAATTTTTTATACATAGGAAGACAAAAAAGTTTAAAAAATTAAAAAATTAACTTTTAACTGATTTCTCAAAAAAATCTACAGGGTGGTTTGGGAAATAAAAATTTAGTTACTTTTCAGAGGTAAGACTTTTTTTTAATTTGGTACTAAAAGGTTGATTTGATAATTTTTTTAAAATTTTATAAGAAAAAAACTAAAATGATGATAGTTTAAATATGGTATTTGACTTATTATTTTGCATTTTTTTGTTTTTGTTTTTTATATATTTGTCTTCCATACGAAGCCTAATCAGCCGGTAATTTTGCACTATCCACACCACCTCCATTTTAGGGCAGATTACGCAGAGATATTGAAAGAGAGAACTCATAGTCCCATCGCCACAGCCATTGAAGCAGTCCTCCACTCTTCAGGTACCACCCCTCTCCTCCTCTGCCTTCCCCTCAATCTGGGTTCTTTGTCTTTGTTTCCAAAATCCGAAGAAATTTTCATTATTGGGTGAAAAAGGTGAGAGCTTTGTCTGGATAATTTGTGAATATGAGTAACCCACTTTCCCCATTCATTATTTTCTTGTATGTAATTGAAAAAACTAGTATTTTTATATATGAATTATAGTTTGTTGTCTATGTGTTCTGATTTTAGTATTTGGAACCATTTAAATCAAATTTGGTTGTTGATATTTTATCAGATCATCTACAATTAGTTGTTTTTTTGTTTGTTGTAGGGTTTTACATTCACAATTTTTCTATGCTTCTGATTTAGAATATCAGGAAAATCGGTTTAATTTTTGTATTTCAAATAACGATTTTGGGTTTCTGAAAATTTTTGTCTTCCCTTGTATAAGAATTAGCCATTATTGCTTCCTTATGATTTATTGATTTAGGAATCGATTTGTTCAAAAGGGATTGAGAGGGTATGTATGACTATCCTTTCATGACCAGAAGGGATTAGTGTTCTGTCAAAGCTGAAATCCTGACTCTTCTAGAAGGCCTTAGTGAAACCTAGGTAACTAGGTTAATTGTTCAATAAAACTTTGTGAAGTTGATTTTTTGTTCAGCAAATGCAAGGTGGTTTTGTAAAGAGGAGCCTTTTAACACTTAAGAGAGTGTTTGGTTTGTTGGAATGATTTTGGGTAGGAATGGGATGGTTGTTCTTTGACTTCCCAATGGAATGGTCATTCTGGTGATTCCATTTGGAATATATGTTTTTACTTTTTACCGTACCAAACATGGGAATGCTTAATGGGTGTTTTGGCAGAATAATCATTCCATTCCAACCTTCATTATAGTGAACCAAATACTGCATAAAACTTGACAGTTCATTAATCATATACTGCTGAATGACATATTGGATACTCATATTTAAATGCATTTTATTCCGATATCTGTTCTGCTACTGTAGTAGAGGGACTTCTTCATATTTTGCTTTATTTATTGGATTAGGTGTTTCAAAGGTTTCCCTAAATCTGTAATATGGATCGACAAGCTCATGATTATGCCACAGCTATGGCATTTGTTCAGCAGCAGCAGCAGCAGCAAACAACTAATATTCAACAGCAGCAACAATTTGGTTTTCATCAACAGTTCCCTCCATCAGTACACGGTCCTCCTTTTCTTCCACCACATCCCTCTCTCCAACAGTATCCTTTCCCTCGCCACATGCAACAACCACATCAACTCCATCCTCATCCTCCACCACATCCTCACCTTCTTCATCTTCAGCAGCAACAACAGCCTCCACCTGTATTTCCTCCACATATGGCCCCTCATCTTGTTCCTTCACCTTTCATTGGTCCATATGATTCTCCACCACACCCTGCAGCTCCACCATCTGATCCTGAACTCCAAAAGCGAATCGATAAACTTGTTGAGTATGCTGCCAAAAATGGCCCTGAATTTGAAGCCATGATTCGTGAAAAACAGCAAGACAATCCTGATTATAGCTTTCTATTTGGTGGTGAGGGCCATAATTACTACCGGTACAAGCTTTGGTTATCTACACATGGCCCGGGTGGCCCCTTCAACCCACCTTTCCCATCCTCTTCTATGCCTATGATGCGTCCTCCAAATCCTATGATGAACCAGTCATCGTTAAATGCTCCTCCGTTGGGTGGTCCTCAAATGCACCAACCTCCTTTTACACCACCGTTTTATGAGCAACAACAGCACCATCAACATTCTCAGCCTTTTGTTGGTCATGGACGACCAGATTATGATCACTCTTCCAGGTCATTCAAAGGTCTCTCTGGACCTCTGCCTTCAGATGTTGCGATGGAGATGAACAATGTGCTTAACAATCTCACTGGAACCAAAGAGTCAATCAAAGGTGCCAAGATTTGGTTTATGCAGAGGTCTCCATTTGCACCAGCTCTGGCCGAGGCACTTAGGGACAGGGTGTTTGGTGTGGATGATTCTGAGAGACAATTGCATATAATTTACCTTGCCAATGACATTCTATTTGACAGGTACACTTCCAGTGCTATGCCAAATCTTAGTTCAACATAAATTTGAGTGCTGTTGAAATGAATTTGATTTTGGCTGCTTTCCTGTGTGTGAAGACCTATTGCTTTATTTTCTTCTTCTTTATTACATGTATTGCAGGATTCTTATTCACTGATATTTTCTGCCTCTTAAATGCTTCCACTGCTTCATATCTCGTGGTGTCCACTGGCTACTCGAGTACATTATTATGTGTCCTTCCAAATTTGTCATATAAAAAATAATAATAAAATTTGATTTTCCTCCCAGATAGAAATTTCTTTTTAAGTTTGTTCAATTTGATACAATGATATTACACTGTTGTTTTAATGAATATGTGGTATTGATCTATCCTGGTAATTATATTTTGGCAAGATAGCAATGTTCTTCGATTTTGATGATATAGTAAGGGGAATTAAAATCGAGCTATTGTGATGCGAACGCAAGAAATTATTTCTTTCTTGAATGCTTCTTAATTGTTTAATCTTTTGGCTATCAATGTGTGCATTGATGCTACATATGTTTATCCTTGTGTCATTCTTGAAATATACAGCTTGCAGCGTAGGATCAACCCTCATGAACTTGATAACGAGGCACTTGCATTTAAGCCTGTTTTAGGTTCCATGCTTGCCAGGATTTACCACAACCCTCAAAACAAGGAGGAAAATCAATCACGATTGCAGAAAATCTTACAGTTCTGGGCTTCCAAGGAAGTCTATGATCATGTCACTATTCATGCGCTTGAGAATGAGATGATTGGTGGACCACCAACGAATTTCTTTCCAAAGGAATTATCTGCTGCTTCAACTGATCCCTCAACTGCAGGTTCTCTCTCTCTCTCTCTCTCTCTCTCTCTCTCTCTCTCTCTCTCTCTCTCTTATGCTGATCCTCAGCTCGCTTGGAAAATTGCAAGTTTGAAGAAAAGTATGATCTTTACTGTGGGTTTTTTGTCCTTAGTTTGCATATACTCGTGTTTTCTGTCTGAATTTTTGAATTTATATATGTTGAACTTGTTTTTCTTTGTGTTCAGGATTGCCACAACTGGCAACAAATCATAATGCCCTACAGTGGCAGCTTGATAAGCAAGGTTCGGTGCCAATATTGACTGATAAAGACTATCCTGATAAATTAGTTCCTTCTATACCAGCCATGCCATCATCCCTAGCAACCCAGCCGTTTCTTCCCAATTCAGTCCCTACCGGTCCTTTTACCGGGTCCATACCCATACAGTCTTCTCTTCTACCTGCAAATCAACAGACTGCACCCCATCTATTGCCACCATCAATTAGCAACACGGGTGAAAAATTACCCCCGTACCCTTTATTTCCACCTGGTCTTATTCCTGGAATGGTCAGAAAGATGCAAATCGGCAGTGGGGTACCTTACTCTCCCATGAGCCCTCTCGATATCCCAACTGTAATCCCGCCTTCCAATGTATCTCCTTCTGAAATTCTTAATAGTGTGTCGAAGTTTTTCAAAGAGATCGGAGAGGTTAACCCTTCTGAGGGACCCATGAATGGGTCTGACTCAAAAGATGACGACGAGGAGTACGAACGAGATTCGCCGGTTCGCAAAGGTGGAGCTTGCATTCCTCCACCCCCAAATCTACAGGTGGATCCGGAGACGGGGACTTATGCTGATGGAAGTGTAGAAAGGAAACCTGGGTCGAGTAGCTCGGGACGGTTGGGACTAGGTGCCGCCCCTAATCCAAATGAGGCGAGTCAATATGATGATGTTTATTCTTCTTATAGGAAACAGAGAAGCTCCAATTACCATACATCTATGAGTGCAAGAGCAGCTACTGCAAGGTGAAAAAGCCGATTTGTTGCAACTCTAATTGTAGTGGGGCCTGAAAACTGGAGGGTACTGTTCATGTTCATTCTTGTTTTTCGTTTCTCCCCCACCTCCCCCTTTGTTCCCCTGTTTCTGTGCTCGGAGTTGGAAATACCTTTTACTTTTTTAATGCTAGGAGCATTTGGCATTATTGATTTTAGGGCCTTGTGATTTTGGTTGATATGAATGTTCTAGTGTTAATGCATGGAAAGGGTACACTTGCTTTTGTCTTTGTTTATGAAACTGATTCCTTGGTTTCAAACTTCTCTCTCTCTCTCTCTCTCTCTCTCTCTCTCTCTCTCTCATCTTTGTTTATTTATTTATTTATTTTGTTGAGAAAGTTGATCTTTGTTGATGAAGACCCAAAAAAAACTGATTCCTTGGTTTCAAATCTCTCTCTGTCTCTATGTTCGAACATTTTGGGGTGTATAAACCTTAGTTGGGAAGGGTAAAGACACTCATACATAGAATCAAAAATATTTCCCAATCCTTGAACCATTCCCACTAAAACACAACTAAGAAACTACTAAGATGAAAATGGTGAAAAGTGAGGGAAAGGGGAAAAACAAATGCAACTTTTGTTCAGCATTATTGTGGAAGAAATTACAATAAAGTTAATTTTGCTATGCCAACTCACACTAGCATGTTAATTAGGTTTTTTTTTTTTTTTCCAAAATATAATCCCTCCAATTTTTATTTTTTTTTAATAATTTGTCCAAAGGGTTACTCATGATTTCTTTCTTGCAAAATTTTGATGCTAATCAAATGCTTACAATAAAATATAATTTCCCTTTTTGTTTTTTTGGTGTAAAATATAATTTCCCTTTTATTTCTTTTCTTTCACTTCATTTTCTACTAGCACCCCCCCTTAATTTGTCCTAATCAAACAAAGCTTAATGGTTAATGCCACATTCAAACATGCAGATAAACTCAGTGATAAAAATTGGGAATGAGGGGTGAAGCCAAACAGAAACTATAGAGTGCTCTCATAAAGTAACATCAGTTATCTAACAAGATACAAACTACCACGAGGGTTTGTCCCACGTGTTTTTACAACTTGATTCCTTTAAAAACACAAAAAACAAATACAAAACAAAACTGTTTCAACTTGAAAATAGGAAACTCGTACAACTTGAAAATGATAGATAATGAGGACTAGGCGCATGTGCTTTCACTTGTATTGGAAAACATGGAAACAGCAAGAAAATTTCATACAGTTGTTCCCTCCTTTCGTGTAGCATCAGTCGACTCGTATGCAGTGTCGGCTGAAGAGGTGTCAATATCATTCAGACCCAACTCCTCATTCTGCTCCCACGACCTCTCATATTCCTCGACTGCACATTGTCAATATGACATCATACAACAGCAACAATAAAAAGAAAAAAAATGCTAGCAAGGTAGAATTACGTGCCATAAATAGTTGTGAAGAGAAAAATCCTTAGCAAACACAGTAAAAAAGATAAAGAGAAAAAAGAGTAGGCATGGGTTGGTACCCATTGGGGTCTGGAAGAGGTACATTGGGTATAGACTAAACTTTTGACACGAATTGTACAAAGTGGCTGCCCTAAAGCTCAAACCAGCAACACCTCAAGTTTAATAGGCCGAGTTTCAACCATTGAACCAGTGGTTAAAACTGCGCTGAAAACAGCATTGTACAATATGCACAAAATAAGGTCCGTCCAAGTGCTAGGGCTTGTCTGCCTAATATGAAGACCACATCAGATAAACCACAGCTCTATACATTTTCTTGAAGAAAGATATTTGAAGAAAAAGAAAAAGAAAAAAAAAACCAAAAAAATTGAAACCCCGGCCATTCTCCAAAACATGGTTATGAGGATTTTCAACTTGGCCGTTGACTCAGGGTTGTTTTAAGAATTGACTTTTTTAGTATTTTTTGATTTATTATAAAAAGACGTGTAAAAAAGTAGAGAGAAGAGTTCGACTTTTTTGTATTGACAGCTTTATCCACAGAAGGGACATACAAGCCTACAACCCATAAAAACAGTTGTCTCATATAAATAAGATTGCATCAGAACACCAGCCATAGAGATGTGTGGAGGACTTACATGATAACTGATGGTCATCTTTAACATCGTCAATTGCCGGTGTGACAAAAGAATTAGCCAGGGCATCATCAATGATCAATGTCCACGGATCTTCCACACTCAGAAGCTGTACAGTAACAGTCAGACAGTTGAATGCTCACAGATAGTTTAAACAGTCAGACAAATCACCAATAACATACATTTAATGCCCACGTGGAGAAGACGCTAAATAAATGTGAATGTACAGCAGTCCATTTCACTATCCGTTGGACACATTCAAATGGTAAGAGAGAGTCAACATGGACATGCATTTCGTGTGCAATCTTCAACATTGAGAAAAAATGAACTGACAATAAATGAGTCACTTGAAAATTGTCTACACTAAGCAATATCTGTGTATCTTGTGTATGCGTGTTTTTTGCGATTCTGAATTGAGAAACAATATCATTTTTTACACCATCTACAATAATCTCTTTTGGGTGGTGGGGGGAGAGAGACAGACAGACAGACAAACAGACAAGGGTTTGAGAAATGCCACAGTAAAGGATTTGCCGAACTGATCTGATAATTAAAGGGAAAAAATTTAAGGTTCAGGAAATGCTACAGGCATATGACAGATGGTAGCTTTCCTTTGTCATTTATTCTCTACTCCTTTTTTGGGATCATGATGGCTATTTAGTTCGTAAAGAATTGAAAACATCATATTTGAGAGTTCACTACCTTGTTAAGCCTTGCTCTGAAGTCTAGCCACTTGCTTTTCTTACTATCATCAAGACTGTCCCCAAAAGTAAATCCATGTACTCTCTCAAGATCTGCACAATTAATCATATAATATATAATTCAATTTGGCAAGAGATGTGTAAATGTTGGTGCATATAACCAAAAAAGGAGGAAAAAGAGGCAATAAAATAAAAATTGATAGCATGACTAACTACAAAGCAAAAGAAATCAAAATTAAAATCAGAGACAAATAATGTGAAGATGTCCATCTCCATATTTATAACATTAACATCAGTTATATATTGATAACATCCACTAGCTCCCAATGCACACTATAGTATCTTAACCAGAGAGAGAGAGAGAGAGAGAGAACTGCACAAAGACATAAATTTAGGAATCCAAATCCCTACAAGTCAAACAACTACTAACATGTGAAAGTTGGTCAATCTATACCATCTTTAAAAATGAGAGTGCAAAAACCATCAATATTTGGAAACATATACATTCCTGTCCTATAATTAGAAAATAAATAGATGAAAAACCGCCAAGAAAATCTTCAGCTTAAGGATAGAAATTGCAGCATGAAAATGAAAACCAAAGGATGGAAAAGGTACCCACTTTCACTAATTTTAGTGATCAGACCTTCAACAGTAGTCACAACTCCACCCAATGTTCCACTTGTCAGCACCAAGTCAAGCTCTGGAACTTCTACACTAGCAGTATCTGACTGAGATATATCAAATGATTGTTAGTCAGCACATTTGAAGCCTATAAGCAAGCGTAAGTTTAGGGAACCCCTTGTGTTTTTTTTCTCCAGCATTAATTAGATTCAAACATCCTTAGTTAGCCATTGTCAGTTTTCATGAAGGCATATTCAAAATGTTCATTTGCACAAAAAATATGAGTGACAATGGCATACCTTTATCACATCACGGCTTAGATCATTAATGTTCTTCACAAGAACTGTAATTTTCTTTCCTTTTTGGGGAATACGGCCACCAGGCTTCAACTGCAAAGGGAAAGCATACACATCATCAGGATATTAAAAACGAGAATAGTAAAGAAAATATATACGTATGTACAAACCTCAGAATTGCGGTACCCACAAGCATCACAAGAGGATGCCATGACGATCACTTCTCGGAAGTATGGAATATCTGTTAAATTGTTAAGCTCAACAAAGCCTGTGCATATTTATCGGTAAAATGATCTGAGGGAAAAATAGTTTTCATTTCCAACCACAAAACTCATGGTAGTAGAAACAATCTTAGATTCCTCAAATATCGTTCTCCACAATCCTTTCAGACACTAAATGTATGCCATATTATTTGTATATGGCAAGTAGTATAAAAACAGAACCACTAGTGCCATGTCACATCTCAATGACAGAAGAGATAAGAAGGATACTAGTGACAAACATTCGAGTCTCACACTTGGCTGCACAGGTTCCACATGTTGATGGGAAGCTCATCACCTATCCAGCAAGAAGAAATAAATAAATAATTGAATTGCAGCTTCCCATTTCATAAAAGAAACAGATGTGAAATTCAAGAAAATAGAGTAGCGAATTATCCATGCTCATTTTGCAACAAATTTACGTTCTACATTTGCACCACAAAAGACGGGAGGAGGGATAAGAAAGCAGGAGGTGGGAATGAACTTTTGAAAGGATATTTGTACCTCTTCTGGTGCAGAGTACCGAAACAAAGATTCAGCAAATTCTGCACTATTACCCTGAGCAATAGCCCGCTGACCAGCTGCAGCTCCAATTAATCCATGCGGTTCTCTTCTAGTTTGATCACCAGTACTATTTAGTTCCTCTGATAAAGCTTCATCACGATGTTCTCCCCCAAGTGATGGGTCGACAACGTACCCCAGTGATGCTTGTTGCTCAGGAGTTCGTTCATAGAACTTAATTGTCAATGAAGGATCCGGAGATGGAGCAAACCTATCAGGGATCAGTGGATGCCCTTCAGATTACCCAAAACAAAAAAAAGAGAGACAGGAAGAGAAAGAAAGCAAGAAAGCATTTAAAGTGAGGTACACAAGAAATCATTTGTTAATATACTTATTTAAAGGCCCCGCATTAATGAAAGGGAGAAACACGGAGAGAAGAACTAACTATGGGCCTGTTTGTTATAGCTTATTATAAGCTAATAATCTATAAGCAGAATCTAAAAGCACCCCTCACTGAGCCACAAGATAATCAACTTTTTCCAGCTTAATTAAGCTATTTTTACCACTTATACTGTTAGCAAAAGTTACAACAACAGTCGCACAAAATCTCACAATTTAAAAAAAACAAAACAACAAAAATTTAAAAAATAACCTATGTTACATGGACTGGGATACAGGTGTCAGATGTGGGTATGTATCTAGAGGGCAGAGTTTTCAAACCATAAATTTAAGGGTACATGGACTCGGCAAAACAAATGTCATATTTTATATTTTTAATCAAGTATGTGAGATAAAATAGTGCTATATGTAACTTACAGTGTCAAAAAGACATTCAAAAAGACATTTATTGCAACTATACAACAATATGTACATATAATAATAGTGTTATATACAATTATATAAGAACTGTCTGTTGAAAAGTAGCCGACACATATCACATGCTCTTATCTGAGTGTCCGGTGTCTGACACGGGTATTTGATTTATTTTAAAGAGTCTGCGTAACATAGATAATAACCATAGGCAGCCCATTGAAGCTGCAACAAACAGCACATACAACAGAAATACCACGATGAAGATCAAATTAATTAAACTCTCTTGTGCTAGAAATTTGCACAAGAATTTCAGCTTCAAAGCAGATTTCTTGTAATATTGGAGGGTCCTCCCAAGTCTTAGCAGGGGGTTTGGAGGACATCCTCTCTACAGTTCAAATATCATTATATTTTTACTATAATCAGACCTAAAGCAGACACTTATGTAATGTATTATGTCATTTTATAGATGTTGAAATTGATGTATTATTGATTGATTCATGTTGTATATTACAAATGGTGAGGGGCTCCTTATATAGGAGATGTAGTGGAGTAGGTGGTAGTAGGTAGTGGTAGGTGTAGTAGGTGTAGTAGGTGGAGTAGTTTTTAACAGCCCCCGCAAACTCAAGGGGGATAGGAACTAACCAACTTGAGTTTGGAGAGAGTAACAAAACAAGAAAATACACGAATACATAAAATAAAAAAGGATAGGAGACACTGTATGGTCGTGTCAGACCGTTGGTGAAGACGCTGGATGGTTGTGTCATAACGTTGTAGAGGACACTGTATAGTTGTGGCAGACCGTGGTAGCAGATAAAGCCTGTGACAGTTTACGGAGTCTTGCTGGACCCTTGTAGAAACTAACCGAAATCAATGTCGGGACAGTTTACAAAGTCTTGTCGGACCCATGAAAAAGTCGCACCCTCAAAAGGTGTGCCCAATCTTTCAAAAGGCGTGCCATCAAAAGGCGTGCCCAATCCATAAAAAGACGTGCCATCAAAAGGCGTGCCCATGTTTTCAAAAGGCGTGCCATCAAAAGGCGTGCCCAATCCATAAAAAGGCGTGCCATCAAAAGGTGCGCCAGACACGCGGCGATGCACGTGATCGACAGAACGCGTGTCGGCCTCTTTGTCATGGTCTTTATAAACCGAAGCGGAGGCGGAGGCTTGGAAGCAGAGACAAAAACCTGCTAGAAAAACTCTGAAAAACTCTTCGTTTTTCTGAGAGAGATTTCTGAGAGAGATACTCTGTAACACTCTGTTGTCTCTGTTTTCTGAGAGAGATTTCTGAGAGATACTCTGTAACACTCTGTTTTCCAGAAAATGGCTTCGTCTTCCCGTGGTCTGCTCACTCTCTTTCCAGACCTTAACGAGTCAACAAGAGAGATAACTGGTGCGGGGGCCAGTGAACCTCAACCAAGCGCCCCAGGGTTTGCTCCGTTGAACTTTCCTATGCGGTCTGTGGAGCAAAAAATGGCAGTGCAAACTGACATTGAAGCCAATCAGTATACTTTGAAGTCCTGTGTGGAGACGATGACGGCAGTCACAAACTTGTCGCACCGGCTGCAGAGTAGGACAAATGAGGTGCAGCATTTAAACAGCCAACTGGCTCTGCTCCAGCGCATGTATAAGGATGCGCGAGCAGAGATAAGTGTGCTGAAGGCGGAAAACAAGGAGCTGAAGCGGAAGGCTACCGTGATGTTCCGATTTGGAGGTCCACCATATGCTGTAGTGGAGGAGCAGGGTGGAGTGAACGTGCTCGGTGGAGTGGGAAACACGGAGGCAACACCGTCAAGGACCGCCCAGGACGGAGGCAAGAAGAAGAGACCGGCAGCAGAGTAGAGAAGAAAAATTCCGCCTGTGGATGTGGTTGTTGTGGGTTGTTTGTTTGTTTGTTTGTTTGTTTTTTTTTTTTTTTTTTTTTTTTTTTTTTGGGTGTAAAATTGTGATCGGGGTTGATCCCCTGATATGAAGAAAATAAATGTGTTGTGCAAACCCGATGGTAGAAAGAACATGCAGAAAAAAGGGTTGAGAATGTGTGATTTGTTTTTGTTTTTTTTTTTTTCTGTTTGTTTGTTTTTTTTTTTTTTTTGTGGTTTGGTTGTTTTTAATAAAATATATAAATTATGGGTGGAATGACGTGTTGGATGTGAATGGATATATATATATATATATATATTTTTTTTTGAAAGAAGGAAGATAAAATAAAATAAATAAATAAAGGGTATAGTGGGATCAGACAGCGTGGTGTAAAGTGGATGAAAAGAAAAAAAGATAAATAAATAAATAAAGATTGGTTTAAAAAATAAAAAGGAGTATGGGTGTGTGCAAAAGGTAGTGAATGATGGGATAAAATAAAATAAAAAAAAAATAATGATGGGATTTCAGAGAAAGAGAATGTAGGTTGGGGTTTGTGCCCTGCAAAAGAGATATGGTTGGGTCGGTGCGTGGTGGTAAAGGAAGTAAAAGAAAAAATAAAGAAATAAGAAAAGAAAAGTAAAATGGGATTTGTGATGCCGAGAGAGAGAAAAGAGAGATGGGTTTGTGCAGTGATTCCAACTTCCCAAAACCCTAATTCCCTCCTCTTCTGCCCCTCATTGACAGTCAAAAAGCTTCAATCTCTGGCATCAGAGTTCAAAGCTCTGCCTGAGCCGATCGATCGCGTGAAGCGGCTCTTAATCTATGCTTCTCATATTCCTCCATTGGACGAGTCAGATCGATTGGAATCGAATCGGGTCATGGGTTGTACGACCCAGGTGTGGTTGGAAGTAAAAATGGATTCGAAGGGGCTAATGCGATTCAGAGCCGACAGCGATGCGGAGATCACGAAGGGGTTCTGTTCGTGCTTGATTTGGGTGCTGGACACGGCGGCTGTGACAGTGCGTCTATGGTGACTGAGAGCGGTTCTGATGGTGGGTCCCCCTATTTCTGGTGCGTTCTGTTCAGCAGTGGCAAGGAGCGAGGCCTCTCGTTCTCGGATGAATTGCTCGATGGGTTGTTGAAGCTTCTGGATGGCCAAGCAAAGCTTCTCCATCATGCCAAGCGAGCCGGCGAGGAGATTCTCACATCCCTCAGGCAAGCCGAACTCGGCGGTGGGTAATTTGAAGGTGTGGAAGCTGATTTCATGACCTAATGACTGGTCTCTCTCGATCGATTTCTGGAAGAGCTGAGCATGCGCTGGAGTTGTGATTATGGTCACTTTAGCTCCATGAGCTGCAAATACCCTTGTTGTGTCTATGGCTGGGATCATGTGGCCTCTTTGCACTATCCATGGCAAGAAAAACATTTCTACTTTACCATCATTTGATGAATCCATGCTCTGTGGAGAGAGAGAGAGAGGCGAAGGAGGCAATGCGGCAGTGGGAAGGTATGTGTAGAACATGAAAGATTGGTAATGAGAGAGAGTATTTGTGCAATGATGGGAAGGTATGTGTAGAAAATAAACGGAATAGGTTGAGGTCCGGCGGACGGCTAAGGTGAGGTTGCCGTCCGCCGGTGAAGCGAAAAATTATAGGTTCTAAACCTGCTCTGATACCATGTTGAAATTGATGTATTATTGATTGATTCATGTTATATATTACAAATGGTGAGGGGCACCTTATATAGGAGATGTAGTGGAGTAGGTGGTAGTAGGTGGTAGTGGTAGGTGTGTAGTAGGTAGTGGTAGGTGTAGTAGATGGAGTAGTTTTTAACAATAGATTTAAATGTTAATGGGTGTGGGCAGGCACTTACGGGTTCTCAATGAAACTGTTGCCAGCAGGATCATCAAGAATGATTGTAAAGGATGACTCGCCTTTTGCACAAGCCCTCAATTTTGGCAAGAACCGGTCAATTGCTTCAGCAGATTGGGGATCCACTTTCTGAAAAGCAGAAGATAGGTTGTAAGGGAACCTAAGAAGGAGAAGGAGGAAGATGAAGAAAAATGGCTAGTGAGTTCAAATTAACATGTACCTTTCTTTCTTCTTGAAGGGCCTCTATTTCATCCGCAGCTCGTAACAATATCCCTTCCACCTGGAAAACAGACAGCAGGGGTGGGGTTAATAGTGTACAAAGATAAGCATCCAAATAAATAACACAGATTATGTGGAAAAGAATAACACAAGATCAAACATGTTGACTCAAAACTGCATGAAAAGAAGAAAAAAAGGGGGGTTTTATTCAAAATTCATGCACAATGCACCAGCAATCTTGGAGAATATACTGAACTTTTAACTCATAAATTGAGCGACTCCTCTGCACTACTCACTTCAGAATTCTGACTTAACAAAATATTACTAGTTTAACATGACTGGACATCACTTATATGAATAGACATATAGGAACAAAGAGTTAATGGCCAAGGTAAGACAGAGCAGAGAAATATAATCATGATAACATGTTACACACAGCAGAACTATTTATCGAAGTTATTATCCAAATGATGGGATGGGATGGGATGATATTAATTCCTACTCTCCAAGTGGCTTCTACATGTGATGCACCCAAACAAAACCAAAGAAAAGGAAAAACCCATCAACGGGAGATATCACCAATGCATTTCTTATCATGAAAAATGTAATAATTTGAAGAAAAGAAAAAAAAAAACAAATACAGAAAAAAGTCCCACTTGATACAATACCTTTTTTAACACTCTGGTGTAACTACCATTGCAAAATCTATATCTGACAGAAATACGATCATAAAAAGTTGCACTTGTATGGGAAGAAGGTACCAATTGCCAGTGGCAACCAGTCAAATTGCTCACATAATGTGTAAACATCTTGGCAAAAGGTAATACATAAACAAAAGGACAAGTTAAGCATCATAAGTACAGAAGATAATATGAAATTAGGAGTAGGTTATAAAAGGAGATACCGTTGACAAAGATCCACGCTGAGCCTCTGGAGGAATCTCAAAATCCAGTTCAGGAATCTGTAAAAACCAATGATAGAAAAATGCAAATCTCTTAGATCACAATAACAATTCAAAGATGTTAATGATAAACAATGCATACAGGGAGGTCACACAGATCAATCGTCATCAATCATAACTGACAAATAAGTACAACACCAATAATACATGCAAGATTCGTAACACTAGAAGTGTAATTTTGTTATTATTAGAAGGGGGCTGCCAATGATCAGAAAGCATCCTTTTATAAAGAGATGAAACTAGTAGATACAATGATTAGAAGGAGAACTAATATACTTTGTTTACAATAAACTAAATGGGTTGGGGGAGAAATCTAGGGAAATCAAAGGAAACAAGGGTCCCATCCAATAAAAATATATGTATGTATGTATGTAGAACAGCCATCATAGACATATGTAAACAATCCAGTCATTATTTGAACATTCAAACCAGCAGACTGCCAAGTCTAGTTTACTCAATATAATTTTACCAAAATAATGCCAATAGAATAAGAAAATTGTATAGTTGACGAAAGTCAAGTTAAAAGTGGAACCCAAAATATACCTTAATAGTGGCCGTGTCAGATTTCACTACTTGCCGATTGAGCATCTGCATAGAATAACTCCATTAGTATAACACTTTAAAAATTTTACTTTCCTAAAAACTTTGGAAAACAGTTAAGCCATTAGCAAAAGTTTGTATCTGTATCATTTGCAAGTAAGAGCAGTGCAACTTACATTTTGCTTAAAAATAGAGAAACAATTTTGCAGCGCAAAAGTTTGTATGTATATACCAAGAACAACAATGATAATGATGACAACAACAAGAGATGGAAGAGCTTGGGAGCAGATGTAATAGCTACATCTAAAACCTCACAAAGGCGTGCATGGTGTTAGAAAATTTAAAATTACAAACCAGCTAGAAAGAAACCCCCTGAGACTGAGAGTAACCCCAAACTAAAGATAAGTAGGAGAAATCATTGTTGCATGAGTGAGGAACAAATAACAAATGCAAATTACAAACTCAAATGTGGGAGAGGACAGCTAAAATGACAAGTGCAGTTCGTATGAACATATTTACAACCACATTTTTACTCAGCTTTGGATGAAACCAGGTAGCTGAAAAGCATAAATTCAGAGAAGTCACTGTGCCATAAGGGTAGACAAAACATCTTAAAAAGTGATTGTATCTTTCTTTAAATTATCTATCAACTAGTAGAACTTGCAAGTGATTTCAAATACACAAGAAATTACTATCATAAGTTCTCAAGCAGGAGTAAAAATTAGCCAATATACAGTCTTCAACTATTAGGAAAGTGGTCTGGAATTAAGTTCAAAGCTCAAATAGACAATATAAATAGTTCTAATTTTCTTCTTTTTCACAAGTAAGAAATCCGCAAAGAGGCACATCACAACAGGGGCTTAACGAAATTAAATTTCATTACAAATAAATATTTTATTATATTTTGACCGACAACTTAGTTTAGCTTAATGAGCATCTTTTCATTAAAAAACGAAAGCATATTTTGATAAATGCAAAATTATATAACTTAAAAGTGCTTCATTTTATAAAAGTTCATTCCACATGAGACAACCTCTTGATCACCTGGTGGAAAGTTCAATTGATAATGACACCCTCGGGGCTGGAGCTCACCAGCAAACTGCACTTCATTGTTCCTACAGATAGACCAGACAGATAACATAAGGACCTGTTAGAAAAGACAAATTGACCTAAATATGATAAAGATTGTAAAGGGCGTAAAAATAACTACCTCTCACCACAATGTGGACACTCAAAGGCTGACAACAAGATCTGCAAGTAGAAAGGATTTTGCTATAGAAAGAAACCTTCACATGATTTTCCATAAGCTCAAGACAAGAAAATGAAGCAGGCAGGGCAACATCAAGCAAGCATGTACTCGAGAGAGAGAGAGAGATTCAACCCATTTTTCTAGGGTAGATTGTCAAAGCTTAACCCTTCATAACATAATGGAACTTTCTAAATAATATAAAACTAAGAAAAACAATAGCCTAGTAAAAGTAACAACAATAACATTCATGTTAACTTAAACCTTTCAAGTAAACAATATTCCCCAAAGATGGCAAAAGCATACCTTTCTGAAGTGCGGAATCAAAGTTAATAAAAACCTCGTTGTGCCCTGTTAACACCACCACATTAGACAACGTTCAGAAATTCACGATTGATATCCCATGATTACTAGATGAAAGTAAATCCATGTAACTGCTATATTTTTTTTTTTTGAAGCATCTCAGCTCAATAATAAATACTACATTTGCCGATATGAATTAATGAAAAGCTTTTGATGAAACCAGGTAACCGAAAAGCAGAAATTCAAAAAAGGCTGACAAACCCAAGTTATTGTGTGGGTGTTTGAGAAGTGGCTATTTTAAAGGTTTTTTAGCTTTTTGACTATTTTAGTAGGCTATTTTAGTTTTTGTGTTTGGGAAGATGGGATGGATTTTTATTTGAGTTGTTGTATTGAAAAATGTGTTGAAATGATGTTTGAAATTAAATGACAAATTTGTTCCTAATCTTACATTTTTCAAAATTGGTGTGAAGGGGCAAAATCGCCATTTACTATCTTAGGCAATAGGCTGTCAACTCCACTGTGCTACACTGTGAACGTGACAGTGTAGCTGCCCCATGCCGAAATGATTTTTTTTTTTTTCTATTGGTTTAAGATATTTGAGGCTATTTGGCTAAAAATGTATTTGAGGCTATTTTAGCCTCAATATTGGTTTCCCAAACACCCCCCGTGTTTTGATATTGTCTTTGAAGGAGGGGTTTATGGAGCAAAAGCAAAAAAAGAAAAGGAAAAGTGAATGAAACTTTGGCGAAAAACATTATTAACGGAAAACATTTTCTAAAAAAACTTTTTCCATAAAATGTTTTCTGGAAAAAACATTTTTCCATGTTTGGTGGTGGCGGCGGTGTAGTGGTGAGGTGGCAGTAGCAGTGATGGCGACGGTGATGGTGATGGTGGTAGTGTGATAACATATTGGTAGTAGTTTGAAAAACATTTGTGAAAAATATTTACTGCCAAATGGCTTCTTTTTTTGTTCACCATGGAAAATACTTTTTCGTTTTTGTTTTCTAACATTTTTTGGAAAATATTTTCCATTCAAACAAACAGAGCGTTAAAAGATAATATTTTGCCACTTTTTCCTTCTCTTTTCTTCTGTTTGGTTGTTGCATTTCGTTTTTTTGTTTTATATTTTTATGATTAAATCCTGAAAGCAACCCAATTTTGTTTGCTAAACACAAAAACGAAAACAAAACAAGTGTTTTATTTTCCCAAAAATTAAACATAAAACAAAAAAAAAAGAAAAAAAGAAACAATTTTGAGGAGCTTGGTTATCCCATAATCAAAATATGTGAAAAATACTATTTTGATTATCTAATCCATCCCTACAGTGAAATTTAGAAGATTCTGAAGAACAAAAAAAAAACAATCTTTTGGCATCGTCACATTCACAATAGTTTTAGAAACCAGTTCTACAAAATTACATAATCAGCATATATATATATAGAGAGAGAGAGAGAGGAGAGAAGATACGTTTTGGCGGCAACGCATACAAAGGCTTTCGACCTGGTAAAGAGGAGCGTCATTGTCGTCTGAAGATATAGCTTCGACCACTGATCTCACATCCACTATTGAGTCTTTGTTCGTCTCCATTGTTGAATACACAGAGGTGAGTTCGGAGGTGAAACTAGGGTTTATGACTCTCTCTCTCTCTCTATTTGTCTAGAAGGTGAGAGTTCTCAGAGACAATTCGGCTCTGTTTGGTTAAGATTTCAAAATATAATTCCAAAGCTGATTTGAGTGTGGTATTTATTTGTAGCTTTTCAATCATAATTTTGCATTCATTTCTCCAAACTCATTTCAAATTATAATTATTATTTTTTAAAATTCATAACCAATTCAAAACTATTTTCTAAATTCAAAAATAACTTAATTTTTATTTTAAAATTTTTTTATTTTTTATTTTAAATATTTTATTTTATTTTACAAAGATATTTTTAATATTTTAATTTTCATAAAAATATTTTAATATTTTAATTGTAAATATTTTGAATTTTGAAATATTTTTAATATTTTGATTTTCAGAATATTTTTAATATTCTTAATATTTTATTTTTAGAATATTTTTAATATTTTAATTTTCTAAATAATTTTAAAATATTTTTAATGTTTATACAGCCTAAAAAATGAATTGACATAAAAATTAATTGACATAAAATAATTGACATAGAAGTTCTTTGAAAAAAAAAATTATTCAAAAAAATTACTTAAAAACAATTAATTGAAAAAAAAATATTTTTTTATTTGAGTATTTTAAAAATAGTTGGTTAAATTACATTTACCTCCCCTGAGGTTTCTAACAAATACAGGGACCTCCCCTGTGGTTTGAATAATTACAGTAACATCCCCTACTTTACCTGACAATGTCAAGATTCTCCCATTCTGTCTATTTTGCACAAACGACGTTAGTATTTTATATAAAATGACCATATTACCCTTACTTTTGCCTGCAAAAAGACGAAAAACCCTTTTCTTCAAGACGAACATCACTGCCATAACGTAAAAGACGAGAAAACCCTTTGCTTTGACCAACACAACCATAAAATAAAATAATTTAAAAATATTTATATTAAAAATGACACATTTAAAATTAAAAAAAAAATTAAAAAAATTTTAATATTTAAAATATTAAAAAATACAACACATAAATGTATGAAATATAATGCACATTAAAATAAATAAAAAATATTTAAAATACAAAATATGTACCCTAAAAAAATAAATTCAAAAAATTTCAAAACTTATAACAAAATAAATTTTTTCTTTTCAAAACTCATAACTCAAAATACAACTCCACACTCAAATCATGACTCTAAAAATAATTTTAAAAAATAAAATATATTTTTTTAATTTTTTCTTTTAAAATAGAGTTTTGGAAAAAGTTTGGTTTTGAGTTTTGAATTGAGTTTTAAATTTGTGTTTAGTTATGAGTTTTTGAAAATAATTTTTGAATTGAGTTTTGAGTATAAACATGTTCCGAAAAATATTTTTTTTAGAAACATATTTGGTTTTCTTTTAGAATTACAATTCCAATTAGAAATTTTCAAAAATCTTTTCAAAACTCATAGAATCTTAACCAAATATAGAGTTTTGAAAATAGTGTAGAGTTTCGAGTTATGTGTTTGGGTATAATGTTTGAAAATAATTTTTGAATTGAGTTTTATGGTTTTGTTGGTCAATTCAAAAATTATTTGCAAAACTCATAACCAAGCAAACTTAAAAAAATACAAACTTATGTTAAATATATTTTTTAAATATTAAAATTTTTAAATTTTTTTATTTTATTTTATTTTATAAATATATTTTTAAATATTTTAATTTTTTTATGTGTTTTGTTATGATTTGAGTGTAGAGATTTGAAAATAGTGTGGAATTTCGAGTTATGTGTTTGGGTAAAATGTTTGAAAATAATTTTTGAATTGAGTTTTATGGTTGTGTTGGTCAATTCAAAAATTATTTTCAAAACTCATAACCAAACACAAACTTAAAAAAATTCAAACTTTTTAAATATATTTTTTAAATATTAATGTTTTTAAATTTTTTTATTTTAAATATTTTATTTTATTTTATAAATATATTTTTAAATATTTTTAAAAAAATTTATGTTTTTGTTATGATTTGAGTGTAGAGTTTTGAAAATAGTGTGGAGTTTCGAGTTATGTGTTTTGTTATGATGTTTGAAAATAATTTTTGAATTGAGTTTTATGATTGTGTTGGTCAATTCAAAAATTATTTTCAAAACTCATAACCAAACACAAACTTAAAAAAAATACAAACTTATGTTAAATATATATTTTTAAATATTAACAAATTTTAAATATTTTATTTTATAAATATATTTTTAAATATTTTAATTTTTTTGTTATGTGTTTTGTTATGATTTGAGTGTAGAGTTTTGAAAATAATGTAGAGTTTCGAGTTATGTGTTTGGTTATGAGGTTTGAAAATAATTTTTGAATTGAGTTTTGAGTTATATGTTTAGTTACGATTTGAGTCTGAAATTGTATTTTGAGTTTAAAATCTTAAAATTAAAAAATTAAAATATTTACAAAATAAAATAAAATATTTAAATAAAAAAATCAAATTAAGTGTTTACATTGGGCACTTTAGTATTTACATTATAGGCATTATAGGCACTTGAGGGCATTTTAGGTATTTTTGTGTTTACAGTTGATGACATCAGCAGGGTCGGCTAGGTGCATAAACGGCGGTCAAATTTTGGGGGAATCTTGACATTGTCAGGTAAAGTAGGGGAGGTTACTGTAATTATTCAAACTACAGGGGAGGTCCCTGTATTTGTCAGAAACCTCAGGGGAGGTAAATGTAATTTACCCAAAATAGTTTGATTATGACTGTTGATAAAAAATACAGATATCGAGTTATGAGTTGTATATTTGATTATCAATTATAGGTTGAATTAAGTTTTGAAAACTCATCACTAGATAAATTTTCTTATTTCACATGCCACACAAAACTTTCAAAACTCAATTCCACATGCAATTCAAAACTCAATTCAACACTCTATTCAAAACCCATAACCAAACAAATTTTCTACACTCAAATTATAATTCCACAACTCACAAACTCAAAATACAACTCATACTCTCAAATCATATTTACAAAACTCTACTAAACGCAACCTTTAATTAGATACTTGGCAAACGGGCGAGATAAAAGGAATATGGGTCGGAGGTCCATCTGATTAGGTTCGGGTCGAATGAGCTTTGAACAAGGATTGTCTAGTCCAATTTGGGCAGACTCAATTCGAGCAACCTGAACCTAGTTTGAATTTTTTTAGAGCTTGAATAAGATATTTAAAAATTAGTACAAGTTTTGGCAAAAATTCAGAAGCCTGAATTAAATTTAGACAGACTTGGACAAAGACGTCAAATAACCCGAGCAACCAAAACCTGAATTATACATATATAGATATATAAAAATATTAAATATACCTATAAATTATTAGTCATTACATGATATTAAAGTAATTTAGATTATCAAATTATATTGAATATATATTTATATATACAAATAACATAAAATCTGATTTGTTTTTTTGTTTTTTTGTTTTCACTCGTAAATTGTAGAGACTATTATAGCAGCATCTTTCTTACGTTATATAAAATATTTGTTTTGATAGTATTAATGATTTTCTATAATAAAAAAAATGTAAATATAATAAAATTTTAATAATTTAATAATGTAGTTAAAAAAAAGAATTGAAATTCATTTACAATTCGGGCAACTCGAGCAATTTGAGTTTATCTTGGGTGGGGTTTGGGCTTGCAACCACGGGTTGCAATTCGGGCCTAACGGGGCTGTAGAAATCCTAATTTTTGTAATTACCATTAAATCCCTAACCATGAGTTTATTTCAATAAAGCCATTGAATTTCCTCTTAATTGCACTTTAAACCCTAGAATCGGAAAGTATTGCGGATTAATTCGAGTAAACCCTAATCGATCCCGTAGATTAATAATCACCTTTAAAATCCTATTATTAATTATTAGACCCTATATTTATAGATTAATCACTTTAAAATCTTAATTCTCGGTAATGCCGTTTTTGTTCGGTTTCTTGCCTTTGTTTACACATTAATTTAACGGGACCCAAATTTATTATTCTAACTATTTTCTAATGTTAGTATATTGTATACTAAATATCAAGGTTTCATAAATTTATACTTGGTCCCTATATACTTTTATTTTATTTCATTCCAAACCTTAATTGTAATATTTTCTTAATTAATTTACTTATGCCTATTATTTTATATTTATAAATACAAATATCTTATATATATATATATATATATATATTTCTTGGAGCCCAAATTGTTGGTCATGTGATAGATGAAAGGGTCTTGATGGCAACTTTGACAAATTGCACTTATAGAACTTAGTCCTTGAGAAACCTCTCAATCATTCCCTATATATATGTGCACATTTCTCCTCCCTCATTTTACACATTTTTCAGCCATGCACTAGAGGAGTGAGAGCATATTATCTTGGAAAGAGAGAGAGAGAGAGAGAGAAAAGAGAAGTAGAAAAAGAAGAATTGTGTTGAGTCTTGTACAACAAAGGTGTTTACATCACCTCTTCTCTCAAGTTCTTTTACTACTTGTTTTTCCCCTTCTAATACATGCTCTTTATATATATATATATATATATATTGTAATCTAGGCCTACACTCTTGTATAAATGTGTATTAATCAAGAAATTGTATGTTTCTATTTCTTTCTTAAATTTCTAGCAGCAAATCTTTTCCTTATCTTGAATTTGTTTTCCTATCAAAACTCCATAAACTCAAAATCTGCTTTTATGGTGTAATATTTGGTATGTGTAGAGTATGTGATAATTTTAGTAGGACCTACGGATGTATGTTTATAACCTAAACAATTTTTCTAAGTTTGTTACTCATAGAACCAGAAAAATAGTCAACTTTCTCTATTTTTATAAAATTCCAGAAAAATAATCTTGAGTCCACTTTTATGTTAAAATCTTAATCTTGGTGTTATATTTTAACTAAAATTTGTTTGAACTCAAAAGAACGAGGGATTCGAGAGAAAAACCGATTTGCGTAATAGTCAACGAATCTGGATAGATCTTGGTAATTATGAATTATTTTAAAATCTAAAATACCTATCCTACTTTCGCAAATTGAGTTTGAAACTAGACTTGTTTATCTACAAACTCACATGAGGCCAGGTACTTAGGGCCAATAAAAGTATTTTTTTCATAATTATTTTCAAACTGGTTCAAATCTGGAAATCTGTAAATTTGTGTTAATATGCTCTTATTTGGTTTGCAACTCTTATATTCTACATTTCTTGAATGTTTTAGTCTTGATATGTAATCTATGATAAATTGTGAATTTGCCTTACCATGAATAAATTACTTGTTGTTTAATTTGGATTCGTAATTATATTAACCATGCTTTGCTATAATTGATAACATAATGCACTTAATAAAGGGGAAATCAAATGGGATGGTAATGAATTGCAATCATTATATTAAATTTTATGAGATAATGAATGATGGATTCAAGAGTATGATATAGAAGAATGTGTTCACTTTTTGTGAAGTATTGCGCAAGTGTGCTTTCGAACCCTAACATAGCACGGGAAGTATTCTGGCTGCTTAACGAAAATGGGAGGCATAAGGGTGGTAGTGAGAGTCTCACATAGGGAAAGTATCCCTAGAAGCCCGTTCCCTTGGGACAGACCGTGATATCACTACTCGCGTATGTAACCTAGGTGCGTGGGCATCATTGGTAATTGTGCGGTAAGCGACGCACTGGTGGTTATGCGGTAAGCGACGCGTCGGTATTGTATTAACCAATGGGGAGTCAAAATTGCCTATGGCCAGTCTTAGTGGTTGGATATGAATGGCATTCCACGGGCAGTTGCCTAGAACTAACTAAAATTGACTATTATTCATGAGAACTGAAATTTAATTATAAGCTTTGCTTAATTATTGCTTTCGTTGTATGTTATGATCATGCCATTATGTTGCTTGTGTATTTGGAATGGGAAAATGGTCGGGGTGTGTGTGTTTCAAAGCTCATGGCGTTTTATGCTAGGTGAAGGCGAGTTTTATACTGAGAACGAAATCCCTAAAAGTTTTGAGGAACCATGGCTGCCTTAGAGATTAGATTTTATAATTCCTGTATTTTAGATAACCTTTTTGTATCAAGGAATTGATTTGTATTTAAAGACTTGATGAATTTTATCTGTAACTATTATTAATATTTTTTTTAGTGTAATTATTTGTATTTTGTATTTAAAAATGATATGTATCCGTTAGTTAAACCCCGGTGTATCGTTATATTATATTATCAAAATTTGGGGCGTCACACGGGCTTAGGCAAATCTCAGCACAACTTAAATTAGGCTTGGACAACCTCCCAACCCACCGAACCCGCCTAGGTTACGCCCCTAGTCTCGTCTCCCACCAAAACAGCCCAATTTGGTCCGTTAGACCCGTTATGAGAAGTGTTTTTTGTTTTTGCTTATTTTTGTCTTTACACTGTATTTGAATGCAAGATTTGAGAATGTATTTTTTAAAAAAAAATAAATGAATAAAATATACTTATATTTTATATAATTTTACACATTCTTTTTATTTCTCTTTTCAAATCATTCAATCAAATACTGCGTTAATGATTTTTTTGTTTCAAAATTTTCAAAATGTTTTAGGTTTCTATATTTGAAAATTTATAAATTTTTTAAAAGAATTCAAAAAAATAAAAATAAAATCATAAAGACAAAAATAATTCAAAATAAATAACTTTTTTTTAAAATTTTATTTTTGGCTTTAGTAATTTTTTTGGAATTTTTCAATTTTTTTTTTTAAATTCGTATCGACAAAACAGACAAAAAAAGTAAAAAAAATTTACTTAATTTTTTTAAAAAAATCACTAAAACAAAAACACATGTGACTCCAAAAAAAAAAAAAAATTTTGTGACCCCCCCCCCCAAAAAAAAGGGGGCCATAATGGGATTGGTTCATTTTGTTGGTTTATTATGATAGGTTGAAATTTTAGTCAAAAAAATTATTATAGAAAACGTTAAACCAATCCCTTTATATATATATTTTAAAATATTTTCATAAAAAAATATTTAAAAAATTTATTTCCCAAAACAATCCACAATCTACTTTGTTTATAATTATAAAATTTTAAATAGTTTGATGAATGAAAAAATATATATTTTGATTAATTGTTATTAGATATGACAATTACTAGATGTAGAAGACACCTTGAAAACAAAAAAAAAGAAAAAAAAGAAAAGTGACAATGTTCCCAACAAACTTTATGTTAATAGACAGATATATAATATATTTATTGTTTGTTATTTAAATGTTTGTATTAACAAAAAATTTGGTTTGAATCAAATCAAAAAACGACAGTAAAAATCAATTTTTACAAATAGAAATTCAATCAAGCAATGTGGTTGGTGTCCTATGCCTTAACAATTTCAAGAACTTCTTTGGAGGTTGCAATGTGAAGAAACAAAGTATAGACACACTAGAATTGGTAATAAAATTAAAACTTGTCACTCAATTGCATTAATTAAACAATAAGCACAATCTTTGTTACACAATCAACAAGTATTAAAATGGTTACAAGAACTAACTATTAATCTACTCCTAAATTAAGATAATCTAATCTTAAATTAAGGTAGACTACTCCTAAATAAAGGACTCTGATGAGTTTGATGTTTTGTTGATCATTTCTTCTCGTATCTCCCTTGGTCTTTTATAAGCATATTTTCAAATAAAAACTGCCCAAAGCAGTTCTTTAAAACAGTTATTCAAAACCAACCCACAGTTTCTTGAATCAATCCACATTCTTAGCATAAAGTAACACGTGTTCATCTTTCAACTTGTCACCAAGGAGTGTCTTCCCATGTTCCACTTTTCTTTCCTTGGTGCTATGACCCACTATGCTTTGAATCACCTCATTCAGTTTCCAAGCCACACGTTGTTCTAGAGCCATGATGCTACGATCCACGTTGTCACTTTCCTCTCACGTAAGCTTAGAAAGACTGCTAGCAATAACAATAATAATAATAATGATAAGAATAAAACATAATTATGGCCATAGTAAATTTTTGAAGATGGTCATAATCTAAATCGACAGATCAAAATTGACAAGTCACAATCAATGAAATTAGATTTGGCCATAATTGACAAATCACAATCAATTAAACGAGATTTGGTCATAATCGACAAGCTATAATCGTCAGACAATCAATTTTTTGTGTCAATAGTTTGTTAGTACAAAATTTTGACTTTATATTTTCTATCGAATAAATTGTAATCTATCAAACACTCAAAATGTTCTCTCTATTTCACTATGCTTAGGTTGAATTTTTTGCCAAATTTCTATTTAAAAGGTTAGGGAGGAGGAACAAAGGTGTAGTATAAAAGGAAGGGGTCGAGACAAGAGAGTGATGGGAAAATGAGGGGGTGTAATAGGAAGAGAAGTTGTTTGGAGATTGTTTGCACTATAAATAATTTTATCGTCGATTATGGTCTATTGATTGTATAAATTATGACTAGATTTAAAAATTTTATTACTTATTATTATTATTATGCAATAAAATATTTAAAATTAAGAGAAGTTATGAAGATTTAATGGATGGAAAACAAGTGACAATGTAAAAAGATGAAATTTATGAGTAGTTATTTGGTTGCAAGGTGGTTAATACTATATTTTTTTATAAATTGCCATTTATGATTATATTGTAATGATCTTCAACAAATCAAATACATACCTCGATTTTTATTTCTTTTCTATCATAGGAGTAGATACTATATAGATATAAGTAGTTTTAATGTACTTTACCTGTAATTTGATTATTTATTTAATCATTTTACTTGATCATCTTATTTTGTCTTTCTTTTATATTTTATGTTTTTATTGTCATTATTTTTATTTAAAGAAAGTTATTGAAACCTTTAAAGCATAGAATTTCAACACAATTGTTTAATTATTATGTTCTTTAGTAAAGTTTAAGCTAAGACTTTGTCGATCCAAACTTAATGAAAATTTTACTAACAGAAATATATGAAAGATGAACAATTGCAATACATGGGAGCTGATGGTTGGAGAAAAGGGAAAAAGAAGATGATGAGTAACTGTGCTCGATGATGGTGAGTGTAGTGGTGTGACGAGAAGAGCGATGATGGTGATAGTATGTGATAGTGTGAATAGCTAAAAGGGAAGACGTAATAAGAGAAGTTGACAAAAGACAAATTTTGAGTAGTACTCGTTAACAAAAATGTTAGTGCCGCATACGATGTTAAGAAAATAAATACAAAAAAATTTATGTTGCCATTTGGTAATTGACTTTTAAAATTTGATTTTTTGGTTATTTTAGTTCTGGTTAAAAAGTTCGTTTGGATTGACTTTTTAGATTTTTTTGATTTTTGTCAGGAAAAAAGTGAAATGATTATAATTTAGATCTAACATTTTATCTTATTAACTTTTTAACCTATTTTACATTTTAGTAACTAATTTAGCAAAAGAGTCCATTGCCAAACAAAATCTATTTATATATTTTTTATAAAGAGATATGGCATACATTAAAATTATAGGAAATAACCCAACCCCTCCTCACATTAACTTGTAAAAAAATAAACAAAAAAAATGTATAAAGTATAATTTTGTTTTTATATTAATTGATTTTGGTATAACCGTAACACATATGGCCGTCTTAGCTCAGCTGGTAGAGCGCGTGGCTTTTAACCACGTGGTCGTGGGTTCGATTCCCACAGACGGCGTTTTCTAGTTCATTTTTAACTAATAGTATTTCAGTTCAGGCCAAACGTGGCATAAGCCGGATTAAGAAGATGAAGGGTCAGTACTGCTCGACAGTCTCGTCTCTCTCTATCCTCCTCTCTCCTCCGTTGAAGCTCTCTGCAACTTCAAGTTCTTCACCAAAATCAAAATCATCATCATCATCATCACTGAAAAGAAGAGCTATATCTCTGTCGGCAATCTCAACGGCCTTGTCTGTTTTGATTATACCCAATTCCAAATCAAGTTGTTGGTCGAAACCTGAGTTCTTGGAGCTCCAAAATTCAGGCGGAGTCAAGGCTTTGGATCTTCGCATTGGTGATGGTGACCTCCCCTTCGATGGCGACCAGGTGCGTACAAAATGGGTATTCTAGTTATACATTTTTAGAGGTCGGATTGAATGGTTTTTGGATTAATGATCAAGATCCTAATTAAATTTTGCCTATCTTTATGCTATGATATATATATATATATACACACACACATTACAAACCAACATGTTCATGGGTGGTTGGGCTTCAAAATAATTTTTTTAAAATTTGGTTGGGCATATGTATAATATGATTCCCAACAAAATCATTTCAACTTATGTACAAGTTACTGTGTTGATCCTTTGGTTTTACTCATTGAATCTGTTCATTTTAAATCTCAATTACACTTTTTTTTTTCCCTTTTCCCCTTTCATTTGGCAGTAGATTTTACTCTTTCAATTTGATCTTGTTGCTTTGGTGCTTGTTTATGATATTTTTATAATATTGTTCCTTGGTTTTTGAGTTTACAACTCTGACCATATGATTGGAGTCTTCCAACTTAAAACCCAAGACGTAATTTATTTATTTTCATGTGAAGTTTTTA
Organism: Camellia sinensis; assembly: GCF_055761805.1. Classification (NCBI taxonomy): domain Eukaryota; kingdom Viridiplantae; phylum Streptophyta; class Magnoliopsida; order Ericales; family Theaceae; genus Camellia; species Camellia sinensis. The sequence goes on from NC_138969.1 coordinate 11,486,374, forward strand.
GAAATGGGTTTTAATTTTCCGAGGGAAAGAAGTGAAAACAACTTTGCTGTGTTATCTAAAATCACAAGAGATGAGATAAAACTCAAGATGGTTCAAGGTTGATATGAAGAGTTTTGGTGTTAACTACCTAAATTTTGATCCAACTTATTTCTGTGATAATCTCAAGTTTGAATCTTGTGGGATAAATCTCAGCCGTGTTGGATATTTATACATTTCCACTTGTCCTTGCGTAGGATTACAAATGAACAGAGTCGTTCGTTCGTGAATAGGTTTGAGTTCGGTTCGGTAAGAACTCGTTTGAATTCGATTCGTTAAATATTTTTTGGGGAACTTACTGATAAGTCCCATGTACCAAGTTCAAGATCCAGTTAATCCCAAAACAAAACACTTATACCAATTAGTCCAATACATTTTTAATTGTTACCAATTTTTTTTTTTTTAATTTACAAACACTGTTCACATCTTACTACCGTCGGACTTCCATTTAACAGTTGTCGAAGACTCACCGAAATGTCTAGAATATTGCCGGAAAAAAAAAATTAAAAAACATGTTATGAAACTGTAAAATTTTACAGTTCTAAAGAATGTTATAAAACTGCAAAATTTTACAGTTTTAAACCATGATTCATTCCAGCACCAAAAAAAAATTTTGAAACTGCAAAATTTTACAGTTTTCACCGCCTGTAACTAAAACTCGAAAACTACTTGTTCAGAATTTGAAAATTTTCTCTATTAGAACAGAAAAACAGAAGTGTATAGCAGAGAAAAAAAAAAGAGATCGAAGGAGAAAGGCGGATGTAGAGAGAGGATTATACTCCGGCAACTATTTTTTGTTTAGATCTAGCCAAATCTGATGTAGATCTACTCAGATCTGATAGATCTGAGTAGATCTACACCAGATCTAAGTAGATCCACTCATCTTCTTCGTTGAAAATATATATCTTCGCCGTCGGTGAGAGTGAAATCACGAGTTGATTTCGATGGTTGGCAGTTATCAGTAAACCCCGATCAATGGAGAAAGATATGAACACTTGCACCATCGTCTATGACGAAGACGATGAGAGAAAAATGTAGAAAAAAAGAGAAAGAAGAAAACGTAAAAAGGGAGGAAAAAACCAGAGAGATGGAGGAAAGGACTTTTGGGTGTACCCAAAAAGTTATGGGATTAAATGGTGTCCACATGTTCCACATGGGACCTGTGGGTAATTTCCCCATTTTTTTTTTGCGTTCGGGCTCGAGCTCATTAAATTTTTAATAAAGAATTCCAAACATACTAAATTTCGGCTCGTTAACTGGCTCGTTTAATATTTATTATTTATATATTAAATAATGTAAAAATATGTATAAAATATATTTAAAAAATATAAATATAAATAATAGTAAACTATAGATAGTACATTTATATAATAGTAGTAGTATATATTATTATTTCAATAAAATATTGATTTTTTTTTTTAGAATGTTCATATATATTGTATAATAAAAATTTTAATTGTAACTTCAGTATTATATGCTCATATGAATTTATAAGTTTTTGACTCGTTAAGGTTCGTGTACAGGCTCGAGCTTGAGTCAAGCCTAAGCCAACTCGGCTCGAGCTCGGTTCTTTAAATTTTTATTGAGCTTGAGCTCGAGCTGAATCTCAAGTTCGTTAAAATTTTAATAAATAAGTCTAAACATACTAAAGTTCGGCTCGGCTCGGCTCATTTGCAGCCCTATCCTTGTGTAATTGAACTTTGCCATCTTATTTAGACAATGTGTAGCTGCTGCACTGGACTATCCATATCCTTCCCAGCGCTTTCTCCATAAGCCGTACAACCCACCCATTGTTGTTGGTCAGAGAAAGCCTATCAGAATAGATGATCACCTTCCTCCCGACAGTGCCTGAACAACTGCCTGACCTCCTAGTCCTCTGCTTGGAGCGGCCCTGTCTCTAACAGGACATACACTATGCTTTAGGTTTTTGCTACATCGTTCATAAAAGGCTGGGACATTCAATGAGATATTGAGGACTAGGGGGTTGGGACCATTTGTACAACACTTGGTGCACATATTATACGACTGGATTCAATTGTAACTTGACTTGAAGTTTAGGGGATTGACTGAGACAATTAAAAAAAGGTCGGGTAAAGTGAGACTAGGTGTAAAGTGTTGGGGGTACAAAAGTGTAATTTGCCTGGTGCACAAATTTTACATGCTTAAACAGTGTTTGTTTAGGATCTATAACGGGCCATTTGCAACCATTTCAGTGTGACTACATGAAATGTTTTCAACCAATCTGAATAAACTAATTCATGTTTCTTTACAATTTTGATTGTAAAGGTGGCAATTCATTACTACGGAAGGTTGGCAGCAAAACAAGGATGGCGCTTTGATTCAACATACGATCACAAAGATGATACTGGTGAATCAATTCCATTCATCTTCATCCTTGGATCAGGCAAAGTAAGTCCTAAAGGCAGTTCCAATATATGTCTTACATTCTCTGGCTTACATTGTTGTTTTGGTTAAGAAAAAATACTTCAAATTCAACTGTCAGACATGAAACACTTATGGTGTATACCATGGATAAAAATGTTCCCAAAAGCCAAGGTATTGGTTCCATACAATGAATTATGCTTCTCCATTCTCCTCCAAACAAAGTGGTTGGAAGTTCGTTAATGTCTTTTGTTATCTAAAATGGCTGATTTCCTGTTTTTGGGACAAAACAAGAGCCTAGACAGCTGAGTCCAACTATTGACAAAATAATATAATGGTTACTACAGACTTGACCCGCAAAATATGGAATTCTTGACACAGCCTTGAGGAGCACATAATGTTTAATGTCTGAATGTTGCAGGTTATATCAGGGATTGAAGCAGCAGTAAGATCAATGAAAGTAGGTGGCATACGTCGAGTCATCATCCCACCATCCCAAGGATATCAAAATACATCTCAAGAGCCCATACCACCTAATGTAAGCTCTTGTGTTTATATAATTGACTTTGTTCTTGTAATTTGTTCTTGGTACTAGTGTTATATCTAATTTATATAAATAATAAGGATAAATAATCACTTATGAAAGGGTGTACGTCTACAGTTTTTCGATAGGCAAAGGCTGTTTACTACGATTTTCAATCCAACACGTCTTGCCAATGGAGAAGGCTCAACATTGGGGACTCTTATATTTGATATTGAGTTGGTCAGCCTCAGACATCGGTGACAACTTTCTTTACTCTGCAAACGATTTCTCATGTCTACCACAAAGCTACGCGTAGACAGCTTCTTGGTGCCTTTTGCAACATCACCTACCAACATTTCTCTTCCATCTTTTGGAGTATATAGTAGTTTTTTGTTATCAAAACTTGTTTATTCTTATTAATGGATATTTTTAACTAATTGATTGCAAATATTTTTGGCCAATATACCGACTGTGCATTGCGGTTACACTCTTTCAAAGTTCAAAGTTTGTGAGTTATTATTATTGCAGGCTTGGATTGGTTCCCCTTTTTATGTCAAACTTCTTGTTGCTACAACTGAAATTGATCATGATGGGTTGATAGTGATGATAATAGCATGTAATATTACAGCCTGATGATATTTTCATGAGCAATAAAAAGTGGAAAACAGGCAGTTCAAAAAGAATTATGCATTTAAAACAATCAAATCCAAATCCACTTATTAATAACGGATTTAAGTAAGTTGAGTTGAATTGGATACAAATTGGATAATGAACCTGACCAACCCTTGTACTTCATTGATTTTATTCCCAAATAGATGGTGATGTTGGTGGCGATAGATGGAGGTAGGGCCGGGGCCGGGGCGTGGTAGTGGAGGTGGAGTGGTAGTGGAGTTATGGTGTGGTCAAGGAGTTGGTGCTTGCCTAAACTAGTATCCCCATATCTAACTCATTTAAACATAATTTTATTTGGGTTTGCAATATACAATTCATTTATTAATTTGGACACCTTTAAATGGGTATAATTGAATGGATTGCGGTTTTAGGCTGAGTTTGCAATCTCTATGAGCAATGTTCTATATTATTACATGGAAAATATGTTGTCCTCCCTTTTCTCCTCGATAATCTCTATTGAAAGCAAGGAATTCACAAGTCTCCCTTAAGGGAGGTGATGCAAAATGCAATGGAAAACCAATAACATAGATAATGTTGGAGTTTATTGTATTTTTTTTAAATCTCAAGAGGTCATGCAATTCACTTTTGCAAATTCAAGGGTAGTGTAGTTTGCACAAATCATGATAACCTGGCAGAGATCCAAACTGTGAAACTAAGCCGCTTAAATTGTAATACATAAAAAAATTTGAGCCACACTACAACAATTTGAGCTCAAGAATGTATAAACTAGACTCTTCTTTAATTTACACAACCACTTTGTGCGATTAGCACTTTCCACTTGACTACTGAGAGCAATTTGTGTACGAGATCCGCACTAAGTTGACAACGTTCTTCTTTGCGATGTAAAGATGAGCCAAGTGATCTATCTTCTGCAAAACAAAGCACTGTCAATACTATCCAGCTGGAGGACGCTCCGAGACTTAACAAAGATTTTTTCCAAGGGAAAGACAGTACAGAGTTCTTGTGGGTGTGTATTGCGTACCTTAGGTTATGAGGTTGGGGCCTCTGACCAGCCATGTGGCGCAAGTTGGTAAGACCTAGCAGAAGCATTGTCAACGTGGCTGACCTGGGCCCGATGCTTCTTCTTCAGCTCATTTTTCCTCCCTCAACTGGTAAGACAAAATAATTGCTCGCTTGTAATTTGGCAACATTATATCTGCATAATCATATATATGGAAAGAAACCATTAATATTTCCACTGTGAGAAACTTTAGCAGATCACTTCAGACTCCAGGAGTGTGCTTTTTTCCAGTTAGAAAGCAAAGAAATTTGGATTTCAGAACTTTTATCGATTGACATTATATATATGTTTTGTTTTTTTATGCACATCAAAATATGAATTACTCAACAGTAAATGAACTTAATTTGAGAATTGAGAAATTCATATTGTTTGTTGCAATTTAAAACTCACCTTTAAGATTATCCTTCAGCTCATTGAGCAACCGAGCAGAGCATTATTGTATGCATTTCGTGATTGCATGTATGCATTTTCCCATCAAATCTGCTCTTATGCTCTCACTCAACCGACCCCTGTAGATTCCCAAAATTAGAATCAGAAGAAAACCATTAAAACATATATACATGCCGTGGCGCAGCCAGGAATTCAGCAACATATTAATCACAACATTGAATATCTTTTTTATAATAAGCAACAAGATATTATTAAACTTGAACATTCTTTTATTTATTTTTATTTTTTTGAAATGCTAGCAAGTCCCCCTTGATCATTGTTTAATATTGTAATTAGGGTGAAAAGTGCTTGAAAATTTTATATAGACTGTCCTCCGTGAATTGCAGAGTGGTCATAACATAAGCCATCAAAGAGACCCCCAAATCTTTCACAACTCGAAAGTCAAAAAACTACTTTCTGGAAGAAAAATCAGTGATTTGTTTCAAGAAATCAAAATTAAAACCCATAGCATCCCATAGGTACACAAATTAAACATAATTTGAGGCACATGAGCCTTTATCATCCACAAGCCATGATATGAAATAATTACATATCAACCTCAATTGGTAAACAAATCTGAATTCCAATGAATCAAACATATAAACAAAGCTCACATGAAATTAGTAAAATTGGGTAAAGAAGACAGAGAAGGGGATCAAAAGTCAAACCTGGCCGCACTTTAGTGTTGTTGAGCTCCTTATTGGTTGCGCAATACTTGTGTATTACCCAATTAGTCCTCTGCCCAATGGGATTCCCATTATAGAAGGCCAAAGTCTTCTTCATGCCAATTACAGTCTTCACTGAACAGACTCGTAAGGATACCATACACTAGGCTTCGCTGAGTATATCAAACTACGACCAGGTTTCTTTTTTACCCCCATTTCAATCATTTGGCTCCTTAAAAATGAAACATCCAACCACCGATCTGCTGCTGCATAGATGTCTGACAACAACACATAACTACAAGCATTGTGAGGCTCAATCTCAAAAAGTTGAGCAGCTATCTCCTCCCCTAATTCAATATCATTATGTAGCTTACAAGCCCCAAGAAGTGCACCCCAGGCACCAGCATGAGGTTCCACGAGCATTGATTTCAATAGCTCATAAGCTGCTCTTAGCTTTCCAGACCGGCCAAGAAGATCCACCATACAAGCATAATGATAAGTTGAAGGAACTAGAGAGTATTCATTTATCATAGAATCAAAAAATCGGCAACCCTCTTCAACAAGTCCTGCATGACTACAAGCATTCAGAATGACTGTAAAAGCCACATCATCTGGAGTAATGCCTTCATTTATCATCCTACGAAAGAGGGAAACTGCCTGAACACCGTGCCCATGAATTGACAGGCCTTGTATCATAGAACAAAAACAAATCAAATCCCTCTTAGGCATCTTCTCAAATAACATTGTTGCTCTACCCATATTCCCACACTTTGCATTCATGTCTATAAGAGCTGCAAGAACATGAACTTGATGGAGGTCAAGTGAGCTTTGGCTCACATAAGAATCAACCCATTTAGCCTGTTCCAAACTACCGGTTTGGGAACAAGCAGACATCAAGCTAACCACTATGAACTCATCCGGTTTAATGTTCATCGACTGCATTTTAAGAAAAATTTCAACAGCCTCGTTAGGCTGACCATTCTGAACATACCCAGATATCAACGCTGACCAAGAAACAATGTCCTTCACCGGAGATTGATCAAACAAAAACCTTGCTGAAGCCATGTCACCAGCCTTGGCAAACCCATCAATCATTGCCGTGAACGAAACCACATTCCTCTCAGGCATTTCATCAAACAACTTCCTAGCACTCTTCAAATCACCAAATCTCACAAACCCACTAATCATGGCATTCCAAGAAACCATATTTCTCTTAGGCATTACATCAAATAGCTTCTTTGCTTCAATCAAATCACCTGCATTCACATACCCAACAATCATAGAAGTCCAAGAAACCTCATTTCTCACACACATTCCATCAAAAACCTTGCGCGCAAACTCAATCTCTCGACACTTTCCATACAAATCAACCAAACTCGACCCAACAAAAACATCGTGCTCAGTACCGTACCTCACGATCAACCCATGAATCGCCTGACCTTCCTTTAACGCCAATTCGCTCGAACAAGCTTTGAGCAATGAGGGAAAAGTATATTCGTCAGGAACAACATTCCCACTCTGTTTCATTCGAAGAAAAACTGATATACATTGTGCGAGAGACGAGTGTTTGCAGTACCCTTTGATGAGAGTGTTCCATAGATAGATATTGGGTTGCAAAACGCGATCAAATACGCTGGATGCGTAAGAAATGTTGGAAAAGAGTGAGGTACAGAGAGAGATGAATCGGGTAATGACGAAGTGGTCTTGCTCTGCGCCTTTGTGGATGATTTGAGTGTGGACTTGTTCGAGGTTTCGGATGCTTTTGCAAGCCGAAAGCAAATTTGGGATTGACAATGGTTTCATGAAGATTGAGCAAAAGCTGACATCGAGATTTCGTTTTTCAATTAGGTCGAATCGGCAGAAACTACAGTTTGTTTCGGTAAATGATTCAAATTGATTGTTGAGAATTCATGGAAGCTTGAAACTCTCAAATCAAACCCTAATGCTCAGGGGTCAATCCAATCCATAGGGGTGTTGAAAGGGCTGCGAGAATAGCTTCGATCAGCAACGGCTCCTTCGTGTTCAAATGTGGCGAATGCCAATTTTACAACCAACCAAGTACATGAGGGGTTTTTTTTTTTTTTTTCACCATCAAAACTAAATAAACATTCAATTTTTATTTATTTATTTATTTATTTATTTTTTCAGATTCACAATCAATTTTTTTTTTCAAAATCTCCAACCAAAGCTAAATATACCTCCAATCTTTTTTTTTATTAGTTTTAAGGTTCACAACTATTTTTTTTAAAATTTTTAAGATTCACAACCAAACCTAAATATACATTCAATCTTTTTTCTTTTGTTTTTTTTATTTTTTATTTTTTATTTTTTAAGGTTCACAACTATTTTTTTTTTTAAGATTCACAACTAAAACTAAATATATATTCAATCTTATTTTATTTTATTTGGCTCAACAATAAAATCAAATACACTTTAATTAACATTGTCACATTATTCTTGCCAAATTTTATGTATATCTAGAATTTTTTAAATTTATTTAAAAAAATTAAGGACACTGTCTAGTGCAGGTTTCGGTTTGCTTTTCTATGTTATTTTATTTTGTTATGTATTGTAATTTTCAGAATGATTTGCTTGTTCTGAAATTTCAATTAACGAGTATAAATCTATTTGTTTTATGTTATCACACAATTTATAAAACATATATATATTTATACAAAATAGGGAAATTGTAGAGAATCGAAACAAGCATGAGTCGTGATTGGTTAGAAATGATAGGTACAAAGATTTATTTGCTAACAAAATAAAAAGGGGATACAAAGTCTTATTAAATAATTTTTTTTAAAATAATTTTTTTTTCTTAGTTATGAACAGATTTAACTGAAATCAACTTGTTTCCCAATGTTATGCTTCATTTATTTAGATAGAAAATATTTTTAAATGAAAAATATTTTTTATAAAAAAATTAAAATATATATTTTTATATTTGGTGGTTGTGGTGATGGAACGAATGTGAAAATAGAGATTGCGACATAGTGGTGGGGTGATGGCGACAGTGATGATGGTAGTGGCTATGGTGATGGTGGTGTGATAGTGAATGTGAGAATAATGGTGATGGTGTTCTGAAATTAGTAAAAATTTAATTGAAAGAATATTTTTTGTTTTTTAAAAATAACAAACAACAAAATTCATAGGGGACTAAAGGAAGAAGATGGGGGATGGATTGGATGTGGTAAGGCATAGATATCTTAAAATGAGTGGTTCAGATTTGCTAAAATGTATAATTAGATTTTGGATAAATTAAAATGAATGACTCAAATTTACTAAGAGAAATATGGTTTAATGTCTAAAATGTCCGTGGCTAAGAGATTAACAAACAATTCCTTATTTATGCTGTGGTGCAATTTAATATCGGTCTTATAACACTTTCTTCAAGCAGGTTCTTTTACATTTTATTTATTCAAACATGCTCTTATAACACTGTAAATAGGTTCTTATAACATGTAAGGGAGAGAGTGAGAGAGAGATGGTTGTAATTTTTTTTTAATCTTCCACGTTCTTCCACATATTTTTTAATTACTAAAACTTATTTGATTGTGTCAAAATTATATATTTGATTATTATAAAACAAATTTTTTAATTAATTAATTAATGTGTATTTGATTTTGTTGTTGAACCAAATAAAATAAAATAAGATTGAATGTATACTTAGCTTTTGTTGTGAACCTTAAAAAAAAAAAATTGTTAACATTAAATATATAAAAAAAAAAGAAAAAAGATTGAAGGTATATTTAGCTAAAACCTTTTAAAATAAATAGAAAAATTAAAAAAAAAAAGTTGTTAACATTAAATATATTAAAAAAGAAAGAAAAAAGATTGAAGGTATATTTAGCTTTTGTTGTAAACCTTGAAAAAAAAAAAATTAACATTAAATATATTAAAAAAGAAAAAAAAAAAGATTGAAGGTATATTTATGTTGTGAACCTTTTTTTTTTTAAAAAAAATAGTTGTTAATATTAAATATAAAAAATAAAAATAGAGATTAAAATGGGTTGGAGAAAATTCAAACCCATTAGAAAATGGGGAGGGTGGTACCCATGGAGAATGGGGAATGGGAAATGAGAAATTTTATTATAGGAGAATGGGGATGGGGAATTAATATCCACCCCATTAACCCCCATTGCCATCCTTATCCATTGGCTATTTTCATTTTTTTTTTTTTGAGATGCATTTTTGCAAAATTTAAAAGAGCTTATATTTATTATTATTTTTTCATTTTTTCTAATTTTTTTTGGACATTTGGTCAAATAATGTCCAATTTTAAAATTTTGTACTAGGAGTTTTAATATATATACTATATATATTTAGGATAACAATAATTTGAAAACTATGGTACCTCATTTATCTTTTATCTGTCTATATTTAGGATAACAATAATTTGAAAACAATGGTACCTTATTTATCTTTTATCTGTCTACATGTTAATTGATTGAATTTTTCGACCACAATGTTCAATTATAATTGGCCGTTATGTTTGGAGTTGTTTTTTTTAATATTCTAAAAAAATAATAATTTAAAGAATTGACTCACTTTTTAAACTATTTAAGAAATTAATCTACTTTTTAAAATCACATTTTGAAAATATAATTTTAAATTGAAATTATATTTTTAACATATAATTTTATCTTGAAATCGCATGTTGAACACCTTCTTTTTAGTGAAAGGTGAGAAAAGGTGCTGACACCCCCAAGTCAAGTATCTGTTAGGGAGCGCGGATTCACGGCCGCCCTACCCGGTAGCCAAACCCAGCAGCCCCCAAAACGACGTCGTTTTGGGGGCAAATTTTCAAAAAAAAAAAAAAACGCAGAGGAAGAGAGGGAGGAAGGAGGGAGAAGAGGGAGAAGAGGGAGGAAGGGCGAGGGAGGGAGAAGAGGGAGGAAAGGGGAGGGAGGACTGGAGGGGGCCATAATCAGTGGGGGAGGAGGAGGAGGAGGAGGAGGAGGAGGCGACGAGCTGCGACGGCCGGCGACGAGCTGCGACGAGCTTCGATGGCGAGGCGAGACGACGATCGGACAGCTGCGACGGCCGGCGAGGCGAGACGACGATCGGATGGCTGCGCAGCCTCCTCCTTCCTCCCTCTGGTTTCCATTCGAAGAGAGAGAAAACGAGAACGAAGAAGAAGAAAAGAAAAAAAAAAAAAAAAAACCCCAAAACGACGTCGTTTTGGGGGGCTGCTGGGTAGGGCGGCCGAGGATCCGGATTCTCTGTTAGGGCCCTCTACGGGTACGGTTAGCTCCCTCTAAAAGAAGGGTTATTTTCTTGATAATCCCTACGGCACCTTTCTCCTGTCGGCATCCCAAAGTCGAGGGCTGTTTTGTTTTTGTTATGATGGACCTAGGATCACCTTTTTTTGTACTGGAAGTTGAGCAAAGGGGGCCATCCCTTCTATGGGATTGGCCAGTGATTACCTTATCGTTTAAGCCTCTGTTTAGGAAGTTGGTTGGCTTTTTGATTTTTTGGTTTTTTTGGTTATTTGAGTCTGGGCTCAAAAACTTTGTTTGGGAAGGACTTTTTGACTTTTTGATTTTTTGGCTTTTTTGACTTTTTTTGTAAGAGAAGAGTGTAATGATTATGAGTTAGATGGAACGTTTTGTCTGTTGTGGCTCAAATAGCCTATTCTGTCTTTTGTGACTCAAAGAGTTAAAAGAGCCCAAATGAGCTCTTCCCAAACGACACCTAAATATCCTACGACTCTTTTATCATGTTGAAAATATAATATATAATAACTCATTATAAATTATATTTTCAACATGCGATTTCAAGGTGAAATTGCATGTTGAAAATGCAATTTCAATTTTAAAATCGTATTTTCAAAATGCGATTTTAGTTTTCCAAATAATTTGAAAAGGGGGTCAATTCTCTACATTGTTTTTTCTTTTTTTAGAATATTAAAAAAAAAACTCTTATGCTTGAGAATAGAGACAAATTACAAATAGAAAGGGTTAAATTGTTATAAATATAATTTTTACTCAATAAATAAAAAATAAAATAAAATGGTCATTTTAACCTCAAAAAAATTGACCCCATCTTTAATGCTTCATGTCCTCCCTTCTTTATAGTTATCACCATTTTTTTTTTTAAACTTTTTTTATCAATTTTAAATATATTTTTACAAATTTTAGATTTGTCTCGACTACAAGAATTTACAAATTAAAGATATTTTTATATTTACAAAATTACTAAAGGCTCAGAATAATATGAATATTTATACAATAAAAAATTTATGTGACAATTTATTTTTGGGTAAGTATGTGACAATTTATTTAACCAAATAAATTCAATTTTTTTTTTCTTCAAAATATGCACCAAGCAGATTTATAATTTATTTTAATTCAGTTAATAATCTAAAAAGTTATAATCCAAAAAGCTAATTTTTCAATTTAAATAATTTAATCATTACACTTTAAATTAAATTTTAATTTAATTATTCTATTTAAATTAGACATTAAAATTAATAATTTTTTCACATGTGTTCATCTCTTAAAGTGTGCATATAGAGCAAATCAAGCAAAAAAAGTGTGCATATAGAAATAAAAAACTTCTAATGTACACACATTTCAAAATAATATACCATATACACTTTTAATTATGTAATTTTTTTCTATAGTGTTAATTATTTTTTTTGATATTAGTTTAATTATGATTCATAAATTCTTTAGTTATGCATTATATTATATTTAGTTATGACATTTTTTTTATTATACTTAAAAAAATATAAAGTTGTGCCTTTTTTTTTTACACCGTTTAGTATATCTAAGTAAAATTGACTATGATTTATATTGAAAAACTAAATTCACATTGAACTTAGATGTCGTTTGGCAAAAAAAATTTTAGTTGATTTTTTTGAATTGAAATTTTTTTGAATTTGGGACTAAAATGTTCGTTTGAATTAATTTTTTTGGGTCTTTTTTATTTTTATTTTTGTGAAAAAAATAAAATAATTATAATTTAAATATGATATTTTATTTTATTATCTTATTAATCAGTTTTGATTTTTGTACTTTTTTTTAGTTTCAAAAACTCGCAAACGAAGCCTTAAATTATATAAATTAAAACAATAAAAACGAAAGTAAAATTTAAATTAAACTGGGGATGAAAAGTACAATTCAAGATGATTTATTTTCTCTCACCCGGGAAGTGCAATAGTTCATTTGGACTGATGGAAGAAAAGAGAGAGTGAAGGGAAGTAAACTCCATCTCCAGGAACTTTTCTCTGATCAAATCGTTTTTCATCTTCGCAAAAGTGCTTGGGTTTTGCAGATTCGTGCGATGAGCTTTGCGCGTACATCAATCTTTATCTCTTCTCAATCGGCTCATCCAGTGTAAATGCACACAGATTATCCGATTCGGAAATCTTCCCAATGGGTATGCTTATACAACATTATATATATATATATATATATATCTATGCATCTCCTAGGGTTTTATTGTTTTCATTTGTTGGTTTGTTCGCTTTAATTATTAGTACACACTGGGTGTGTGAAATTTAGGTTATTTGAAGTAATTGAATCTGATAACCATAACACTTAATTGAAAGCAGTTTAATTTATTTTTCCGATGTACCTAAAAAAAAAGAAAGCAGTTTAATTTGAAAGAACAGTAATATAGATAATAGTATAGATATTATAGACTCTTATTTGATAAAATTTGAAGATTGCATTTTTATTTTATTTTGTTTTTTTTTTTCTTTTCTCCTAGTTAGCCTTGTTTGGTTGCTAAGAAAATAAAAGAACAGTGAATAAAATTTGAATTTTTAGCTTTTAGTGGGTTAGAAAGCTACACACCCATTAATTGTCCTGAAAAGTATTGGGTACCAAAGTGTATGGTATAAATTCAAATTTGGAACCTTGAGGGTTGTCCTTGAATGGTTGGTGGGTATTCTCCCTACACAATTGTTCAGGGTTCAATTCTTGTGGCGCAAGAAAGAAATTTCTTGTGAATTCCCTAGTCCCGGCATGGATGGCCTGCCTTTGACCGGACCGGAGAGGAGATTAGTCGAGCTGCGTGTAAACTGGCCCGAACACCCCCTTACCATCTGGGTGTGGGGGGGGGGGGGGAATCAAATTTGGTTTGGTGTGGGTGACATTCAAAATGAATTTGAACGATATATTTCAGTTATTTTTGGAGATGGGATGGGGTACTAAGTTCCTAACAAGGATGAAATAGGAGTTTTTTTTTTTGACCTTTATTATTTTGATGTCAATAAGAAAAGTAGACTTTATTCTTCTACATAAAAGTGATTATTATTTTTCATTTGGTAAACCAATTGTAAAATGAGATTGACAGTGGGACAAGTTGAAGAATATACAAAGTATCATGCACAAACTTGAAGGGGATATGTTTTTGGGCTCATGGGGTCACTTGCCATAGAAACCTCCAAAATATTCATAAATTTGCCAGCATAATAATTATAACAACAAGAAGAAGAAGGATTAATTACTCTTTGTACCTTGTAGTTTTGTGAGAATTTGAATTTATCCCTTGTAAAATAAAAAATGCACTTTGTCCCTAAAAAGTGATTCCTGAACTTATTACTAATGGAGTAGTAGCTCCCATTTTACCATTAAACTTGAATGATTAGTGAAGAGGTTTTTAGAGGGAATAAAACTCTCGAAGCGTCATAGTCCATTTGATAAGCAATTCGCTCTCAGGTATTGTAGACTCTCTTGGAAGGACATGATGGGAATGAATCACAATTTTTAAACACAGGTATTTACTTAATGAAAACTCCAACTGTCATGTCAATTAGGATCCATACAGATGTTGACATGACAACATCTGGGTATAATATCAATAAGCCTATAAAATCTCATTTAATTAATAGTAATGCTACGGGACCAAATTTCAGTATTAGATATTGGATACCATTTGATGTTTCACCAGCTTTCATGTCATATATCAAATTACCAATGTATTGGTGAGATGGTATTCAAAATTTAGGGATTGTTTGGGATGATCTAAATAAGTGTACTTTTTAACTTTTTATGAAATATGGGTTGGGTTTGGGTTGGGTTTGAAGTGATGTGTTAGAGAGGTGATGTGACTTAAATAAGATGATATGACTTAAATAGGATAGTAACTTTTTGACTTTTTATCTTTTTTCAAGCATGCCAAACTTGGCCTTAGTACCCAAATCTATTTAATTAAAGATCATTGCTAAAAATAATTAGTGAATTGTTATTCCTACTTCAATTCATTATAAAAGTAGTCTAAAATTTGTCTTCTAGTGTGCATTGGCAATTATGTTGCATGTAATTTAAGACACTAAAAATGTTTTTTATTAGCAACAAATAAAATTGAATTAGAGAACATGCTGAGGGGGCACAACCCTTATACAATATAATCAATCAAAAGAAAGAGAAAAATAAGAACTACAAAGGAAAAACCAGCACCCCTTTTACAAGTCCATAAAACAAAATATCCACTCACAAAACTACAAAAAACTTCAATATTGCACCCAATTTTACAAGTTGCTTTCTCAACTTCTGATATCAATTTCCATTTAGCACTGCTAGCCTTACCAATAGCCACAACAGAATTGATATCCAGATTCTTCTCATTGAACTGCCTCTTGAATTCTTTTTTTTTTTGTTTGATAAATAAGAATATTATAAGAAACTAAAGCATTAAGGAGATGCAAAAGAATACAAGACGACACTCCCAATAAAGGAGCACCACACACAAAAACAAAGAAAACTAATCAAATCAACCAATCACATCATCTAAAATGTCCAAAAAGGTAAACAAATCTGGATCTGCCAGCCCAGACACTCAACCGCACAAAACATGGAGAAACCTTGATTCCAACCAATACAAAAACCGCACAACCTCCCGGAAAATATAATGGTTTCTCTCTAGCCAAATGAGCCACATCAAAGATAGAGGAGCCAAAGCCCAAGCCTTCCGATGCCTCTTGAATTCTTTCATTTTGATTATAAGAAAAAAACACTAACAGGTCTCTTATGTAAATTACTATCCTCAATCAAACACCCATCCTTATCCTTCTTGTGATTTTGCCCTGCTTTAGATCCTCTCTTGTGTTCATCATAATTCGCTTTGCATTGAAATCTTCCAAGTTCCCTTTACTTTCTAGAGGATGTTTTCCCTCCTCCCTTTCGAGGTTCATTTATAATGAAATGGAGTAGGAAATAAAAATTCCTTTTGTAGTTGCTAAATTTACATCCTAAAAATGTTCTATTCATATCCTAATCTTCACTTGTGGTGGTCTAGAGGTTTAAAGAAAAAGGAGGAATTCACGCTTTGATATAATATCTTCCCATGTTTTGAAGTTTTAAATTAATTGATCACAACACAAAGAGCGTGCAAAAGCCTATTGTCTTTGAGGTGTTTGTACCTTTGAGATTTGAATCCTAACATTTTCTTGATAACAACATCTAATTTGCAATTGTAGCAAGATTCCAATTCACGCCAAATGTTAATAATGTTATATCATTATCAATGATACGTGTTAAATTCTGAATCCTTTTTTTCTTTCTTTAATTTTTAGGGCAATTACTTAAATCCATTCTACATGCAATACCTCAAGTACATAGATTGATAGTTGCTAAATTTGATTAAAAAGTAGCTGTTAAATTCACATCCTAAAATCATTGCATTCATATCCTCTTCTTCACTTGGGTGGGACTACTCTAGTATCATTTGATATGTATTGGTTGGTAAAACATCAAATGGTATCCCAAATTTGGTCCCAGAGCAATACTGTTAGTTAATTGAGGTTTGATAGGCTTATTGATATCATGCCTAGATTTTGCCATGGCCGCATTTGTATTGGTCCCATCTGACATGGCAATTGGAGTTTACGAGTTAACTTCACTAACTTGTGTTGGGTGGTTGTGATCCATCCTATTAGGTTCTTACAAGGAAGTCTACAATACCCAAGAGCAGATCATTGATCAAATGGACAATGAAGCTTCGACAATTACATTCCCTCCCAAAACCTCTTCACCAACTACTTTACCTTCCACTTAAGCTCTTCATTCCGTCCCCCCATTTTATCTACTTTAAACGTATCCAAACCTTTGCTAAGTTTGGTGGAGACCAAAATGCCACTGCTAGTTTAAGCTTCAATGAAGGTAGCTACTTCGCACCCACCTCCATTTCCTATTCAAAGCTATTATCTCTTTGCTGCCAAACCAAGTCTCTTAGTCCTGGGCTACAAATCCATGCCCACTTAACCAAAACCGGGTTATATGAAGACACGAAGCTCCAGAACCATCTGATTAATCTGTACTCAAAGTGTCGAGCTTTTGGTTATGCTCGTAAACTGATCGATGAAAGTCCACAACTAGATTTGATTTCTTGGTCTGCTTTGATATCTGGGTATGCTCAGAATGGGCTTGCTGATGAAGCCCTTTTGGCTTTCCATGAAATGCACTTGTTGGGTGTCAAGAGTAATGAATTTACTTTCCCGAGTGTACTTAAGGCATGCTCAATTACAAGAGATTTGATTCGAGGGAAGCAAATTCATGGGATTGTGGTTGTTACTGGGTTTGAGTCAGATGTTTTCGTTGCAAATACTTTGGTTGTTATGTATGCTAAATGTGGTGAGTTTGTGGATTCGAGGAGGTTGTTTGATGAGATTCCAGAAAGGAATGTAGTTTCTTGGAATGCGTTGTTTTCTTGTTATGTGCAGAGTGATTTTTTTGCAGAAGCACTGGGGTTGTTTCAAGAAATGGTGTTAACCGGAATAAACCCGGATGAGTATAGTTTGTCTAGTATATTGAATGCCTGCACGGGGCTGGGGGATGTCAATCAAGGGAAAAGAATTCATGGACATTTAATAAAGCTTGGGTATGATTCTGATCCATTCTCAGCAAATGCACTTGTTGACATGTATGCAAAAGGTGGATGTCTTGATGATGCAACAGTAGTTTTTGAGGAAATTGCAGAACCTGATATTGTTTCTTGGAATGCTATTATTGCTGGTTGTGTTCTTCATGAATATCTCGAATGGGCTTTGGAGTTGCTGAGGCAGATGAAGAGGTCAGGAGCCAGCCCAAATATGTTCACCTTGTCAAGCGCTCTTAAAGCCTGTGCTGGATTGGGACTCCAAAAGTTGGGCAGAGAGTTACACTCTGTATTGGTGAAGATGGATGTAAAATTGGATCCATTTGTAAGTGTTGGCCTTATTGACATGTATTGCAAGTGTGATTTAATGAAGGATGCAAGGACAGTTTATAATTTTATGCCAGAGAAGGACTTGATTGCATTGAATGCTATGATCTCTGGACACTTGCATAATGGGGACGATGTAGAGGCTCTTTCCCTTTTTACTGAGATGTACAAGGATGGAATAGGATTCAACCAAACAACTTTGCTTACAATACTCAACTCCACGGCTGGCTTGCAAGCTGTCAATGTTTGTGGACAAGTTCATGCACTTTCTGTAAAATCAGGACATCAATCTGACATTTATGTTGTAAACAGCCTCATTGATTCATATGGAAAATGTGGCAAGGTTGAATACGCGGCAAAAGTTTTTGAAGAATGCCCATTTGGAGATTTGGCATCTTTTACTTCTATGATTACAACTTATGCTCAATATGGACAAGGAGAAGAAGCACTGAAGCTTTACTTAAAGATGCATGATATGGAACTCAAGCCAGATCCATTTGTCTGTAGTTCTCTCCTAAATGCTTGTGCAAATCTATCTGCTTATGAACAGGGGAAACAAATGCACGTTCACATCTTGAAATTCGGATTCATGTCAGATGTTTTTGCAGGGAATTCTCTTGTCAACATGTATGCCAAATGTGGAAGTGTAGATGATGCTGGTCGTGCTTTCTCGGAGATAGCTGAGAGAGGTATTGTCTCATGGTCTGCCATGATTGGTGGACTTGCTCAACATGGGCATGGAAAAGAAGCCCTCAATTTATTCAACGAGATGCTTAAAGATGGCATATCCCCCAATTATGTGACTTTGGTTAGTGTACTTTGTGCGTGCAATCATGCTGGATTGGTAGCTGAAGCAAAACGATACTTTGAATCAATGAAAGAGTTATTTGGGATTCAGCCCACACAAGAGCATTATGCTTGTATGATTGATCTCCTTGGCCGAGCTGGGAAACTGGAAGAAGCAATGGATCTTGTAAGTAAGATGCCATTCGAAGCCAATGCCTCTGTTTGGGGGGGCCTTCTAGGTGCAGCAAGAATTCACAAGAATATTGAGCTTGGCCAACGGGCGGCTGAGATGCTTTTCACTCTTGAACCAGAGAAATCTGGTACCCATGTTCTTCTTGCAAACATTTATGCCTCGGCTGGCATGTGGGAAAACGTGGCGAAGGTGAGAAGACTGATGAAAGAAAGCAATGTGAAGAAGGAACCTGGGATAAGTTGGATTGAGGTGAAAGACAAAATATACACATTTATAGTCGGAGATAGAAACCATTCTAGAAGTGCAGAGATATACGCAAAGCTTGATGAGTTGAGGGACTTGATGAATAAAGCTGGGTATGTCCCTATGGTGGAGATTGACCTCCACGATGTCAAGCGAAGCGAGAAAGAGCTTCTTCTTTCCTTCCACAGTGAGAAACTTGCAGTGGCTTTTGGGCTGATTGCCACTCCGCCAGGAGCTCCCATTAGGGTGAAGAAGAACCTTCGAGTCTGTGTGGATTGCCATACTGCATTCAAGTACATTTGTAAAATTGTTTCTAGGGAGATCATTATTAGAGACATCAATCGGTTCCACCATTTCAGAGATGGGTTGTGTTCTTGTGGGGATTACTGGTAGTATTAGTTGATGATTAGTGCTATTTTTCTTGAGGAATTGCTAGTTCTTTTTGTGACATACAAAGGAATGATTTTTACACCCTCACAATTCTTTGTAGGCTGAATTTTGTATTTTATTTTGATGTATCGATTAAGGAAATGAAAAAATTCAAAATTAAATGACACTGTTTTACTTTTTTTTCGCATGTGTTAATCTCTTTCTTACATGCTTCTTCCATGATTATACTTCCTATTGTGCTAGAAATGACTGTTTGTTTGGAAAATTTACAAGAGCACGTCTGAGGACACTGCCATGGGGCACGCATGTTCATTTTCCAGCTCGGTAAAGGTGCTGTTTGCTTAGACAGAAAGTTTTTGGATTGCACTATTGCTTTCTTACATGCTTCTTTGATGATTATTGTGCTAGAAATGACTCAGTTTGGAAAATTTACAAGAGCTTTTAGGTGGCCTGGGGCTGGAAGTGATTGATGTTCATTTTCCAATTTTATGAAGGCTCTGTTTGCTGATGCAGTGTCTTCTAATAAAGTGCTTTTAATTGAGAATGCTTATAGAGAAGAGATTGTTGTCAAGTGGTTTGTTATTATTCTGTTGTTGCACTTTGAGCTTTCCCATTTGTTTTGATAAAAAAAAAAAAAACATTTTATTTATTAAATTCAATATGAATATATATAAAATATTATTTTTATTGAGTTCAATAACTAAAAAATCTATTTTTCTATTGATTTTATTTAGTAAAAATAGATAAATGATTTAAATTGAAATTAAATAAAAAAGTTTAGAATTTAAATTAATAAAATTAAAAACTCAAAATTTGGTTTGTTATAAGACTCAAATCGGAATTTATTATTATTATTATTATTTTGTAATTTTCTCAATAATAAAATTTAGTGCCAAGTTTATTTACTTAAATAACCCAAATATATATATAATTTTGTAACTTTTTTAGGTACATTTTTTTTTTGGGGGGGATATTTTTTTAGAAGAACCATGGAGCTATCAAATCCAAAAAAAATAAAAAGAAGAAATTAAGGGTAAATTACACTCACCACTTACATATATGAAAAAAATATTCTATAATCTTAACATAATTAATTTGAATTTTTTTTAATAAGATTAAATGAACTAAAACTAATTCATCCATATAATTAATAGATGATTGTTGAAAAGATGATTATGTGTTACACGAATTAAAATATTTAGATAACTCAATATAATTATATTAAAATTATGAAACTTATTATATTTTTATTAAACTTTAAGAGAAATCAATTAGGCTTTTTTGGTACAAATTTTAACAGATGATTATAATTAATTTTAATTTAAGAGCTTATATAAAATTATTTGATACAATTTCTATTTATAACATATTAGATAAAAATAACTTGTAAACTTAAAAAGAAAAAAAAGTTAAAGTAATCTTCACAAAGCACTCCAATATAATTTATAAAAGATTAAAGTTAGAAGCTTATGGAACTTTTGCTTTTTCTTTACTTTTCTTCTCCCAAATAACTCTCCTTAACAACTCATTTAAGCATTCCCCAACCCCCTACTACCTTTACTCTCTCTCTCTCTAGAAAAGCAAAAGAGGAGAGAGAGAGAGATTTTGATAAACCATTGAAGGTATATGTGTATATATATATATATATATAAAGCAGATCTGTGAGAAAATTAGAGTAGAAATTTTCCCGAGAAAGTGAAGTGAAGTGAAGAAGATGGGTCAGAAATCACTGATCTACGCTTTCGTAGCCCGAGGGACGGTGGTTGTGTCTGAATTCACGGAATTCAGTGGAAATTTCAATTCCATAGCGTTGCAGTGTCTCCAGAAGCTTCCCACCACCAACAACAAGTTCACTTACAACTGCGATGGCCACACCTTCAACTACCTCGTCGATGACGGCTTCAGTGAGTCCTCTCCTCTTGTTTTTTTCTCGTTTCGTTTTATCTTCGATCTGTTTGGTTAATGAGAAAATCTTAGGAACATAAAAAGGAAACTAATTTGCTGGATTTTTAATTAATTATTGGTTTGATTATGTTTTTATATTTTACTTTACAGTAAATGAAATAGTGAATGATTAAGTGAGTCTGTTTGGCTAAGATGATAGTACTTTTCTCTGCTTTGATGTTTTGCCTTACTGTTTAGATGAGTTTGGAGACAATATCTGCTTATCATATTTCATTATAGCAGTATATATGTATGTACTAACGGCTGGTACACACACTATGCCTGTGCAAATGCATGTGAGACAATGAATAGTTGAATTTTGAAGATTTTAATAAGTTTTTCACAGTGATAGTTTTTAGACTGTTATGGGCATTTTCGAAATAGAAAATGCGTGACATCTACAATATCTCCATGCTTCACTTTTTATATAGTATGGATAGATATAAAATAGAATAGTATATATATGATCCCATAAACAAGAAGATAAAACTCAAATATTTTGTATAAGGTTCTTAATTTCAGGAAACAACAAATAAGATTATATAACATTTTGTTCCATTGCAATGAGTTTGATTTTAGGTATCTTGTTATTAATTTTTGTGAATCAGAAACAGAGGGAACATCAAATTGAGTTTCTCCGTAAGTTGCGATTGTTTGTCACTTGTGTGTTTTGATTTTGACGATATTGTTTGTTTTGGTATGGTATGAATGTGGTGGTTGGCATTGGGTATAATTCTTTGAGGCTTGGTTTGGCTGTTGAGAAAGTGTAAGAGACTAAAATAAAATAGTTGAGCTGATTGAGTTTAGATTTAAATTCCAGGAAAACAAAAATATAAAGATTATGTAGCATTGGGTAATTATTACTATGAGCTGTGACATTTCCTTTAATGGTTGGACATCTTAATGGTTTTGTGTGGATTTGGGTTTGTTGCTGATGGATAACTAATGTTATTTTTTTCGAACGAAGAAAAATTTTATGTTGATATTTTTCTTACGTTTGGTTTCTTTGGAAGTGAGAGTTTCAGGCAAATTTTTTTTACAATACTTGTTAGACTGTTCTTTAATACTTGATTTTTCTTTTGAGGAAATTAATACTGGAAATTGTTAAATTCTGTTCCTTTCCTTTGGTTTATTTGCATTCATAAGAGATGTTCTTTGCAGAAAAGTAACTGCCTTTACTTGATATGGGCTCCATATTTCAATGTCAATAATATGTGGGAAACATAAAGAAGTTGAAGATATGAAATTTTATAGTTCACATTATTGGGGATGTGAGAGAAATGAAGTATGCACTAGAATGGGCCTAAATATTGGATTACTTGAGTTGAATACCCCTTTCTCCACCCCCATTCCCTTGAAAAACCAGAACAGCTCAATATACCTTAGAACTTCTTTCATGTCAACAAGAATTCAAATAAATCGATGTTGTTTTAGGACAATTTATAATTTTGATAAAAAAAAAAATATATTATGATACTTTTCAAAGGAAAAAGAAGAGGAAGAAGAAAGTGTTTCCCTTGAATTAGATACATTTTATGTTTGTTTGGGCTGCTAAGTCAAATATCTTAAATTCTATTGCCACTCAACCATCGGTCATGTGTTTGTTGTTGCGATAACATGTTTTTGATTGGAAGGTCAACCTTATAATGGAAGGATTTTTAGAGGGAAAAATTATATTTATTTATTTATTTGTTTGGGGATATGTATATGATGTGTTAGAAATTCCCCAAAGCTTAAATTGTTAGGAAATGAGTCCTACAATGTATAAAGTTATCCAACACCCTCCTTTGTGTACAATCCCGTCTTGCAATTGAAGATGCAAGCATCCATACGTAGAGAGAAGAGAGAATGCAAATGAGAGAAAGAATGCAAATGGGGACCAAATGCAAATGGAGAGACTCGATAAGTATTCGATAAATTGTACGGAGTAATGGAGTTTTCAAAGATAATAGTTGTAAAGCAAATCATGGAAAATTAAACAGCCGTTCTTAAACTGTCGCGATCAAATTTGAGGAAACTTGCATGCACAAAACTCTAATAGCGTAATAGAAATTGTGTACAGTAAAGTTTGGAAGCTTTAATTTCTTTTGCATCAATTTACTGACTAGAGAGGTGGCACTCACTATCTGATTGCAAATAAATGATTCTTTGATGTTGCAGCATATTGTGTAGTGGCAGATGAGTCAGTTGGAAGACAGATTCCTATGGCTTTTCTAGAACGTGTCAAGGATGACTTTGTATCAAGATATGGAGGTGGAAAGGCTGCGACGGCTACTGCAAATAGCCTAAACAAGGAATTTGGGTATTCTAGTTTCATTAAGACCATAATAAGGAAGGCAGATCTTGTCACATTATAATTAACGGGTCATGATTTCCTTGCAGATCAAAATTAAAGGAGCATATGCAGTACTGTGTTGATCATCCTGAAGAGATAAGCAAACTTTCAAAGGTGAAGGCTCAAGTCTCAGAAGTCAAAGGTGTTATGATGGAGAATATTGAGAAGGTATGGAGGTGATAAGTTGGTTTGTGCGCTCTTTTGCATATTGAAACACATGCAATCAAACTATATGAGTTTATGGCCTCGAGACATCATATTTTAGTGTTTTAGGCATTGATCAATTATTGAAAGATGTAGGAATTAATAAATAATTAGCAATAGTTGTGGAATATGTAATTCATTTGATTATGTATTTCTTGGTCTAAGATATAATGAGAATATGATTCAACCATCTTATTGAGGATTTGAGGTTTGCATGATATTTTATAGTGAATGTCAGACGACTTTTTCTTGGTCACAAATTGTTATAACCATTATATTTGAAGGTGTCAAATTGGAAACTCCATTTCTTTATTTAATTCAAAGCAAAGGTTGAATCACTATGTATGTTAACTATATAATATTAAAACCCAAGTTGAATATTGAAAAAAGAGAGAAATTGATCTGTTTTTTCTAAGAGGTGCATGCATCAAATGCAATACACGTCTCTTGACGCTAAGTTTGCATCTAAGTAAAATCACATTTAGGTTATGAAGATTGGTACAGTTTTTTGTTTGACCTTTTCTGGATGAGCATTGATGTAATTCGAAGTCCAAGTCTTAGAATATATTTTTTATTCTAATATGGAGAATAATTTGTGCCTGAAAAATTACTTGCATTTTTATAATTAATCATACACAAAGTTGTAAAAAGCGAAGGCATCCATCATGTACTAGGGGCGCATAACTCTTTAATATGAGCATACATATAGGCATTGAGGCCTAAGCCTGAGTGATTTGCTCTTTCAAAATCTCTGTGAAGCTGACTTGCACAATGCTTGGTAAGTAAAATATTGTCGTGTTCTTCAATTTTGAAATTGAGCAGAACTTTAGCAAATAACTTGTTTGATGAATATGCTTTGTTATGTCAACAAAAGTGATGCATGAAGTTGTTCCTTGTTCTAGTAGCCTTGATGAAAACTTTAGGCGTTTTTCTATGTTTCCCCTGACCTACCCACAGGCTGTCATGCACACAAACTTGCGCAATGATTTTTTCAGAATGGAACTGTTTTGGTCTGAATATGAGCACATGATATACCAAACATTTGCTCATTAAAATGTGTTATGGTTTTAAATCACTTACAAGAGTGCTTGCATGATGAAAGCATAATATGGACAATACAAGTTAGTGATGGTTATGTTTGGTGCTAATAATTTGTTTTGTTTGATTTCCCCTCCCGCTTTTATGCTGTTCTTATTCTTTTCTTCGTGGAATTGATGAATCATTCCTTCTTTAGTGGGTTAAAACTAGGGATTGGCTACACTTGCATCCCCCGTTCTACCCAGCCCCAGCCCTAGTCCTGATTATATTTATTAAATATATTTATTTTATTGGTATATAATATATAATTTAATTTTCTTAATATATTAACTAAAATATGACACTTGACATTCATTTCAACATCTTGATTTCTTATTTTACATCTTTTCACTCATAAAACATTATCTATAATAAACCATATTATGTCTCTTTTTTTATTTATTTATTAATACTGCAATTCCTAATATGCCAAAATTAATCCGGCCACCCCTCCCTGTTGCGATCCCTAGTTAAAAATCTCTGTCTTATCTCAGTTTCATCATCTTTTTACTACTGGAAGTGCCCGTAAACCTCAATGGTGATCTATGTTAGATGACTTGGTGATCAGTGTCCAAGTGTTCGATTCATCTGTTCCCATTCCAAGGATATAGGGACATGGAAAAATATTTGTGCATAATGCCTTCCCTTTTTCAAGGAAATTCCCTCAGATTAGTTCTGATGCATTGATGCTTATTTTGTTTTATAATTTAGGTTCTGGATCGTGGGGAAAAGATAGAGCTTTTGGTGGATAAGACTGAGAACCTTCATCAGCAGGTAAGTCATCCTCTCTCTGTGGGTTTGTTTAGTGTAGTGTTTTGTTACAATTGTGCGAACCCCTAGCACATCAATTGTCTTCTTCTCCACTTGTTGTGTTCTGCATTTTTTTAAAATTTGAGTGTTTTTATCCATGTCGTGTCACATGTCCGTGTCCATGCTTCTTAGAGTGTTTGCGTCTTCTCATTTTGTACTTGGACAGGCACAGGACTTCCGGAGCACAGGAACAAAAATGCGGAGGAAGATGTGGCTGCAAAACATGAAGATCAAGCTGATTGTTCTTGGAATTCTGATAGCCTTGATCCTCATCATAGTCCTTTCGGTTTGCCACGGGTTCAACTGTGGTAAGTGATCATCGCCTTCCTCCGAACACTACACATTTGGAAGAAAGATGTTTTGTGCTGGTCTACCCTGGCCTTTTGCAATTATATATAATATATCTGAAAAGAAATGTGGTTGTGATTTGTGTATGTAGTTTACCAATCGATCAATTACACCATTATATTGAACCAAAGAAAACTAATTTTGCTGTAAAACAGCCTATGAAAAATATTTTTATTGTATCATGTGTTTGAAAGGGTAAAGCTCGATTTTTAAACCTTTGTGAGCAAGAGGGATTGTCTGATGCTGTATCGCAACCCAATTGTGTCATTTACCCTTAGGCGGCTCTCTCGAACAAAGTGAGTGTTCCACTGGCCTTCGAGGGCATATTATTTTCAATACCTGGTCACCTTTGTGCCATCGTTAACACATTGTGTATCATACAGTTTGACGTTCATTTTTTTTTTTTTGGGTCTAGGATTTTGTTCTCAATCCTTACTCATTTTTATCATAAATGGACATGAATTTTGTGTCAATGATACAGAGACTACCCCCCTTTTATATCGGTCCACGTGTCTTTCTGAAAGTAATAGAGATGGGGTTAATAGCTACGGTAGCAAACACCACTATTGTTGACATAACTCTCATTCTGTTTTAAACCCCCGCCCCTCGCTCATAAAAAAAAAAAAAAAAAAAAAAAAAAAAAATCTTGTTTGAAAGTTGAAACATTCAATAAATTGGATATTGAATGGAAGGTGCAAATGCATTTATGCAAAAGCAAGTCTTTGATTGAGTTCTTATCCCCTTTTCCTTATTATTAGTCCCAGAATTTCAGTTAAACAATGGACATAAATTGAGTGCTCATTTCTTGGCTAACGTATGGAATATGCATTGAAAAAACAAAAGATTAGATAGATCATTAGTTTTATACCATGGAATTTTATGTTACATTTCTTTTGATCAGCTATATTTTATGTACATAACATAGCAGGGGACCAAACTGAAACACTTTTATATATTGGGAATTAAATTGATGCAATTTAAATTTTGAAAACTAAATGACAAAAAAGGCTCATATTTTGAGAACTAAAAATATAATTAATTTAATAAAAAATAAGACGTGTAAAAATAAACGGGGACAAGTGTCGGTATGAGTGTGAAGTTAACATTCTTGGAATAAGAAAAAAGAAAATATTAAGGTTAAAATTGTAAAAAAAAAAAAAAAACTCTAGATTATGGTAATCACACTAACAAAGGCAATCTCTTTCAAATAGGCTAATCAATTATTGCCATATTCTACCATTACCTAAGAGATGAGAATTCAATTAATGTCCATTCTAACTTAATTGAAGTTTAGATCCCATAAGGACAAAGGGGATAAACAAAAATTAATGATAGAAAAATTGATTTTACATAATTTATTTTTACATGACACTAAATTCATACATCTTCAATCCTATGGTCAGATATCAACACCCAATTAATGTCTATTCTTGCTTGAATGAATATTGAAGGGGTATAAATTTTTTGAGGATTGAGGGTGTGTTTCATGTTTCTCACACAGATGGCATAAAATAGTGTAAGAAATATGGTAACAGTGGCGGTGTTGACAATGTTATCTGCAATTGTCATTCATGCTGACCAAAGTGGTTCCGATGGTGAGTTCATAGCAAGGTACACTCTGTTGAGAAGGCCTATGAGCATTCATGCTGACCAAAGTGATTCGGATAGTGAGTTCATAGCAAGGTATGCTCGTTTGAAACGGCCTATGAGCGTCTACAAATCTAATAGGATGTGTGCGTACTGAAACTAGCACTAGATGAAAGTGGATCGGAGCTCTGCGACTGAATGGACTACCTAGAAATTGAGGTCATGCAACACAGAACACCTTTAGAGCTGCCTGACCGAGGTTGGTTGGAAAACCCCTCCAGTGTGGGAATGAATGATCGGAGAAGATAAAGAACTCTCTCTAGGTGTAGAGAGAGGAAAGGAAAGAGTGTATTCAGTTATGTTTAAATGAGTAGAGTTGTTATGAGATGAGATTGGATTAGATACCTTTAATGTGAAGAGAGTGAGGCTTTATATAGAAGACTTTGCTTGTTGCCCAAAATGGTTTCATGGAGCTTTGGTGCTTTAAGGCTTCCCTTAACATTGCTCAAGGTGGGGAACCTCAAGGTAGTTGACAATGGATGCATGTGCTCATTGTAACCATGCATATAATAGATCACATTCCCTGTGCTAACTGCTTTCGTGATTCTAGGGGGAAGGGACCAATTGAGGTAGCAGCCTGGACATGCATGTGTTCATAGCTTCCATTGTTTGAGATGTTTCCTCAGCTCGGTACCGTTGTGCCTCGGCTCAGCCTTTCGTAAGACTGCTTGTAGAGATGGGCTGGCCCATTTAGATGTTTTTGTGTGGGCTCAACCCACTTTGATTCTGATGATGGGTTCGGCCCATCAGTTCGGTCCACAGATTAAGTTCAGCAGCTCGGCCCAGCCTAGCATTGCAGCTGAATTGGCCTTTCCACTGTGAGTTGGGCCCAAGTGCTTGAGGACTTGGGAAGACTGTTTTTCATGGAGATGGGCTCAATTGACTGGCCCACACATTCGCTTGATCCACTTGGGTTTGGGCTTAGTGAATTGGACCGGCCCAAGGCTTGGATCTGACCCGTTTTATTTGTTGCCCCTTCAGGACGTAATTCTGAATTTGCCTCAAATTTCCTCTATGGTACATCCAGAAAGACTAGGTTGCTTGAATTTCAAAGTATTGTGAATGTGAATGGAAGTGGTGAAAATAGTAACAAATTAGAAGTTGATGTTACTTATAACGGAGACCAGTGGGATATAATGAAAAAACTCACAATTAGTGATATACAAGGGGGCAGTCTTCATATTGGTTCAATTGTATTCAACCAGGAAATTCTCCCCGCAAATGACTGATGAGCAATGACAAATCCTAAATCGATCCAAAAAATTGAAAATTGTTGTCTTTGATGTTGATAAAGGAGTAGTTCATGAGATGAAGTAAAATAGGTACGGACAAAAATATTATTCCATTTCGAGCCAATGGACCTCTGAATTTGTTCGACGCAGAAGCCTCAAGGTATTGCGCTGGGTTAATCATCAAATGCAATTTACTAAGTTTAGCTAAAAGAGAAACAGTGTGATATACATTTTTTAACTTGAAATAAGTGGGAACAATCTGGCACATTTGGGATGAAGTTTTAGTTACATAAATAATGGTTATTGGGAAGAATCAATGTCCCAAGTTCACTCGTCTTGGTTGTACTAAAGTTTAATCGCATTATGGTTTCATTTTGAAAAAATAAAAGTAAAAATATTGGTACTAGTCTACCAAGATTTTATTCCAACTCAAGTTAACTTGTTATTAGTTGAGTTTAAAGTATATCTTTAATAGTCTAGTTGAATTGATGCTTTTAGTTATGTTTTGTTAGCCTTCTATGATTTAGCCTCTTCAACTGGTTAAGTGGTTAACTATTTTAGAGATATGATTAGACAAACAAATACGTTTCTAAATTTGCTTTGTCAAAAAAACAAAAAATAAAAACCCTACGCATGCATTTATCATCAATGACAAGCAATACTAGTATTCAAATAGTCGTGACCATTCATATCACTTTCTGATTTGTTAAGAGTGTTTTAGGTTATGGATGTGATGCATTTGGCTCTTTGATGGTAACTCTTTTGATAATATTATCAAATTTCATCCAATTGACTAATCAGCATGAGTATAATGTCATTGGTACAATTTTTTCATACTAATAAGGTTGGTTGTAATTTTGGCAATTATCATCAAAAGATTGGTCTAATTTGCCTCCTTGAAAAGTGGGCCTCCAACAAATATAATTAAATCATGTTCATTCATATGAATTCTATGTCCGATTTCTAAGTTCATAGATCGACTGTTCTTTGAACCATTGTGTGACGACACGATGACCTCATTCTTCGCAAAATGATGAATGAACAAGGTTATAATAATATTAATATGATAGGGCTTGGCCTTCATGGGTCAATATGAAAATGAGAAAAGCACATTTCAATTTCAAAGGATGTTGAATGTCATGGACTTTAAGCCTATGTTTTGGCATTGAATATAGTTAAGAAAATTAGGCAAATGAACAAGTCTTGTGTGCTTATATTAATTTTTTTTTCCTCAAAGAAAGGGTCTTTCATTTTCAAGGAATACTTCTAGTGCCTACATTAACTTTATCTAGTTAGAATGTCCTTTGTATTGTAATAAAGCCAAAATACTTATCTTTTAAGTTTGGAATTGTATCTCATTAGGATATTCAAAGAACGACGATTGAGTTTTACTCTGTCAACTCTCATTAACAAATCCTAGTCGACAAGATCATAATAAATCTTAACCTTAGAATCGTGAAATAACTCAATATATCTAAGGACACAAAAGTACAAAAATCTAATCAAAATAGACCAAAATACAAGTACTGGGTCGACCCACCATTCGTCTATTAATTGGGTCATGCATATCGCGAACAAGCAATAAACATCATGCATATCCATGCTTAATCTGCCCCCTCCATTTTCATAGTGTTGGCTTTGTCCCTAGCGATGATATATGTTTGTAATACCGTATTGTTGAATTTTTTTTTACATAAATCGACCTATAATAAGCCAAAAAAAAAAAAAAAAAAACCAGTATACATCCACATCATTATGAAACTCAATGCCAAAAAATTTGGTCCCTACTTGACAAAAGACAACACACATCCCATACTATACACAATTTTTTGGCAATTGTGTTGGTCCAACAGCCTCCAAAAGAGAAAAGTTCCAAAGAAATGACAGGTCAAATTGCAATCGCTTGAAATGTTGTTTGTCAATTCTACAAAAATAGAGAGATGATGCAAGTTTTGAGCATAACATTTTGGCTTTTTTTGTATGTTGCTACACTTCAAAACCTAACATCAATTGATTGATAGGGAAATAATCAAATTAAAGAAAAGTATAAAATAGTTCTTAAACACCTTATATATTGTGTTTTGTTTTTGCAAGGAAAAGGAAAAGATGTAATCTAATTTATTGGGACAAGTTGGGCCCTTTTGAAACCTAATTTTCTCGGTTACATCCAAGGAATGAAGATCTCTGTTTCATAACTAATTATTGTGAACAAATTTGATAAATAACTCAATATTTTAAAAGGGTAATTTTACAATGCTCCGCTTGTCAAAAAGAAAAAATAAAAATAAAAACAAAGAGAAAACTATACTGTGCTCCAAAAATTGTTCCAAATTTTTTATTAGAAAACAACTAAATCAGATCGCTTAGGGGTAATTTGGAAAGCTAGTTAAAAGTTAATTTTAACTAGTTAAAAGCTAGTAAAAAAAGTCAAAAAGTTAATTTTTAACTAACTTTTCAAATCACTTTTAAGCGAGAAATTGTTTGAAGGCTCTTTTCGTTCAATAATATCATCTCTCTCCTTAGCATTCTCAATCTGGACATTTTAAGCAATCAATTAACCTCAAAGTTGTGGGGGCTCATCAAATTGCCAGTCTAATCTCAATCCATATATCAATATTTAACAGTCATTGCTTAAGAAATATTCCAACTTAAACCACACGAAATGATTTTGAAAATTAGAAAGCAACTTCAACATCATGATATTCAATCAATAAGAAAGATATAAATTCATTTGGTTTTATTTTTTTGTTATCTCGATCTACAAGAAATGGCATTATCAACGACTGAGATATGGATTTATTTAGTACATTCATGTAGATCGGCTTTTTTTAAAAAAAAGTACATCTAATTTAATTTTAATTAGAGATTGAGAGAGTTAAATTAAATGCAACCTCCCCAAAGGCAAGAGACCGAGTTTTTTGTTTTTTGTTATAGGAAAATCTTCCATACCCTCTCGCAGGTCCAAGGCAGCGCCCCTTGTAGAGATCACCAAGGAATCCTGTTAGCCATTTCGAGCGAGGAGACTATAACTTAGGAACTTGCCCCCACATCCTAAGATAAGTTCCGCTTAAGTCAAGACTCGCACAACGGGGGAGTATTGAACCCACACCAAGTGCTGATTAGACAACTTGATGTCCAACCTCTTAACCAACTATGCTTTGTCCAGGAGATTGGCCTAGGGAAGAGGGAATTAAACCTGTGACTTTGAGGTTTAAACCCTAAGCCTTAACAACAATACCATCCATCTCTGGATTAAGAGACCGAGTTTTAATCATAAAACTAGCAGGACTAATGATTTTAATTATTAAGGGTAAACATGACATTACATAACACATGAACTAAGTTGTCTAATTTTTTTTTTTTTTGAACGTAAAAAAAAGAATGTTCTGAGGTGTCATCACTGCTTTGCTAGCTTGATTTAACTCAATCTGTAAGAAGAGATCCACCACTAAGGCATCAATGGGACTTAATCATATGCCACAGACGAGTTCAGTATTCGAACAGAGTACAGAATAAGATCTCCACAAAAAATTACTAAAATTTCCCAACATTACCCTCTCCAGAATCGAATTTGAATCACGCCTGTGAAGAACAATGGCTTCCCCGTGGTTAAACTGTCTGATTCAAGAATGGAATTAACGTGGTGGGGTCACATCGTTCCATCTCAATCGGAGACCTAATTTTATTTCTTTATATCTCTGTTTTTGTTTTTTAGTTCGGTCAATAATCAAATCTTCAACACATAATAAGGTACATTTTGGTTTTAAACGTGTTTTTTTGTGTGCTTTTAATGGAAAGTATGAGCACTTTATTTATCACTTTTGTCTATTACTTTAAATCAACTATCATTTTGGCTACCCACTTCAAAAAGCTATAAATCTTGTGTATTTCATGGTAGGAAAATATAATATATAATATATATATTAACCCAAAAAAACTAGACATAAAGATGTCATATATATTCATTAATTCTGGATTCTACTATCTCCAAAAACTATATATATATATATATATATATATCAGTACTCTTAGAATGCAGGAGTATAAATGAATCGAGTAGTAAATTATTTAAATTTAATTTAAAACTTTAACAAGTGTTAAAAACGTATTTAAACTTGAATTATTTATTATTCAAACTTATATGAGACTAATTTTAATTGAGCCAATCACAAATTGAACTTGAATAACTTAATTTTTTTTATAATAAATATAAATTTATTGAACTGAGTTTGAGTAAATATATAAAAAAAACTGAGTTTGAGTAAATATAAAAAAAAATAACAAATTTTAAAATATATATAAATTTAACTTATAAAACAAACTGATTTCAAATATATATTTACCACCAAAAAAAAAAAAAAAAAAACCGATCTCAAATATATTTTTAAATGGTCCAACATGAGGCAAACTCAAATCACTAGTCTATTTGTGTATCACATGGAGCATGAGAATTATCTCACTCCAAGATTTTAATGGCTGCAAGATTGTAATCACACAATGAAAAGATTAGTCACTACCAATATGATTAGTGTTTTTTTTTAATGTTCTGCAATATTAAATTCATTTTTTGAACCCAAGGGGTTGTGACATTGTGGTAAGGCTTTGGGGTTTAAGCCCCAAGGTCACAAGTTCAATGGTCCTCCTTGGGCCAATCTCCTGGGCGAAACACTGTTGGTTAGGAGGTTGGACCTCAAGGATGCCTAATCAGTTACTTGGTGT
Source organism: Camellia sinensis (assembly GCF_055761805.1). NCBI lineage: Eukaryota > Viridiplantae > Streptophyta > Magnoliopsida > Ericales > Theaceae > Camellia > Camellia sinensis. The sequence continues at coordinate 11,520,183 of NC_138969.1, forward strand.
GGGTTTAATGCTCCCCGCTGTGCGAGTCCTGACTTAATCGAAACTTACCTTGGGAGGTTGGGACAAGCTTCCAAGTTATAGTCTCTTACTCGGAACGGACAACAGAACACCCTGGTGATCTCCTCATGGGGCGCTGCCTTAGACTTGCGGAAGGGTGGAAGGATTTTCCTGTTAAAAAAAAAAAAAAAAAAAATCATTTTTTGACTTGAGATTGACCTCCATGATAATCCCAAGGCTCCATGTAGGTCCTCCCACTACCTTTGGATAAGGTTTAAAAGTACATATATAAGAGCATCCATGAATTTTACTAAGAAAATGCTAGCAATTTATCTTTGTAGATTCTGAATTTATTTTAAATATATTTGTGTGGTGAAAATTAAGGGGCCATTTCGGAACATCAATAAAAAGTTAAAAGTTAATTTTTAATTCTTTTTTGGTCACATCACCTTTCATAAAAAAAAGTTTAAAAAGTCAAAAAAAAGTTTAAAAAGTCAAAAAAAATTAAAAAATCAACTTTTAACTATCTTCACAAAACACTCCTAAATTGATGAATCACGAAGTCCATATGAAATAAATTTGTACTATTAATTTCTTTTTTTGGATAAATTCTGAATTCATAAGAATAAGCTTATAGTATTGTTGTTTGGGCATGGCTTCTGTCCAGTCCTTAATCGGACTAGACCGCACTATTGGGTCCGTAGGGTCCCATCACGGGTCCCGTTTTGATAATCTGAACCGTTCAATGTGTAGAACTTGTCGAGTACTATATGTTTGTAAACAATCACGTCAATCGGATATCGATAGCTATGTGATCAAATCAGTTTTGTATAAAAAAAAATAGATGGTGAATAAATTAACGGTTGACAAAAATCTATTTTGATCACATAGCTATCGATATCCGATCAACGTGATTTTTTACGGGTATATAATACTCGACGAGTTCTACATATTGAACGGTTCAGATTATCAAAACGGGACCCGTGGTGGACCTCCACGGACCCTACAGCACAATCCAATTCGATTAAAGACTGGACAGAAGCTATTCCCTTGTTGTTTTACTAAAATGTGAATTTCATAGCTGCACTGTCATTGTCATTGTAGTTTCAATTGAATTAGATTTGTCATTTATTTTTTTATAATTTGTGTTAACTTAGTTTAATTAATAATATTCATTAAGAAATTAAAAAAACTAAAAAAAAAACAAGTCAATACAAAAAGAAATGGACTATTTTAAATTGAGTAATTCTATTTATATATTATAAATTATTTCAGTACATATTATATTTTTATTTTCTTAACTACGATTTTATCCTTCTAGAAAATTATCATTTCCGACAAGCACACACCAATATAATTGTTATAATATTTATAAAATTATATGTGTCAATTTCCGACCATACTATCAAACTAGTACTTAGCTGGAGAGCACCGGCAGAATAAATTAAGCCCGAACGACCTGCAACAGAAAAAAGAGATTCCGGCGGTGGTTCGTCCACCTGGGGGCACTCCGACGATCAAGTCAGTTATCTCTCAAAGATAGCAAAAGTGCTTAACTCACTATTCAGAGCATAAAAGACATACCCTAGACCCATGGGAGTGCTTTCCTTTTATAGCCAACACAATCCTAATCCCAATAGAAGCCTAACTCTAATGGACTTAAGATTACTGCTAATCTTGAACTCCCAGTAAGATTAGGATAAACTCTCTAAGAGTCCTATCTTTACTCAAACTGAAATCCTCTCTCATTCTAGGACTCTTGTCCCTTATCCGCTTATCCCGAATTCCGATATCTTCGTAGATAACCTTGGCCTAGCCGAGATTACCTCGGCGTCATGACCAGGACACGTGGCACCCCGGCTGGCGCTTTGATGACACCTCGGCCACGTGTCGTCATTCAAAAATTATGTCCCCGCAACTGCCCCTTAGGTTCTATTACCTCAGTATCTTGAGGTGATGGAACCTATATCATTTCTTCCATTTAGCACATCGGCTAAGCTCACTCCATCATCTATTGTCGAAGTCAGAACTCATCGGCTCAATATGACCAAGACTTATAGTCTGTTTTCATCAATGCCTTAGAACCAATAACCAAGTTTGTTCAAAGTTATTTAGCCGAAACCGTCCTCCTAGCCGAGGTATTTGCTTCATTAAATCAAGAACTCCAAGAGTTCCAGCATGCGTATGAGCTGGCACGCACAGTATCTCAACCGTTTTTGCCACTCTTCTTTTCTCTACTGAGCCGTATCTGACACACGCCATGAAGTTGCATCGCATTTCCGTACGCCGTCTGACAAGCATGTCATCCTAGGCACCATAATTGCCAATTTGCCACCATTTCAAGCGTTTGATCAAAATCATCTCTCTCTCTTCGTCTTTTTACTTTTGCATCCTCAACATCATGTTAACTCTCTATCTCAAATCCTCCATTGTTCCAAGATTTCAAGCTCTGCAATTTCTTCGTTCATCTCCTCATGCAACCTCATCACCTCGGCCGGATCAAGGATCAACTTCTGATCCAGCAGAACAACCATAAACCTCGGCTCCACAACTAATCCCTCCATCTCAACGCAAACGCCGACGTCGAACTGCAATTGCCGCCGAGATGGGTCGTAAGAAAGCCATTGCAGACGACCTCCTAGCCGACATCCCCAGTACTGTCACAACATAATCTTCACTATCACAAACGTAGCCAAAGCCAAAACCAAAAAGGCTGAAGAAAGCCCAAGCAAAGGCAACAGTAACCCAGATTGACTCTGAGGATACCTTGCTAATCTCAAAGCTGGCCGAGGCAGAGAAAAATGCCTTTGCTGCTGAAAAGAGGCCCACCGAGGCCGAACCCTCCGAATCAACCAGATCAAAGAAGCCAAGGTCTTTGTCGACAATAACCTCGGGCTCTCTGAAGTCTGATGCCCCTTGGGCCCCTCCAATTACCATAGAGGATAAGCCAGCCAGATCTGGTGACAATGCGACTGACATTGAAGTCGGCATCGTCCTCTCGAGCTGAGGCAAGCGAATATGAAAACTTCGCTTTGATGCTGCAGCATTCCGTACAAGTAAGCCCTTAACGCTTGATACTTTTCTTTCTCAGTTTTTCTATACTTAGAATTTTTTGCATATCTTCAACGTACACCTTAACTGTGTAATTTTCTCCGTGTGGAATACTTTGGTTATACCCACTAACAGTTTATCTCGACTTTGGCCTAACACTTGAAAATATTTTTTACAATATTTTCATAAGTGTTATTCACAACTCGATACTTCACCCTTTACTTAGCAAGACTTCTATCTTCAAATATCTTCCAAGTTTTGGCAACATAGTAATCTCGAAAAATATGTAGATACTTCTTTCAACATAACCTTGGCTTAACTTGTAAATTTTTCTCAAAAATTTCAACAAGTGTTAAACCAATCTTCTTTCAAAATGACCTCGGCTTAACTTCAACTTGTAAATTTTTCTCAAAATTTCAACAAGTGCTAAACCAATCTCAGTTTGTAGATTTCAACTCTCAAGCATTATTCTCCAGCCCTCTGCCCCCTAATGTGAACTTAAGTTCCATTTGGGTTCTCATTAAGCATGTGGCTTTGATTTTGTCGCCGAGGTCAGATTCAAACAAAGACTGGCCGAGGTTACCAACCTTGGTTTCTTTGTTAATCTGACTGACATGTACTTAGTTCCAATATGTGCTTGATTCTTGCCGATATGGAAAGTCCGGGTTAACTCAACTTAGTTCAACTCTATTATATGTAAGTAAAAACTCTACCATATACTAAGTCTAAGTTCTTCGTCATGTTTCAATCAGAAATATCGCCAACTTAGTTCAACTCTATTATATGCAAGTAAAAACTCTGCCATATAATAAGTCTAAGTTATTCGTCATGTTTTAATCAGAAACATCGCCAATTTGGTTCAACTCTATTATATGCAAGTAGAAACTCTGCTATATAATAAGTCTAAGTTATTCATCATGTTTCAATCAGAAACATCGCCAACTTGGTTCAACTCTATTATATGCAAGTAGAAACTCTGCCATATAATAAGTCCAAGTTATTCGTCATGTTTCATTCAGAAATATCGCCAACTTGATTCAACTCTATTATATGCAAGTAGAAACTCTGCCATATAATAAGTCCAAGTTATTCGTCATGTTTCATTCAGAAACATCGCCAACTTGGTTCAACTCTATTATATGTAAGTAGAAACTCTGCCATATAATAAGTCTAAGTTATTCGTCATGTTTCATTCGGAAACATCGTCATAGGACTGGTCGGTCCTATCGCACAGATTTCAAATTAACAAAAATCAAACTAGCACTTTATTGCTTCAGTCGATATGCCCCATTGCTGGTAACCTTTCTCAGGATGAGATCCCTATCCTTGAACTCTCTGGGGCTGATCTTCTTGTTTGTAAGCCCTAGCAAGTTGTTGCTGGTATGCCCTTAGCCGAATTGCTGTTCCATCGCACGTCGCAGGTGGATTTCAACAACATTTTCACGTTTTTTTACATAGGGTTTTAGCTTCTTTTTGCATGTAAGGCCAAAAGAATCCCTGCGATATTGCTTTATGGGCAAGAAATCTGCTCCCTACATGGCTTTCACATACTCCTTTGTGGACCTTATGTAAAAATTCTTTAACTTAGGCCATGTTCTTCTCTTCTTGGACTTAATCATCTAGGCTGAGATCTTGTCTTCTGGAATCTGGGATCTGCTCACTTAAGTTAAGCCCTTGTCTTCTCGGACCTAATCATCTAGGCCGAGATCATGTCTTCTAGGATTTGGGATCTAGAATTCGAGATCTGAGCTCTAGTTTGTTGTATCCAGTATTATCACGGCTTCGTTTCGACGAGCCGTTTCTCTTCTCTTGTTTGGACGCCTTTGTCCCCGGCGTGTCTTCCTCGGCTCTGGCATATTTCTCAATTCTGGCCATGAGCTCTTCCATGCTTTTTGGTAATGTCTTGGCCAATGACTTTCGAAGTGGACAATTATCTTTTAGGCCATTCTTGAAAGACACGACCGCTACCTCTTGGTTGCACTCGGGTATTCGGTCGAACACCTCATAATACCTTTTGGCATAGGCCCTAAGGCCTTCATCCTCATTGATTCTTAGAGCCATCAGGGAATCTACTCTCAACGGCTGTAGTTTGTTCGTCACAAACCTGGCCACAAACATCTCGGGTAGGCCCTCCCAGGTTTTCACAGTTCCTTTCGCAACTTGTGAAACCAGTCCGATGTAATTTCCCCGAAGGACGAGGGGAACACTTTGTAGTGCAACAGCTCATTCCCGGTGTATAATGCCATCGAGTTCAGGTACAAGCCGACGTGAAAGTTAGGGTCTGACTTACTGTCGTATATCTGGAATCTCGGCATATAAAACTTCTTCAGAGCTTCAAATTTGTTCAATTCTACCAAGAACGGCGTTCTCGGCTTGACCGAAGAAGTTACCTCGGCTTCTTGCCGCTTCCTCTGGAGGTAATCCTTTAGATCCTCCTTGGTCCGTCCAGGAGTTCGGCTATCTTCAGATTTCAGCCTTTTTGGTACACTACTTTCAGTGTCATTGTGAGTCCTTTTGGACTTCTTTCCATTGGTCATATCGAAACAAAGTTCCTTTCCCTGAACATCGTGATGTTCTCTGGTGCAGTCTTCTTTTGTTCAACGTGTCTTCTGGGATTCTCCATGCCCGACCTCCTGCGAAGGCCGGTGAGAATGTCCCTTGGTCCTACCATGCTGAGGGACTACAGGAACCGTTTTCTGCCTCCTTTTCTGGGCACCTTTCTTGGCCGCTAGAATCGGTGTATCTTGTAGCAAGCACGATGGCTGCATGACGTTGTTCTGCATCATGAAATTGACAACCGTTTGGAGGTCCGCCAATTTGTTTGCTATTCCCTTCATCTTGTCGTCCCGCCGCAGGCATCTATCTTTCCATACCTGGAGGTCGTCCTCGTTATAATACCCGCTCCAGTCTGATTTCTTCGGTACGCCGCCCTCTTGGCCGACGTCCTTTCCTCTGTGATTCTTATCACGAGTCTCTTCGTTGTAGTTGTCTTCTTTGACGTCAAGGTCAATATGTTTTCCACTCTCAATAGGGGTGTCGTCCCCAACCTTCTCTTTTTGTCCGTTGTTGGACATCTATTCTCCTTTCTTTCCCACAGACGGCGCCAAATTGTGTGTGTCAATTTCCGACCACACTGCCAAACTAGTACTTAGCTGGAGAGCACCGGCAGAATAGATTAAGCCCGAACGACCTGCAACAGAAAGAAGAGATTCCGGCGGTGGTTTGTCCACCCGGGGGCACTCCGACGATCAAGTCAGTTATCTCTCAAAGATAGCAAAAGTGCTTAACTCACTATTCTTTTTTTTTTATTCAATGGAAAAACACAGCAGCAGAAGATTAGCAGTACACTACAGAGATAACATAATAGCAAAATAACAAAACAGCAAGAGGGCTAATCCCTCAGCTCAACAGTGCCAAGTATGTCTGCAATAAGCAGCTCCTGCAATACATTTGGGGGATCTTCTAACAGGACAACATGTTCCTCTTGAGCAACACCAATCTGAGCCAGTTGATCAGCACATTTGTTGCCCTCTCTCAGAGTGTGCTTTAGAGAACAGTGGCATCTTTTTAGTAGAAATTTGGCATCCTCAATAAGGGCTCTGTAGGGGGAGTTGCTGCAAGGACCATCCTGGATTTGAGATAGTGCCAATGCAGAATCTGTTTCAATCTCCACTTCATGTGTGTTTTTCTGGAAAAGGATGGTGAGACCCCTGTAAATGGCCCACAACTCAGCTTCAAGACTTGAGCAATGACCGAGTTTTCCATAGAAGCCCCAGACCCAAAGACCTGTTTCATCTCTTAGTAAGCCTCCATAACCAGCTTGACCTGGATCCCCTTTTGAGCAGCCATCAACATTCAGCTTTAACTTACCTGCAGGTGGATGAAGCCAACAGATTAGTTTAGGATTTGGAGGATTTGGATGGAGGGCAGATTGAAAAGCCTCTGCAATCTCATGAGCATAGGTCCATATGTTCTTGAGACTAGAATGAATGGGGTTAAGTTGTTTTTCAAAAACCAATTTGTTTCTATCTATCCAAATCTGCCAGATGGTAGAAATAAAAACAATCTGCCATTTAGTTTCAAAAAATAGATTTTTATCTTTCAAGTTGGAAATGACCCATTCATTGAAAGGTTGATCACAACCAGCCCTCCACCAGGGAGGATCTCTGATTTCAGTCCAATAGTTCTTGGAGAAAATGCAATTTCTGATAAGGTGGGGCATATCCTCACTAACTGACCCACATCGAGGGCATAGATCATTAGTGGCCATATTCCTCACAAGACGAAGTTGATTAGTGAGTAATTTCCCATGTAGAAGAAGCCAGAGGAAGCTTTTCAGTCTCTGGGGCACCTTAAGTTTCCAAACCCATTTCCAATCTTCACCAGCTGGCTCATGATTAGCAATGAGGCTGTATGCTGAGGCAGTAGTGAAATTACTACATGGTGAGCCAATCCAGAAAGGGGTATTTGTAAAAGTGACAAAATGGGGTCTATAGATTTTAAGAATGTCCTGTAGGGCTTGAGGGCTGACAAGATTTTGAAGAGCTTCCTCATCCCAGTTGCCTTTATCAGTGAGCACAGTACTAACCTTTAGATGCTCATTAACCTGTTGGGGTTGGGTGAGAAGCTTCTGCGTTCACTCTGGTTGGCATAATCATTGAAGTCTCCGGCAACAAGCCAAGGTTTGTCCAAATTGTTGGCCACATCCTCCAAATTATGCCACAGTTGGTCACGTAAATTGGGATTGGGGCTAGCGTAAACAGCGGCCAATACCCACTCTTCATAATCCTCTTTATGCACTGTGGCGTGGATCACTTGTGGACTAATAGTAGAGACTCGCACATTAACCTGGGTAGTATCCCAAATTATCCAAATGCCTCCCACTCTTCCCACATGATCGATAATAGTTGAGGCAGTGAACCCAAGCCTATTAAAGAAGTTGGCCAATTTGCTGAAGGCTACTTTAGTTTCCATAAGGACTATGATCTCAGGTTTATGAGCCTTGATAATCTCCACTAGATTCCGCTTGAAGGTGTTATTGCCGGCACCGCGGCAATTCCAAAATAGAAGTCGGAGCAAATCCATAGAAGGAAAAATTGGAGGGTCGCTAGTTGCCACATCCGTAATTATACTACGGATTCGCCGATGGTCGTCCTCCACTGATCTGAGTGAGGCCATTTGGATCGAGTGGAATGAGTGGGCAGTGTTATCCTCCCAGCTTGGTTCGATTCTCATACGTACCTGCTCTATCCACCATACGAAGGCGATTAGGTGAATGACTTCTTTCTCTGGATCTAACAACAGGCTCACTGAGTTGTGTTGCTTCACATGTTCCTCCACTTCTATCTTCTGTCCTTTTGTGTTCGGCATTTCCTCCATTTTCCAAGTCTCCTGGGTCCGGCGGTTCTCTCTCTTTAACCAGATGTTCTATGAGTGAAGGGGGTGTATCTATATTGGTTAAGCTAATCTGGGCATGAGGTAGGGTAGCTTCAACCATAGTTAGGTCTTCCAGCTGGTTGTTAGTTTCCAAGGCAGAGCTCTTTTCAGGTTCTGCATGCTGGTGCTTCATTTCTTGTGTGGGTACATCTACCTTTACCTGTTCCATAGCTGAGATATCTGTATAAGATTCTTGAGCAGGGCTTCCTGAGCTAGTACTAGGTGATTGGCCTATTGACTGAGGTTGGTCTGGTCGATACTGACCTTGAGCCTTAGGCTGGGATTGGTCATTCTTACCTTTACCTTTGTAGTCTTTTGGAAGGCTAGGGCCTGATTGTTGAGGATGCGTATGTTGGGCCTTTTCAATACCTGCTCTATAAGTTTTCCTTCCTCTAGAAGGCTCCCCTAGGCCTTCCTTGTCCTCCTCAAGATATTTAAATTTGTTGGGCTTGGTGATTGGGCCAGCTGAATCTTGGTTCTTCCGGGTCTGGATTGGTCTGCGTCCTCTCTTGGTTGCAAGCATCCAGGGCCCAAATTCTGTGTTTGAAGTTTCTATGGGTTGCTGATAGCCGTTAGGATTTGCAAAGGATGAGGTATTACCGGAAACAGCTAGTTTTTCTGACTCCGGTTGAGTATCGGGCACTTTGAATCTGTAAGCCTCTTTTCTATGATCAATACGCCCACACAGGAAACAGAAATTATGAAGTGATTCATACTCAATGTTGTAGTGTTTACCCTCTAAGATGAACTTGGGTGTCAAGGGCTTCGTGAGGTCCATCTCGATACAGACTCTGGTGAACTTTCCTCTTGTAGCCATAGCAGTTGTCCAGTCAATTTTTAGGGGTTTGCCGATGGTGTTGGCTATTGCGTATAGAACCTTATCTTGATAATACTCTATCGGAAGCTCTGGAAACCGAACCCAAATTGCGGTTGTGGTTTCAACAGCTTCCGAGGGTTTGAAATTGGGCTCCCATCGCCTAACAGTGAGGTAATGATCCATTACCACCCAGGGGCCTCCTGTGTAAACCTTAGTATAGTCTTCTTGCAGGGAAAATTTAAATAAAAAGAAGTTACATCCCAGGTCAATGGCTTGGAACTCACCTTGAAGAGCCCAGATGTTCTTGACTCTCGTGCAAAGCATGGTATAGCCAATGTGTTTCCCCAAGAGTCTGATGATCAGAGCACTTTCCCATGGCTTCCTGATCTTTTGGAGGAGTTTTTGGGGGAGGGATACCTGAGGAATGCCCATGTGATCAGAGATGAAATTGTTAGTCGATGTGGTTCCCTTATGGTCTTCATCTTCCTCATCAGAGGAGAGTAAATCTACTCTGTTATCAAACATATAATCCCTAGTTGTTTTTGTAGTCAATGCTTCTTTGAAGGATTTTGTGGGTATGGGCTCTTGCAGTGAAAGATTTTGGGGGCAATGGCCTTCACTGATTGCATGTGCCATTTCAACCTCATTTTCTAAATCGGTGTGCTCAGAGGGGTTGGAGCTCTTGATTTTCTTGGTACTGCGCACTAGATGATCCTCTTCCTCAGAAGATTTGGTCGTATTTTGGGTGTTTTTGTTACCGGAGTGGTTATCGGGAATCGTCATCAGGCTGTGCAAAATCAGCAATGGTACAAGATTGCTTAACTCACTATTCAGAGCATAAAAGACATACCTCTGACCCATGGGGGTGTCTCCCTTTTATAGCCAACACAATCCTAGTCTCAATAGAAGCCTAGCTTTAATGGACTTAGGATTACTGCTAATCTTGGACTCTCAGTAGCATTAGGATAAACTCTCTAAGAGTCCTATTTTTACCCAAACCCAAACTGAAATCCTTTCTCATTCTAGGACTCTTGTCCCTTATCCGCTTATTCCGGATTCTGATATCTTCGCAGATAACATCGGGCTAGCCAAGATTACCTCGGCATCATGACCAAGATACGTGACACCCCGACTGGCGCTTCAGTGATACTTCGACCACGTGTCGTCATTTAAAAATTATGTCCCACAAAAATAATTATGACCTTTGATTTGAACTGACAAATGACGCGCAACCCAATTCATTTTCTATTTGCTCACCTATCAAAATTTCAGAATATTCCTTAGGACGCCCTCAATCTTATAATGCTTTTCCACAATGGAAAACATTATTAGAGTGAGTTTCACTTTATTGCCGAAATGTCGATAAATTCAACATTTGTTATTTAATTTAATTTTACAAAGTATTTTCATTTAAATAATACACCTATGAATATTTGGATTCGTATCCACTTCAACAAAATAAAAATTATGAGATTGGCTAGACATGCAATTAACAATAATATATAATACATATTTTGGGTTATTGAGTTTGTTAATTGTTCATTGTAAAAACAATAAAATATATATATAGTTGGGATGATGGAAGCAATCAATAATGGAGGATTTGAAAAGGAGAAAGATGAGAGAGCCAGGGTGGATGAGGGAATCCATCTGTATGCCATGCCTCATCTCCATATTTTTCTTGGTGGGTAACTTCTTCTTCTTTTTTTTTTTTTTTTTTTTTTTTTTTTTTTTTTTTACACTTTCTAGGTTGTGTGTGCATGCCAAGAAAGTGTGGGAAAATGGTAGCCACTAAGGGACATGGTGGGATGACTGTTTTAGTTGACTAAGTCTAGTCAAGAATCTATACTTGTGATTTTTTGAATTTGTGCATGGTAGTTTTAAATAAATAAGAATATCTATTATAATCGACAATATAAACATATATTAGAATGTCGACTAATATATCTAGAAGTTCAAAATTTACCCTTATAAATATTAGTTTGAGAAGTTCGAAATTTTGATAGGTATATATAGACTAATATTTATAATTTTGTTGGGCATGCAAGAAAATTAAAAGAAAAATTACAATTCAGTGATATTTTCATAAAATAATTACAAGTTTATAAAAAAATTAAAATTTTAATTATTAATATTTGTAAAAGGAATTTTTATTGATAAATTCCATTTAGAAGTGTTTTAACCCAAGAAGTCCATGAAGGAATTTTTTAACCCATTTAGTCCCATGTATGTATAGTTTTATTTTATAAAATCATTTTTCTTGATTTACACTATTTTCTTGGACACTTATGTCCTTATATTTAATTTTGATACCATTATAAATATTTTTTGAACGGTTAGCAATTTTATGATGTGAACATTCATATTTTAAAATTCACATTGATATGAATGTAAAATTGGCCCGTGGGCGGCCCAAAACCCGCCGGCGAGACGGGGCGGGCCCGGCCCATTGACAATGTGAATATTCACATTGACATGTTAACATTCATATTAATAGAAGTGTAAAATTGGCCCGCTTCCCGTGGTGGCGCGAAACCCACCTGCGGCCCATGGGTGGCCCGAGGCGGGCCCGATCCGGCCCGTTGATAATGTGAATATTCATATTGACATGTTAACATTCATATTGATAAGAGTATAAAATTGGCCCGCGGCCCATCGGCGGCCAAAAGCCTGCCCGCGGCTCGGGGCTGGCCCGGCCCATTGATAATGTGAATATTCACATTGACATGTTAACATTCACATTGATAGGAGTGTAAAATTAGCCCGCGCCTCGTGGCTGCCTGACACCCGCCCACGGCCTGTGGACGACCTAAGGCGGGCCCGGTCCGGCCTGTTGACAATGTGAATATTCACATTGACATGTTAACATTCACATTGATAAGAGCAAAAAATTGGCCAGCGGCCCAAGGCGGGCCCGACTCGGCCCGTTGACAATATGAATATTCACATTGACATGTTAACATTCACATTGATAAGAGTGTAAAATTGGCCCGCAGCCCGTGGGCGGCCCGAAACTCTACCGCAGCCCGAGGCGGGCTTCGCCCGACCCGTGACAATGTGAATATTCACATTGGCATGTTAACATTAACATTGATACCGCGGCCCGGCCCGTTGACAATGTGAATATTCACATTGACATGTTAAAATGCACATTGATAGGAATGTAGAATTGGCCCGCGGTCCGTGGGCTGTTTGAAGCCCACCCGCGGCCCTGGGCAGGCTCGTTTCGATCTGGGCCCGAGCATGTCCGAGACCCAAGGTTAGAGCCTAGGTCATCACTTTGAAGCCTGGCCCGGCCCATCGGCTTGCTTAAGGCCCATTCAAGGCTCGGTCCGAGGCCCAGCCCGCGCCGAGGCGCAATGTATTTTTTTGTGAAAAATAATAAAATTTTGGTAGAAAAAATTAAAAAGAATTAAAAAAAATGGCCAGGCACGCCCAAGCCCGGCCTAAGCTCGAGGCTAGGCCCAGGCCCACCGGCCCGACCCGAGGCTCGATCCATCGGCCCGTCCAAAGCCCGAATACCCTTGTGCCAGGGCTAGGGCCTGGGCCTAATTTTTTGGCCCGTGGGCCGGCCCGGGAAAGACTCGTTTGGGCCCAGGCTCGAGCCTAGTCCGAGACCCTAGGCTAGGGCCTGGGCCATCACTTTGAAGCCCGGTCCCGCCCATCGGCTTGGTTAAGGCCCATTCAAGGCTCGGTTTGAGGCCTAGTGTCTTTTTTATGAAAAATAATAAAATTTTGGTAGAAAAAATTAAAAAGAATTACAAAAAAATGGCCAGGCCCGCCCCGGGCCGCCCACGGGCCATGGACGAGTTTCGGGCAGCCACGAGGCACGGGCTAATTTTACACTCCTATCAATGTGAATGTTAACATGTCAATGCGAATATTCACATTGTCAACGGGCCGGGCCGAGCCCGCCCTGGGCCGCCGGCCAATTTTATACTCTTATCAATGTGAATGTTAACATGTCAATGTGAATATTCACATTGTTGACAGGCTGGGCCGGGTCCACCCCTGGCCGCCCACGGGCGCGGGCTAATTTTACACTCCGATCAATCTGAATATTAACATGTCAATGTGAATATTCACTTTGTCAACGGGTCGGGCCGGGCCCGCCCCGGGCTATGGGCAGGCTTTTGGCCGCCCATGGGCCGCGGGCCAATTTTATACTCTTATCAATGTGAATGTTAACATGTCAATGTGAATATTCACATTGTCAATGGGCCAGCCCCGGGCCGCCCATGGGCCATGGGTGTGTTTCGCGCCGCCACGGGACGCGGGCCAATTTTACACTCCTATTAATGTGAATGTTAACATGTCAATATGAATATTCACATTGTCAATGGACTGGGCTCGCCCTGGCCCGACTCGAATTTTTTCGGGCACCCACGAGGATTGACATGGGTCGGGCCCCTACACATTGACGATATGAACATTCACATTGACGGTGTGAACATTCACATAAGGGGTATTTTGGTAATTATCTCACCCATAGGACTTATTGAAACATAAGAAAATAATGTGAACTAAATGGAACATAAGTAGATGAAAATTGTATTTTGATCTTCTTATCTCAAATAGGACCTAATGGAATATTCAAAAAGAATATGAGTTGGATGGAATAAAACTCTTAGAAAGTGGATTTATTAAAAAAGCTCCCTTTGTAAAATTTATCATTGATCCAATTTTTTTTATATATTAAACTTATATTGAATTATAATTTCTCCAAAATTAAACATAGAGTGGGTTTAGTTGCAACATTTTGGATGGTGAATTTGACCACTTGTTGGCATGTTGGCTTATCTCTATGTTCATATATGTCTATTATAATGTCAAAGTAGGACAACTTTTTGGGTTTTACATTAGTTGGGTAGGTAAAACTTTAGTTATAATTGTGAAACTAAAGGACATGATTTGCCAAAGCCAGACCAAGGATTTCATTAAATAGAAGATGTTAATTACAATTGAATCATTTGAATCGAAAAAATTACAATTGAATCATAGAGCTTTGTGTCATGTAATAAACTACTATATAGGTACGAAAATAAGAAATATAATAAAATATAAAATGCGATGTCAGCTTAGTAACTTGTCTGATGTGTTTGCCTCATGTGTTTGCTGGTTTGATTAAGTTAAAAATTATTTTTAAGATTTGGAATATATACAATCTTAATTCTAATACTATGTAGTAAGACATTATTTATTTCAATCTTTTTTCTTTTTTTTATTTATTTATTTTTTCAGGTTCACAACTTTTTTATTTATTTATTTATTTATTTTTAAGATCCACAATCAAAGCTAAATATACCTCCAATCTTTTTTTATTTTTATTTTTAAGGTTCCCAACCATTTTTTTTTTTATTTTTAAGATTCACAACCAAAGCTAAATATACATTCAATCTTTTTTCTTTTGTTTTTTTTTTTTTAAGGTTCAGAACTATTTTTTTTTTTTTTTTAAGATTCACAACCAAAGCTAAATATACATTCAATCTTATTTTATTTTATTTGGCTCAACAATAAAATCAAATACACATTAATTAACATTGTCACATTATTCTTGTCAAATTTTATGCATATCTAGAATTTTTTAAATTTATTTAAAAAAATTAAGGACACTGTCTAGTGTAGGTTTCGGTTTACTTTTCTATGTTATTTTATTTTGTTATGTATTGTAATTTTCAGAATGGTTTGCTTGTTCTGAAATTTCAATTAATGAGTATGAATCTATTTGTTTTATGTTATCACACAATTTATACAACATTTATATATATATATATATATATATATGAATGTATTTGAAAATAAGGAAATTGTAGAGAATCAAAACAAGCATGAGTCGGTTAGAAATGATGGGTACACAGATTTATTTGCTAGAAAAATAAAAAGGGGATATAAAGTCTTACTAACTATTTTTTTTTTTTAAATTAAAAGAATTTTTCTTAGTTATGAACAAATTTAACTGAAATTAGCTTGTTTCCCAATATTATGTTTCATTTATTTAGATAGAAAATATTTTTTATAAAAAAAATTAAAAAAATATTTTTTTATATTTGGTGGTGGTGGTGATGGAACGAAGGTGAAAGTAGAGATTGCTACATAGTGGTGGTGTGATAGCGGCAGTGATGATGGTAGTGGTTATGGTGATGGTAGTGTGACAGTGAAAGTGAGAATAGTGGTGATGGTGTTGTGAAATTAATAAAAATTTAATTGAAAAAATATTTTTTGTTTTTTAAAAGTAACAAACAACAAAATTCGGGGGGACTAAAGGAAGAAGATGGAGGATGGATTGGGTGTGGTAATGCATAGATATCTTAAAATGAGTGGTTCAGATTTGTTAAAAGTATAATTAGATTTTGAATAAATTAAAATGAATGGTTCAAATTTGCTAAGAGAAAGATGGTTTAATGTCTAAAATGTCCGTGGCTAAGAGATCAACAAACAATTCATTATTTATGTCCTGATGCAATTTAATATGAGTCCTATAACACTTTCTTCAAACAGGTTCTTTCACATTTTATTTCTTCAAACATGCTCTTATAACATTGTAATCAGGTTTTTATAATATGTAGGGGAGAGAGTGAGAGTGAGAGAGAGAGAGATGGTTGCAATTTTTTTTTTAATCTTCCACGTTCTTCCACATTTTTTTTTCAATCACTAAAACTTATTTGATTGTCTCAAAATTATATATTTGATTATTATAAAATAAACTTTTTAATTAATTAATTAATGTGTATTTGATTTTGTTGTTGAACCAAATAAAATAAAATAATATTGAATGTATATTTAGCTTTTGTTGTGAATCTTAAAAAAATAAAAAATAAATAAAAAAATAAGTTGTTAACATTAAATATATTAAAAAAGAAAGAAAAAAGATTGAAGGTATATTTAGCTAAAACCTTTATAAAAAAAAAAGAGAAAAAAAAAGGTTGTTAACATTAAATATATTAAAAAAGAAAGAAAAAAAGATTGAAGGAATATTTAACTTTTGTTGTGAACCTTAAAAAATAAAAAAAATAAAAAAAATTGTCAACATTAAATATATTAAAAAAGAAAGAAAAAAGATTGAAGGTATATTTAGTTTTTGTTGTGAACCTTAAAAAAAAAAAAAAAAAAAAAAAAAAAAAAAAAAAAAAAAGTGGTTGTTAACATTAAATATAAAAAATAAAAATGGGGATTAAAGTGGGTTGGGGAAAATCCATACCCATTAAAAAATGGGGAGGGTGATACCCATGGGAAATGGGGAATGGGGAATGAGGAAAATTTATTATAGGGGAATGGGAATTGGAAATTAATATCCACCCCATTGCCCCCCATTGCCATTCCTAAAGACATATGACCTAACTTCCACCCATGCTTTGGAGGATACTGGATATGACATGCAATCCAAATTCCACCTTAAGTTGGGACATATATGATTTTGGTTTTGATATAATGTAAGACATGCAACTTGACCCCCATTTAAAATTGTTGTTTGTTACAATCGAACTCAATAGTCAGTCACATATGTTTGTCAAATTCAGGTTTTAAGCTCAAAAATCATCACTAAAATGAATGTCTGGTGTCGTCTTATAAATTTATCTTGAACATCATTCACATTCAATATTGAGTCTGATTTTATGGGTTCCATATCTTAAGGGATAGTTAATATACTTTTTAAATAAGGATCTACTATTATAAATTAATCATAAATTGTGTTTTATTTGCACTCTTACTCTTGTTCGTCCGTGTGAATAAAACCATTTTCTACAATGCTGCATAGTTTGATAGGTTTATACCAATTCGGGACTCTTTTATAATAAAATTTCTTTCTTTCTTTTTTATTGGAAATAATCGTTTCCAAAATCATAATCACTTTGACAATTTTTATGAATTGACTTCATCAAAAACAATACAATCATATTGAATTTTGAATACCATCAAAGTAGTGAATTACGTAGGCATAATAATTTGATATCCAAGAATTATAATGACATTTTTCATCATACATTATTAAAAAAAGTCATTAATTATTAATTTTTAGTCATAGTTTAAAAATTGTTACAAAAAAGTCACTAATTATAAGATTCGGCGACAGTTTAAAAAATTCGTCATCATAAAAAATTACTAATTGTAAGTTTTAGCAACAATTTATAAAACCGTGACAAAATAATTGTCAATTTTTAGCCATATATGTAAAAAAATCGTCACAATTTTTTTTTATTTTTTATCGACGATTGTTCTAGGATTTATTTTCAATAGGACTTAATGAGAATTAAGTCAAACTATTAGGACCTATTGATAGTTTATTCAAATATAAATTAAGAAAAATTATAATTAAGTGATATGTTCTTAAAATAATGATTATAAATTTATAAAAAAAAATTAAAATTTCCAATTATTAAAATTTGTAAAATTTACCATTTATTTATTTTTTAACTTAGACTGAGTTATTACTTACCCTATAAATTATACTACTTTGTAATTAAGGTGGCAAGTGGGAACTAGATCCATGACTGTCCATTAGCATTGTAATGGTTTTCAAACTTGTAGTTGAGAATTTCCAACCGTTAATTAAGGATATCGAATTTAACATGTTATATCCTGCCGATGTCGACTAAATTCAGACTCCAAAATCTAGTCAGAAAAACATGATGGGTAGTTCACATACAACTTTTTTCTGAGAAAAAGTTACATCTAAAATAAATTTAAATAATAATTATTTTGAAGCAATTACAAAACCCTCTCCAGTATTTGATTTTAGCTTTTAATTTTGTTAATTTAAATTTAAATTTAAATTTAAATTTAAATTTATTGATTTATTTTCAATCTAAATTGTTCATCTATTTTTTAAAAAATAAAACTAATGAAAAAATAATATTTTAGATATTAAACTATATTTTACAACAAGAGCAATACTACGTAGCTTGAATTTGAATTTGTTTGAATCACTTGAGTTTTGGCTTATTGAAAATTCGAGTGATTCAGAAAAACTCAAATTCGAACTAACAAAACAATCATTTTTGTTACAACAATTCCAGTATCTAATAAATAATAGTTGAGAAACATTTAAAACTATTTTGTGAATAAAACAAAATAATATTAAATTAATCATATTTTCTTATTACGTAAATTTATCACATTATGATATGATAACGTTGGTATGTTAATATAGTTAAATTACAATTAAAAGGATTTGCTCATCCCATCAATTCAAACACCTAAATCTCTCTCTTACCACTCTCTAAATTGTGATTACTTGACCATCAGGCAAAATCCTAAGTTTCGTTTGGCATTTGATTTTTGACTAAAAAAATATAAAAAGATAAAATTAGTTATATAAGTCAATAAGATAAAATATTATATTCAAATCATAATTATTACACTTTTTCTCTCACAAAAGTTAAAAAAAAGCCAAACCAAACGAGACTAAAAAAATCAGGCTAAAAAAGTCTCTATACAAAAAAGCCAACTAAAAAAGCCAATATCAAACGAAGACTTAAGTAGCGTTTGAGTTTCTTTTAGAATCACAATTCCAATAAAAAAATTTCAAAACTCATAACCAAACAAAGTTTTTAAAACTCAATTCAAAAACTCTTTTTAAAACTCTATTAAAAAAAATCAAAATTTTTTATTTTATTTATTTTATTTTGTTCTTTAAAATTATATTTTATTTTAAATTTTTCTTCAAAAATATTTTTTTATTTTTTCAAGAAAAAATATTTTGTTATTTTTTTTAAGTATTGACCAAATAATTTATTGTGATTTAAATATATATGACGATCCAAAAGTTTTTAATATTTAAAAAAATACTGAAAATATTTACAAAATAAAATTTATATATATAAAATAAAAAGATAAAATTTTGTAAATATTAAATATTTAAAAAAATACAACACACAAATGTAGTAAATATAATGCACATTAAAAAAATAAATAAATATTAACAATAAAAAATATTTACCCTAAAAAAATAAAAAAACATATTTTTGAATGTCTAAAAAAATAAACCCAAAATAATTTTAAAATACAACTCAAAGTTAACAGATAAGTTCAAATGGCCTCATTTGAGAAGCTGATTATTTTTGTAGGCTATTTTAATTTTTAGTTATTTTAATAGATTAAAACATATGTGCTTGGAAATATTATTGAATTTTTTATAATTAGATATGATATTTGTAAGAGAAAAAATAAAATGATTATAGATTTGATATGACATTTTACTTAATTAACTATTTTAACTTATTTTATTTTTTTCAATAAATTTTAACTTAAAAAGTTTTTTTTTAAAAAAATATCTTTGCCAAACAAGATTACAATTAATGAATATTTAGAGTAATGTTAGGTATATCAAATTTTTTATCAAATAAATGATCAAATATCTCGTATATTGGAGTTTACAACTTTACAACCATGTAAGATATTTGATCATTTATTTGACAGAAATTTTGAGACCTATAACATTTTATGAATATTTATTCCTGGCTATTTATTGGGAGCATGTATACAGCTTTTATGATGTACCTGGAAGTATTGAATAATTACTGCGTGCCCGGACAGTTATGGAATCGGACGAAGGTTGCAAAAAAAGGCCAAAAACCGCATATCAGAAGAACATGAGTAGTGGGGTCCACAGTACCTGAAAAAGAGGCCCACTTCGAACGTGGCAAACAGGAATCATAAGGATTTGTCGTGTCCTAATCTTGGACCCCTCACACGTACGACAATGTGGGTCCCATATTGTCACGTTTCTCAAAGAAAAAGAAAAACTTACGTGGCATAAGGAGAAAAAAGGTAAGACACGTGGCGAATGTTGAGTTTGTTGGTTACTTAGAACCAAAATGACAGCCCCCCACGTAGCACCCCACGCAACCAATGCCAATTACTGAGTTTTAAACCTAAATTTCAGGAACAGAGCCCCTTGAAGTTCGCAGTCACACCAACTCCCGCTTCTCCGTGTAATTACGTCTGTTTTTAAGACGATTAATATTAACAAACTCAAATATTTTATATACGGCCGTGATTCAGGGCCCGAAAACAGGGGGCTCGAATGCCCCGTATTTCCACTTCAGGTAAAAAAAAAAAAAAAAAAAGGAAAAAAGAAAGAAGAAAAGAAAACAGTTTCCAAAATTGGAAATTAGGGGCATTAAGGACAAATTTTTTAGGGCCACCAATCATTTTCCTTTTATATAAATGTGAGATTCATTTAAGACTTATTTAAAACTTATATGGTGTAGTTTTTATAATCATATAAAATATTAGATAAATTTTTTAATAAAATATTTAGGACCTCTAGTATTAGAGCATCAGCATCAATTTTTTCAAAATAATAAAAAGTTAAAATATAATTAATAAATCTTCAAATTCATCCTCCATCAGTCTCAACAATTTTTTTTTTAAATTAACTTTTTATTAAATTTGCTACAGTAACTCCTCTAATGAAGCGAGTAACTGTTCATCGCTACAACACGCGATTTGAGTGTAACCGGACGTCCGGCCGGTCAATTCGTCAATGGCATTTTTTTTTTTTTTTTTTTTTTTTACATTTCCTTCAGTTTTACCTTTTGTAAAACATAAAAATTGTTTGGTTGACAACTCATCAATTTAATTATAAAAAAAGAATAACAAATATTTTAATAGGATTGAGTTAAAATAGTAAGTTTGATGCAATGAGTGACCAGCTAAAATAGCAAAATACATTTTTCAACTTTAATTTGACTAAAAATTTAAAGAATCTAATGCGGATGCTCTTCCACTTTTTAAAAAGTTTGCATTAGTGATCTATTAAAAATTACATGATGTTAAAAATAAAAAATAATAAAAAGATAATATAATTTTATTACACAGATACATAGTTAGGTCATCTTTTTTAACTCATGTAATAAATTTTAATTTGGGTAAATTATACTGACATCCTCTGAAATTTTTATTTAATACAATCTTACGTTTGAAAAGTTATATTTCCCTTATTAAAATTTGTAATCTTATTACAAATTATCTTCTAAATTGCTGATATTAGGCTCTAAAATTTTCTAAATGAATATTTTGTCATTTTTCTATCATTTCTTCTTCCTATCATAATGACTATATTCTACAATCTTTCATAATTAAATTTACCTAAACATATTCTTATTGAGTGATGATATACAAATGTAAATTTTATATAAAATTTTCAAATACAATAATATAACTAAATGGTGACGTTTCATATTAAAACAAAATATCCATGAATATGATTTATATTTACAACAACATCATTATCACAACATTTTTATGATATTTTTTTTGCATAAATTATTATATATGAATAGAATTTTTTTTATTTATTTCCACCATCATTTTTCTTTTTTGTCTATTCACCTATATTTATTAAAGTATTACCAAATACCACCATTCACATTTATTACAGTATTATTGATTTTTTGTATTTTTATATTTTTTTATTTGGTAAATTTAAAAATAAATCACAAAATATTATACTGCTTAAATATATTTAGATTAGATGTATTTAAAAAAATTTAAAAAATTACTTAAAATAGTAAATAAAATTCAATAAAAATAAAAAATACCAAAATAAAAAAAATTAATTTTTTGTTTGAGTTAAACCAAAGAAGATAATTGTTATTTCTCTTGAAATGACATGAACAAAATATCAGTGTTATTTTATTATTTTATGTGTATAAAAGTTAAAAGGTAAATATATCATTTTAATTTGACAGAGAGATAAATATAATTTTTTAAACATGAAAAAAAAATTATATTAAATAATATCTCAAAAAGTATTAGTGTATTTTATCCTTTTAATTTTTTCTTACTGCGTGAAATAAGTATTTTGTACAATAAATAGGCTTCGCGATCGAAATAGTATAATATAAATTCAAGAAGTTACTTTGTACATGGTCTTGAGTGTTCTCAATTACATCAAATTCTTGTTGCCTCATAATATTAGTCTTTTATTTTATCTTTTTAGTATTTTAAAATATAAAGATTAAAATAATATAATTTTTTTATTTTGTCATTCTTTTAAATTCTAACATTATTTGAAATGTAACAATTGTACTATGAAATGATAGTTTTAAAAAATTAATATTTTTAAAGTATAATAATTATATTATAAAAAAAAGCTCGATTCCTTGAAAAAGACTAAAATTTTAGGACGGAAAGAGTGATATATTTATAGTATTTTTTTTTTTTTTTTGTACTTGATGCAATCTTAATTATTCAATTTGATAGAAATAAAATTTTGAAATTGAAAAAATCTTGAGATAGGTTGTATGAGTTGGGAGTACACTTGATCTCAAAAGTTTTCACATTCTCTTGAGATCACTATGTATGACGAAAATGCTATATATTACATGAAATTAGTTGAGATCAACCACTGAACAATATAAAAAATAGTTAGAGTCGAATGGAGGGCCTCAATTAGGGGGACTATGGGCTTGCTGTGTTCACAATGGTGACTTAAATTGGTCATTTTTTAGTGTCTATTAAGTAGATTATTGATATACAAAAATTAGAATGATCGACACAGATAATCATATAAGTAAATTATATTTATTTAAAAAAATTATATATAATTAGATCATATTTATCTTAAAAAAATATACAATAAGTGTAATTTTTTTTTTTCAAAATCATCTATTTTTTTAAAAATAAATATAATTTAATTATATAATTATTAATATTTAATCGACATTATTTTTTTATCTAATCTACTCTCGAAAAACATTAAAAGAATAAGATTTCGAATAATCAAGATATATCCAGAGTGGGCGACAAACCCTCCATTCAACTTTGACCTGGATGTAAACTCAGTCTCTATTAAAAAGTAGTCAAATTTGTTTTTTTTTTTTTTTTTTGGTAGTAGTAGTAGTAGTGAATTATACGGTAACAAATTACCCATTAAAATACACGTCGCCATTATGTATTTTGTTATTTTTATTATTATTTTTGTTAGATAAAAAAATATTAAAATTTCCAAATTTTCTATACTTGTCAAATCAACACAAATCTTGCCACTCTTTTTGTTTTACTAAATAGTTCTTTGGATAGGACTCTTTCATAACAAAGAAAGTGTATATATAGATTTCTTGACTCTATAAGATTAGTGATTAAACACAATACTCTCCCCCTAGAGAAAGCAATCTTTGACTTCTTTTATTTTCTGTCTAACCAAACACTAGACCCAGTCCCCCACATCTGTTGCATGCTCTCTCTCTCTCTCTCTCTCTCTCTCTCTCTCTCTCTGTATATATATATATATGTTCTTTGAAGAAACCCATCACACAAACACCAAAAAAACAAAATTCACAGCCCTTCATGGCAGTTGAAGCAAGACATCTCAATTTCTTCCCTCCACAACTCATCACAAACAGGTACAACTCTGTTTCTCTCTGTATTTAGCTTTTTCTGATATGGGTCTGATCTGAAATTCAATTATGAACATAATTTTGCAGAGATCTTGTCAACAACAATGGAGGAATCGCCGGAACATACGAAACCCAGATGGGTTCCGGCGTTGATTTCGCCGGAGCATGCCCGGAGACTCTCTTTCCCTTTCATCAATCTCTGGTTTGGGACTCTGTTCCGGTGAAAGCAGAGAGTGGTGTGACTTACAATGTACCTGCTCTTTCGAGAAAGCGTTGTAGATCGAATTCGATGAACCAGATGATGAGTAATTTCAGAGTTCCTCAGTCTGAATTGTCATCTTTTCTGGGTCGTGAGGACATTCCATTGCAGATCCATCAACAACAATTGGACATTGATTTTGTGGTTGCGCAACATGTAAGTCTCATGCTTTCTTCTCATCTATGTTACGTGGAAGCTTTTAAGATATCGGCACCAACAGAATAACGGTATTGGAATATCTGTATAATTATATATCAGTTGATATCGAACAGTATCGAGTAATATATTAGATCGGGATATTTCTCGGTATTTATGATTATATATCGTTTGATATTGGACAGCATCATCAAGTAATCTATTAGTGATTATCTGATATTGAAAGTCCAAAATTATATTACAAATACATGACGGTTGATATTTAAAATACTAAATATCAATCAGTATTAGGAGGAGCAATATGTATTGCGAATCGGGTTCACTCATCTATGTCAATTTAAGATATTGGGAGATATCAAAACCATAATTCTATCATAATACCCATATTATAATATTATAATAAATTGATATATATGGTAAAAAATGGGTTGATAATTTGTTTTTTAAAAATTATTTATGAATGGTTGATAAACATGTAATTTTCATTTTTATCATAGTGCCTATATTATGGTCAATATTTAAAATCACAATTCTAACTATAATCGTGCAGGATTGAATGGGCCGATATTTAAAATCCTTATTTTAATGTGAGTGGTTAGTGTTTTTTGCTGATTTTATTTATTTACTTTGTTGATTTTGGTATGGATAGGCAAAGAAAATCAGATTAGAGCTTGAAGAGAGGCAAAAGCAACAAGCAAGAATGTTGGTATCAGCAATCGGAGAAGGAATCAAGAAGAAATTAATAGAAAAAGATGAGCAGATTCAGAGAATGGGAAAACTCAATTGGGTTCTTCAAGAAAGAGTGAATAATCTCTACTTAGAGAGCCAATTATGGAAAGACTTAGCTCAGTCCAATGAAGCCACCGCCAACTCTCTCCGCACCAATCTTCACCAAGTCTTGGCCCATGTCGCTGACGGTGGCCGAGCGGCAGTGGCGGAGACCGACGATGCCGAGTCATGTTGTGGCAGCAATGAGAAGGAGGAGGAAGGAGGAGAGAGGAGGGAGGTGGTGGTTGTTGGCGGCGGAGGTGGTGGTGGTGGTGGAGGGATGTGTAGAAAGTGTGGGGAGAGAGAATCAAGGGTGGTGTTGTTGCCATGCAGGCATCTCTGTCTATGCAGTGGTTGTGGGTCCACTTTGATACATACTTGTCCTGTATGTAATTCTTACATGGATGCTACTGTCCATGTTAACTTGTCTTAATTTTTTTTTTTTTTTTTTTTGGGGAGAATTTGGAGAAAGACAAAATATATGTTATGTATATGTTGAGATAGAAAGATATATTGGATTAGTGTAATTAGTTTAATTTTAGTCATGTCAATTGTTCATTTTTTTTTCTTTTTTATTTTACGGCTAAAGTTTTATTTTTGATAAAAATTGTGAATTCAGTTTTCACGTTTGATAAAAACATACAGCACTCCTAATATTTTCAATATATGTCAGAGAATCTTTGACATTTGGTAATATAGTTTTTTTTTTTTTTTTTTTTTTTTTTTGGTCAAGATGTCAATGACGTACTAAAAATATCAAGAAGAACTATATGTAATTTTATGGAATATTAATACTGCGTTTGGTTGGCATATTTGAAAAGAAATTTGAAAAAGAAAATAAAAAAGATAGGTAAAATGTAAATAAAATATGTCTATATTTCATATAATTTTATATATTTTTTTCTCTTTTCTTTTTAAATCTCTCTCCAAATCTTCTAATCAAACACAGCATAAAAAAATAATAATTAAAAATTATTTGAGATGATTTAAATAAATATTTTTTTTTATAAAAAAATATATAAAAAATAAAGAGGTGATGTACTTTAAAAAAAATAAAAAGATAAAAATTATATTAATATAGAATATGTCAAACAAGCTCTTATTTTCATTTTATTCCTTTGTGATTTGATTCATGTATAAATTATTTTTTATTATTTTAAAATAATCTTCTTTTCTGATTTATGAATTAAAGTACACATTTTGGTAATTTATAGTAACAAGAGGAGTACGAAACATGTGTCAAGACATATGATAGTTATGTTGTTATTTTAGTAAAACACAAGGGTTTAAAGTCAATTTTATCTCTTAAACAAAAAATGAAGATGTATGTAATTTGCATAATAAAATTATTTATGTACAAAATTATCTTAGGCTTCGTTTGGGAACAGGTTATTTTAATAATTTTTTAACTTTTTACGAAAATATGTGCAAAAAAATAGAGAGGTGATGTGACTAGTTTTAGTTGACTTTTTGACTAAAATAACCACTCTCCAAAAAAAAAAAAAAATCTTTGAACTTAAGTTATTAACTAGTCACATGGTGCATTTTAGTTCATTACTTACAAAAAGAGATATACTTATTTATAAATAATAATGAGTTATGTGCACATAAGTCAAATTATAAAGGGTTTATTTATTTTTCTTTAATAATTGATAGAAAGAGAATAAGGAATTCAAATGCTGCTCAACCCCTTGATATGAGTGAGTCAAGAGAAGTTATGGTGTCTATAAAATAAAAATAAAAAGTTAAAATGTGACAAAAATAAAGTTTATTTCTAAATTCAAAGTTTTTTTTTTAATATTTAATTATTATTATTATTGATTTCTTAGCAATGATGATTTCATCTTCTTGTAAAAAGAGCCAGGTGCGGATTATGGTTTATGTTGAAGAAATTGCTCCAAAAGGTTCACCATCAAGTTTTGCTTTAGCTTTTGTGCAACACTCTCTCTCTTTTCTCATTCTCATTTTCAAGCCATTGAAAGTTAAAAACAAGGCTCATTGATATATATGCCCAAACCCTTTTTTCTTTACTCTCAGTCAGAGAAGCCAGCCTTTCAAATCTTTTTTGGACTCATTTAGCTTGATGGTGTGGTACTTTTGATTTTAGCAGCAAGCATTCATTGCTTTCACCAACTCTTTAAATGCTCTCATGGGTGATGGACCAGGACAAGTTGTACCAGTCTATCAAATTCTCCTAAATTTATATTTAAATTTTTAAAAAATTGAACCTTTTGCAAAAAATTTATATGAATTATGTTGTTTGTAATAGGGGTGTAATTTAGACGGGCTCAACTCGAGCAATTCGAACTTAGCTTGAATTTTTTTAGAGCTTGAATAAGATATTTTTAAATTCGGTACGAGTTTGGGCAAAAATTCAAAAGTCCGAATTAAATTTGGACGAGTTCGGATAAAGACGTCAAACAACCTGAGTAATCCAAAACCCGAATTATACATATATAAATATTTGAAAATATTAAATATACATATAAATTATTAGTCATTACATGATATTAAAGTAATTTAGATTATTAAATCATATTGAATATTTATTATTATATATACAAATAATATAAAATTTTATTTTTTCTATTTTTACTAATAAATTGTAAGGACTATTATGCTGCATCTCTCTTACATTATATAAATTATTTGTTTTAATGGTATTAATGATTTTTTATAATAAAAAAAATATAAATAGAGTCAAATTTTAATAATTTAATAATATAGCTGAAAAAAAAAATTGAAATTCATTTATAATTCGAGCAACTCGGGTAATTCGGATTTAACTCGGGCTAGGCTTAGACAGGCAATCTCAGGTTACAATTGGGTCTGGACGGGCCTAGACAGATCTTAACACAACTTGAATTAAACTTGGACAAATTCCTAACTCAACCCAACCCAACCCAACCCAACCCAACCCGCGCGAATTGCACTCCAGTTTGTAATAACTTAAATTGGTTCAAGGCCCTAAACGAGTCAAATCTTTTGAATTCTCCTGAACTCATGAATGGTTGAAAATCAATGCCCCAAACTAATGAATTTGCTTCTCTACCTGTTATGGACCAGGGTAATAAATGAACAAAGTCTAATTGAATGTAAGTAGTCGTAGTTTAATTTGAAATGTATTCAAAATTTACTTGCTTATCTATCAAATCAATCTCAAAAAAATTTTAATGCAATTTATCACTGGCGGAATTCAAGTAACTTTATTTTTTATAATGTATATAATTGATTCATACCAAATAATAATTGTTCGAACTTAATTTGAAACTTATAAGATTTAAAATGTATTAAAACTTAGTTTACTTATATAAAAGCTTATACAAAATAATTTTTAACAAGTCAAACAGAATTAAGCTCAAATAATTTAGTCCATTATATTGTCTTACCATCACTGTCGCAACCACCACTAATTATGAAGTTATTCATCTAGTTTTTCCTCTTCAAGAGCCTGGAATTGTATGTTACTTGGTTTAAATTCCATTAATTTCTAACAATCTTCCAATAATGTGTGTACATAAAGACAAAAATGGACATCACAAAATGTGAAATTTCACATCTCTTTCTCTGTTGTTCATCTAGTTCTCCCTCTTCTAGAGCATGGAATTATATGTAGCTTGGTTTCAATTCCACTAATTTCTAACAATCTTCCAATAATGTGTGTACATAAAGACAAAAATGGCTATCACAAAATGTGAAATTTCACATCTCTTTCTCTGTTGTGATGTCTTCAATTATGGTAGCTAAATAAGAGTTTGTCTTCACAAGATGGCTAAAATCCAAAGCCCTCTATCTCTCTACAATTGGTCCCTCCTTGTCTAAATCTTCTTTAGGATCAAACAATGTTTAAAATTTTCTCTTTTTCACATGTCCTTTTTGATGATGTGTCTCAATTATTATATGGTTTAGCTCTCTCTAGAATCCTCCTATCTAATTTTTTTCTTCACCCATTTCAATTAATCAACAATAGATCCCATAGATAAAAATGGTGAAAAAAAATGAACTATTATATATGTATACATATATATATATATATATATATATATATATATATATTTTTTGTTTAACATTATAATTATCATAATTTTAAAAAATTGATATTCAATTGTTAAGACATATACTTCTTTATTTCATTATTTTTTTTTTCCTATAATTAAAGAGGATTTTAATTGTTCACGTTACATTTTCGTATTATTTAGTTCACTAATTCATTACAGAAATATGGCGATTCCTATTATAAAATTAACCATTTACAATTTTAATAGGAGATATAAATTTTCAACAACAATCCACTTCAACTCACATGACTACAGATAAAGATAGAAGTAATAAAATAAATAAATATAAAAGCTAAGGCTTTGTTTGGTAAGGTTTTA
Source organism: Camellia sinensis (assembly GCF_055761805.1). NCBI lineage: Eukaryota > Viridiplantae > Streptophyta > Magnoliopsida > Ericales > Theaceae > Camellia > Camellia sinensis. The sequence continues at coordinate 11,549,385 of NC_138969.1, forward strand.
TTTTCTATTTTTTGTTTTAATTAAAAAAACAAAAAAAAAGTTGATTTGATAACACAAAATGTGCACTTTCACATCTTTTTCTTGTGATGTCTTCAATTATGGTGGCCAAATGAGAGTTTGTCTTGACATGGTGGCTATGGCTAAAATCCAAAGCCCTCTCTCTTCCTAGAATTGATCCCTCTCCCTTGTCTAATCCTTCTTGCAATCAAACAATCTTTAAAAATTTTCTCTTTTTCACATGGCTTTTTTGGTCATGTTTCTCAACTTATTCTTTAGGGACTACATTGACATGATGGGTTTATCTCCCACACATCTCTTCCTAGAATCCTCCTATCTATTTTTTTTTCCCCCAGCTTTTTCAATTAATCAATTATTAATTCACATGTGAAAATGCAAAAAAAAAAGAAAGAAAAAAAAAAGAAAGAATTATTTTCAGTATTTATTTGGCTATGCATTATTTTTCTGGAATTATTTTCAGCCTTTTCAAAAAAAAAAAATTTGAAAAAATATAAACCAATTTGATAAAAATAAATATCAAAAAGATATTTTTAAATTTTTTAAAATTATTTCTGATCTCCCAAAAAATAAAATTATATAAAAATGATAAGTATTTTTTATTTTTTAATTCTTTCACCAAATTAATTTTTAATTTTAAAAAAGATTCTGAAACAATTTTTAAAAATTTAAACTAAATATAACCTTGATATTCAATTTTTAAGATCCATCCATCTATCTTTCTATATATATTCAGTAATCTAAGAGGGCCTCAATTTTCAACGGCAATGTACTTCAACTATCATAACTACAAAGAAAAATAGAAGAAAGAGGGCCCCAATTTTCAACAGCAATAAAGAAAGATAGAATTAAAAATATATATATACATATATATGTATAACCTTAATATATATCATGATTGATCTAATTGTTTCATACACTCAAATATATCCTAATATTTATATTTAAGCTTCGTTTTGGAACAAAATTTTTAATAATTTTTTAATTTTTTGGGAAAAAATATACAGAAAAATAGAAATAGTGATGTGACAATTTATAGTGATTTTTTGAATTTTTTACTAGAATATATAGTTGACAAATGAGACCTTAGTATATGTCATAATTGATCTAACTGCCTCACATATTCGTACATATCTAAATATGTATAGAGTTAGTCGAATGGTAAACATTTAAGGATAAAATTCAAAATTTTCAGTTCGAGTCACTCTAATGAGTGACGAGAGATTTGCTTGATAGTTAACTTTATTACCTTAAAATTAGTAATGAGTCACTCTAATGAGATATGTAAAAATTGATCTAAATATCCCAAAAAAATTAAAAAAAAAGATAAGAGAATGATAGGATGATGGCAAATGAATTACTGTATGGTGATGCAATGAGGATGCAAATCCTGGCAAGTGGGACCCCGTGAATTGGGGACATTTATGTCCCTCCATAACCAGCACAAGACTAGAAAAATATATGTGAATGCATGAAATTGAAACCAAAGAAAAATATTTTCGTATTTTATAAGCAGCTCAAGTTTCTTCCCTTCATTAATGTCTTTTAAATATTTTCTTATTTTATAAGTGAAAGGAATGATTCTATCTAATAGAGCCTCCTTTGGGGTTGAGAATAATTAATTCATGAAACAACATGTCAATAATGGCCAAGCTGTGCCTTACATGATAGTTCCTTTTGGATTAAAAAAAGAATAAGGTGTTTCTCTTTAGAATCCTATCTAAATCAAGTTATTATTTGGATTAAAAAAATATTTAATACTATAGAAACACCACCACACCAATTATCAAATGACAAATATGCCACTGAGATCTACCACCACATGTTGTTCAAGACTACAGAAATTATTACATGGATTGAGAACACAATGTAACTGTGTGATCAATCAATAATATTTCTTAATTTGTCCATATTATTTTTAAATACCTCTTATTATTGCTATTTTGAAAAGTTTGAATAATTACTTCTAAAGTGAGATCCACTGACAGATATTCTTTATTAAGAAAATTTTGGTAGTATACTTCAATTGCACATTACCAAGTTCTTTTTATAAGATTTAGGAGAAGAAGATGCATAACAAAATTGCATTACATAAGGAAATGCCTAATGGAAGTAGGCATGTCATCTTTGTTCTTGAATTCAATAAATTCTTGCAATTTTTTATTGTTGAGATGGTAGAGTAAGAAATTGACTAAATCATGGTCAGTAATGTTGTGCAATGGCACCATTCTCTAAGTCAACTCAATTATGGCACCTAAGATGGTGGCCATTTTTCCTTGTGGAAAAAGTTTTTGTCATTAATGTAGAGAAGATGCATGTTGATGTGTAATCCACAATTTAAAGTATGCCTTCGTTTGGCATGTCAAGATTTTGATTAAATAAATTAAATTAATTTTTTAATTTAATAAGATAAAATATTACATTTAAATTATAATTATTTTATTTTTTCTCTCACAAAAGTAAAAAAAAAAATCAAAAAATATATCACAAGCAAAACTTTTTAGCCGCAGACTAAAAAAGTCAAAAAGCTAAAAAACCAACCCATATTCTAAACAAACCTTATACAGTATCATTTTAAATTCCTTAATAATAATAATAATAATAATAATAGTAGGACAGATTATATTAAACTCTCTCAAACTAGCGACTATTTACACTTACATAACAATTATTTCCTTCATATTTTAAACCAACAATTACTTCCTCAAATTATTTGAGTTTGAATATTAAGTCTTTCTATTACTCATCTGTTAGATATTTAGATTAAAAAATTATCAAATACTATGCATATGATGATTATATTAAATTTTATAACAAAATTATCTTATTTTATTTTTTGTAAAGTGTAATATTGGATTTAAAATATTAGAGGAATAAAGTGTAAATGATCGATAGCTTGAGAAAGTTTAATATAATTTGTCTATAATAATACTAAAATATACTAATAATAATAAAGCACATCCAATTTTAATATTATTGCACATAGTGATAACTTAACTTGAACCCCCAACATGCCTTGTGAATAAGATATTATTTATCAAATGCGTGACGCCCGAATTCACATCTTATTATTAGAAGAAAAATGCTTGCTCCCACTAATTAGTGCTCCCACTAATTAGGTGGCAGTGGGTCCCGCTATTAATGATGTGATGTTTTGGTCTTAGAGTTGTGTTTTTTTTTTTTTTTTTTACTTTTTTAATGCATTAGTGCTATTAGTGGTGATGTTTTTAGTGGGATGAATCATTGTTGTTATTAGAATTGTAACTCTTTTTTTTCTCTATTTTCGATCGTGTTCAATAAACTAAATTTCTCAATAAACATATAAAAATATTGCCACTAAATCTTATGTCTCACTCAAAAATTTGATTGGAAAATGTTAGGGAAAAACGATGATTCCCCACAAGTAAATCAATCAATGGGAATAAAAACTAATGTGGAAAAATTAAATCAAAGGCAACACAAGAATTTTTACGTGGTTCCCTCAATGTGAGGTACGTCCACGGGATCGAAATCCGATTCCACTATCAACCAAATAATTCCAAACGATTACAAACGAGACACTAATGGTCTCACAAAACACCCTTAGGTGAATTCCAAATAATCACAAATAAACAAAGAGGAAAGACCTCACCAAATAGAAGAATCAAAATCTTCAGAATCAGAGTTGAAGAAGACCCAAAATAACAAACCCAAAAAAACTCCGTCAAAGCAGCCGAATTGAAGCAAACTGACCCAAGCCTTTTTTGATTCACTGAATTGCTTTTTAAATCTCAAACAGCCGCACAATGTCCTTCGGAAAAGGTGAACAATTTTGTAGCCGCCGTCCTTGCTTGGAAAAACAACCCTATTTTTCTGGGGCAAACATTAACAATATATATATATATATATCGGAAATGCCTGGTAGCTCGAAGCTACCAGGCTCGAAATGGCTCGAGCGGGAGAGGGAGAGGGAGAGAAAGAGAGGGAGAGGAGAAAGAGAAGGGAGGGAGAGGAAGGTCGGCGTCGTCGCAGCCCCGCCCCATCGTCGTCGCAGCTCCGGCCGCCGCTGCTGCTTCCTCCTCCGTCGCAGCCCCGCCTCCGTCGCAGCCCAGCCTCCCCTCCTCCTCAAACCGGTTTTTATGGCCCCCTCCCCTCCCTCCCTCCCTCCCTCCCTCCTCCTCCTCCTCCTCCTCCTCCTCCTCCTCCTCCTCCCTTCTCTTCTTCTCCCTTCTTCTTCTTCTTCTTCTTCTTCTTCTGCAAACCATCTTCTTCTTCTTCTTCTGCAAACCAGGGAAAAAAAAAAAAAAAAAAAAAAAAACCAAAATCGACACCAAAACGACGTCGTTTTGGTGTCGAGCCGCGTTTCGAGCCGCGGCATTCGAGCTACGTATCACGATCGTATATATATTGTGAATCTAGGATTTTGTAATCAAACTCTAATTGTTTCTAAATTGAATTGGGTCTCCTCAAATATAATATATAAAAATATATTATACCTAAACCAAGTCAAATAAAAATTCTTTCACAAACCAATTGGGTCCCACACTCCAATTAAGGAGGTATACCCAACAATTCTCCCCCTACCGACTTAGGTGGAGAGATCAACCATACCCGCCAAAGTTTGACACTTCAAATGTTTGTCCCTCGACAAAGTCTTTGTCAACATATCTGAAATATTATCATCTGTGTGAACCTTTTCGAGTTGTAACAACTTCGAATCTAACACATCACGAATCCAGTGGTATCTCACATCAATGTGTTTCGATCTCGAAGGAAAAGTAGAATTTTTACTCAAGTGAATAGCACTTTGACTATCACAATAAAGTACATACTTTTCTTGCTTTAAACCCAACTCTTGCAAAAATTTCTTCAACCATAACTCTTCTTTGCAAGCTTCCGTAATGGCAATAAATTCAGCTTCTGTAGTTGAGAGAGCAACACATTTTTGTAATTTAGATTGCCATGCCACAGCTCCCCCTGCAAAAGTCATCAAATACCCCGAAATAGATTTCCTAGAATCAACATCACCGGCCATGTCAGAATCCGTGTACCCATCAAGCATTGGCTTACCATCCCCAAAACACAAACACACCTTCGAAGTCCCTCGAAGATACCTTAGAATCCATTTTACCGCTGCCCAATGTTCTTTACCCGGATTAGAGAGAAAACGACTCACCACACCAACTGCGTGAGCAATATCTGGCCTTGTACAAACCATGGCGTACATCAAAGAACCAACTGCTGAAGCATAAGGAACTTTCAACATTTCTTCTTTGTCTTTCTCACTGGTAGGACATTGATTCGAACTAAGCTTGAAGTGACCTGCAAGTGGACAACCAATCGGCTTTGCTTTATCCATGTTGAACTTCTCAAGAACTTTCTCAATGTAGCTCTCTTGAGACAACCAAATCAGCCCCTCTTTACGATCACGAACAATTTTCATACCAAGAATTTGCTTTGCCGGCCCCAAATCTTTCATAGCAAAAGACTTGCTCAACTCCAATTTCAACCTGTTTATCATGGTAGAATCTTGACCCACAATTAACATGTCATCAACATAAAGCAAAAGAATAATAAATTTGCCATCCGGAAAATTTTTCACAAACACACAATGGTCCGAAGTGGTTTTAGAAAAACCATTATTCATCATGAAAGAGTCAAATTTTTTGTACCATTGCCGCGGGGCTTGCTTGAGACCATACAAACTTTTCTTCAATTTGCAAACAAATTTCTCTTTCCCTTTTTCCACAAAGCCTTCCGGTTGCTCCATGTAAATTTCTTCTTCAAGATCACCATGCAGAAATGCGGTCTTCACATCAAGTTGCTCAACTTCAAGGTTCATACTTGCAGCCATGCCAAGTACAACCCGAATAGAAGACATCTTCACAACTGGCGAGAAAATCTCGTCAAAGTCAATACCTTTCTTTTGCCCAAAGCCTTTCACAACAAGACGTGCTTTGTACCTCAGATTCTTGCCATCATTCTTCAATTTGAAGACCCACTTATTTTTCAGAATTTTCCTCCCTTTAGGCAACTTCACTAAATCATAAGTGTGATTTTCAACTAAGGAATTCATCTCCTCTTCCATGGCCTTTCTCATGGCAATAATAGCACTCAATGTCTTTCTTTGAAAAAAAACCATCTTTCGATTTGTCACGGCTTTGATCACGACCATGAGGAGTCTTACTCCTCCCCCTTGTTTTGCTTCGACCTCTCACAACGAATGCTTCCGAATGAGAGAAACCTGCTGATTTTCTTCTAGTTTCTTCATTCAACAGGCTACTAGTGACTTGGCCCATTGTGACAACTCCATCGGGCGCTGAATTACTGACGGTCACAACCAAAGTCTCCCAACTTTCGGGCAAAGAACTAAGTAGCATCAAAGCCTGCAACTCATCATCAAAAACAATTTTCATAGAAGCAAGTTGGTTAACAATACTCTTTATTTCATTCAGATGTTCCGGAATAGGGCTGCCCTCTTTATATTTTAAATTAACCAACTTACGAAACAGAAAGGCTTTATTTGTGGCTGATTTCCTATCATAAAGGCCCTCTAATTTTTTCCATAAATCATGTGCTGAAGTTTCAGTAGCAACATGATGAAACACACTGTCATCAATCCATTGACGGATAACACCAACGGCTTTTCGATTAAGCCTATTCCATTCATCATCTTTCATACCCTCGGGTTTGCCACTAGCACCCTCAATGGGTCCATACAAATCTTTACAAAACAATAGGTCCTCCATTTTAGTTTTCCAAGTTACCCAATTGCTTCCATTGAAGCTAGACATACGACCCACATTCCCCTCCATTGATTTACACAAATAACTAAACCCAAATAAATCGTAAGCTCTGATACCAGTTGTTAGGGAAAAACGATGATTCCCCACAAGTAAATCAATCAATGAGAATAAAAACTAATGCGGAAAAATTAAATCAAAGGCAACACAAGAATTTTTACGTGGTTCCCTCAATGTAAGGTATGTCCACGGGATCGAAATCCGATTCCACTATCAACCAAATGATTCCAAACGATTACAAACGAGACACTAATGGTCTCACAAAACACCCTTAGGTGAATTCCAAATAATCACAAATAAACAAAGAGGAAAGACCTCACCAAATAGAAGAATCAAAATCTTCAGAATCAGAGTTGAAGAAGACCCAAAATAACAAACTCAAAAAAACTCCGTCAAAGCAGCCGAATTGAAGCAAACTGACCCAAGCCTTTTTTTGATTCACTGAATTGCTTTTTAAATCTCAAACAGCCGCACAATGTCATTCGGAAAAGGTGAACAATTTTGTTGCGCCGTCCTTGCTTGGAAAAACAACCCTATTTTTCTGGGGCAAACATTAACAATATATATATATATATATATATTTTGTGAATCTAGGGTTTTGTAATCAAACTCTAATTGTTTCCAAATTGAATTGGGTCTCCTCAAATATAATATATAAAAATATATTATACCTAAACCAAGTCAAATAAAAATTATTTCACAAACCAATTGAGTCCCACACTCCAATTAAGGAGGTATACCCAACAGAAAATAACTTCATTGCTTTGATTTCTTATTATATAGGAGTACTTACCGATCAGTCTTATTAATTAGATTTATTTACCTATAAGTTCTAACTAAAAAATTTATCACTGTAAATTTATTCATAAAAATAAGTGTGTTTATCAATAAAACTTAATGGATAATAAATTTTAAAAGTAAGACCTATTAGTAATTTATCCCATCATCTATATTGAATCGCAATTTTGTGTTCAGATTGCCATGTTCGGCTCATTTTTTATTTATTATTTTTTTTCAAAACTTTTGTTGGCTCCTCAATTTGAAGAATATATGAAATGGAAAATATTTGATGATCCCACTGACCACTTGTCATGTTTTTTTGTTGAGAGCATATGAAGTGTTCCTCACTCACAACCTATGATGTCAATCACTGGGTCCAAATGCACTGCACAAGGTTTGTTCAATTAATTTCATTTATTTATTTATTTTTGGTGGGCAAGGCGCAATTAATTCTCTTGGCACAATGCACCATATGCCTTGATGAGATTAATACTGAATAATGGGAAATATATATATAGATTGAAAAAAAATTTGTATGCAACAAGTTGAGTTTTGAAAATAGATTGAATAATTAACTTGTAATAAAACTTTTTTTTTTTTTTTCTGGTAATCACATATTTCAAGAATTATAATTAAAAAATAGTTATTATAAAAACATGGGGAAATTATTTAGTAATTCCAGAGTATAGATACGTAGTATTCCATAATATTACAATTAGTTAAAAAGGTGGGTAGGTGGGTATTGTGTTGAATTATTAGGAAACATAAGGAAACATATTGAATGATAATTGATTAAGAAATACGAACACGTGATATTTCAAGAACATTTTATAATTTTCGAAAAAGATGTTGATAGAAAGAAATGAGAATGCCATGAAGGAAAAGTTAGTGTTGAGAATTTAGCTTTCAAAGGAACTCCAATTTACAACCATCTTTCCAACATCATCCACTGGTATGCCCCGTCCAGCAAGGAACTCAACAGGTCATGAAGGAAAAGCAAATGGGAAAATTATTGTAAACCCCCATAAATTATAAGTTATTTGCACTTTAGCAACCTCAAGTCTAAAAATCAACACTTGACACCATATATATACGATGGTAAATGTCAGGCAATACCAGCAATTATAAAATGACAAATTTTCTTTCACATAAATTGTAAATACTTTCAATAATATGATAATTGTTAGAACCCACAAAGGTGTATGTGTGTAAATTAAATGTATAAATTAAATAAACAATAAAATAAAATAATTCAGAAAATAATTGTATAAATTATTCTCCGAATTAAATGCTTACAGAAATTAATGTCGAGGCTTGTGTTGGACACAATCTCCTTAGAGTAGATTTCGCCATCGCTTCGGTGTTTCGAGATACAACCGGTGTCTACTTCTCAAGATGCAACGACTAACACTTGATTTTACAGCACTATAAAATCAAGTCTAGCGAACCAAACAATGCTGTAACTCTTTCTTTTTCTTTTTCTAAAAATAAATACATAAACAGATACAAGAGCAACAGAGGACGAATAGAAGAAGAAAGGGAAGAAGTCCGAAAATTTTCAGATGCAAAATGAATTGCTGGAGCAGACTTTATATAGGCAGGTTGGTGGCTGTTCGAACAGGTGCCAACAGATAGGCAACTGTTCGGATAGATTTCAACAGATAGAAAATCTGTTTGAACTGTTTGGATAGTTCTAGATCTGTCTGGGAAAGATTCAAAAGGTTCAAACCCGTTCGGGTGTGTTAGGAACTGTTTGGGTGAAGGGAAAAAATTTGGACCAATTTATTTTGATTTTTGAAACCAAAAACAAAAATAAATAAATAAAGTTCAAATGTTTTTGGCCCAAAAAGATAAGTATTAGACCGGACAAGCCCAATCCAACTTCACACCACGCACCCGCGCCCAAGCCCAGCCTAGCCCGACCGACCGGACGAACAGCACGCGCGTGTGGTTTTAATTTTGGGTCTAATCGGTCTAGCCCACTACACCCATAACCTCACCCTTCCACAAACTTGGGTATCCCCTGGGGCCCATCCCAAGTATCCAATGCTAAAGTTTATAAATCCAAACAATTCCTTAAGCTTTTCCAATGTGGGACAAGCACATTTCACAAATGTGTAGTAAACCCACCAAAATACATTTCCACGAACCCGAAATTGCGCGTTGAATTCTCATTCATCCGGAAATGGTTTTGAGCAATCAAATACATGCATTTATTCACTACGCGGCATTAAACATAAGCCCAATTAGAAACGTTAAAAATAACGCTTGGGTCCCACATTAATTAATGCTCAAAGTTAGCAAAAAATAAGACTATACAAAAGTCATTTTTCAACAATCCCTCACATGAATGAAATTTACGACAACGGACATGCAACAAGATGCAGACAAAGAAAGAGTAGATTAAGAAGATACACTGCATCGAGATAGGTAGTTTTTGGCTTTGAACCTCCTTTAGTGAAAGCCTATCGGACTTACTGACTAACCAGTGAACGCGATGCCTTGAACTGTTCAGTTATTTGTGTAAGCCAAGACAATAGACTACACATAATGTATCCTCAAACACAGTTTGGTTCTTATGGTTATGTTCGTTTTGGCCCTGAACAACACATGGTAATTCATGAGTGCTCTAGAGAATTTAGCCTTCTCAATTCTCACAGAACCGGCCCAGTTCACACTCATATAGATGATTTCTTATTAAGAGTATCCTGCTATACCCCACTTGGATGCCCAAGCTATAAGAATCATTAAAAGCAAAGCTTATTCTACTAACGCTGTAGGTATCACTTTTCTTATCATAGAAATGGGTAAGAGTAAACCTCCTTAGTGATACGTAAAGTCATCCATAATTCGGTTATCCCTTTGAACCTAGATCTTAGGATCTCCAGTCAACTAGATTGGGTTGTCATTATGGCGACTTTTAAGTAATAGGCTTTAATCCCACTCCCCTCGATAAATGGTACACTTGCTCTCTGGCTAGCCCTTTAGTTAATGGATCCACAATATTCTCCTTTGATTTTACATATTCTATGGAAATTATTCCATGTGAGAGCAAATGCCTAACGATATTATGTCTTCGACGAATAGGTTGAGACTTACCGTTATACATATGATTCTGTGCCCGTCTTATTGCTGTTTCACTATCACAGTGAATACACATAGCTGGCACAGGTTTAGGCCACATTGGAATGTCTTTTAAGAAATTATGAAGCCATTCTGCTTCTTCTCTTGTTTTATCTAATGCGATAAACTCAGATTCCATTGTCGACCTAACTATGCATGTGTGCTTGGAAGATTTCTAAAAGACTGCAGCACCTTCCAAGGTAAAGACATATCCACTAGTAGGTTTTGAGTCTTTAGTATCCGATATCCAATTTGTATCGCTATACCCCTCGAGTACTGCTGGATATTTGATATAATGTAAGCCAAAATTCTGGGTATGTCTTAGATACCTAAGTACTAATTATCGCTTTCCAATGATCGGACCCTGGATTACTTGTGTACCTACTCAATTTGCTTACAACATAGTTAAATCTGGCCTAGTGCAATTCATTAAGTACATCAAGCTTTCGATTATTTGATAGTACTCTAATTGTGATATGCCAACACCTGTATTTTTTGACAAATGAAGACTAATATCAACAGGTGTTTTAGCAGGACGGTTGTCGTGCTTTCCAAATTTCTCCAGAATCTTCTCAACATAGTGAGACTGAGATAATGAGCATGTCATCCACATAAAGACAAACTATGACATAGCATTTGTCTGTGCTTTTAACATAGACGTATTTGTTACACTCATTTATCTTAAAACCATCCGAAAGCATAACATGATCAAATTTTTCATGCCATTATTTCGGAGTTTGTTTTAATCTATAAAGGGATTTGACAAGTTTACAAACCTTTTTCTCTTGGCCGGGAACTTGAAACCCTTCCGGTTGTTTCATATAGATTTCCTCATCTACCTCGCCATTCAAAAAAGCTGTTTTAATATCCATTTGATGTATTTCCAAATTATACAAAGCTGCAATCGCAATCAACATGCGAATGGATGTTATTCTTGTCACTGGTGAATATGTGTTAAAATAATTAAGGCTTTCTTTCTGCATGTATCCCTTAATAACAAGCCTAGCCTTGTATTTATCTATTGAACCGTCTTCTTTAATTTTTCTCTTGAATATCCACTTATATCCAAAAAGTTTACATCTTGGTGGAAGATCCACCAGTTCCCAAGTATGATTTTGCAGTATTGATTCAATTTCACTATTCACAGCCTTTCTCCACAATGGAGCTTCAGGACTTGATATAGCTTCCTTGAAGTTTTGAGGCTCATTTTCTAACAGGTATGTCAAAAAATCTGGACCAAATGATTTAGAGATCCTAGCCCTCTTGCTACGCCTAGGTTCATCTACTTCATTATCATTTTGGTCTTCACTGTTATCCATAGCAGTATCAAAAGTTCTTTTATTTGAACTTTTCTCTTCAATTTCCTTGCTAGGAAAAATGTGTTAAAAAAACGATGCATTTCTTGACTCAATAATAGTGTTTACATGCATATCCGGATTTTCAGATCTATAAACTAAAAATCCATATGCACTACTATTATTGGCATATCCAATGAACACACAATCAACGGTCTTTGGTCCTATCTTAGTCGTTTTGGGACTAGGGACTGCCACATTGGCCAAACACCCCCACACTTTGAGTTAATTATAGGTAGGTCATCAACCTTTCCATAATTCATAAGGTGTTTGATTGAGTTTCTTGTGGGGTACCCTGTTAAGGATAAAGTTAGCAGACAAAATCGCCCCCCCTCACAAGTTCTGAGGTAACCCTGAACTAATCAATATGGCATTCATCATCTCTTTAAGAGTTCGATTCTTTCTCTCAGCAACACCATTTGACTGAGGAGAATAGGGTGCAGTGGTTTAGTGAATGATGCCATGTTCAGAACAAAATTCTTCAAATGGTGCATCATACTCACCACCTCTGTCACTCTTCACTATCTTAATAGTTTTGCCAAGTTGATTTTCACCCTCAAGTTTATATTGCCTAAAAGCTTCTACGGCTTCATCTTTACTTCTCAATAAGTAAATATAGCAATATCGATTGCAATCATCAATAAAAGTAATAAAGTACTTCTTACCTCCTCTAGTTTGAACAAATTTTAAATCACAGATATCTGTGTGAATTAAACTTAGAGGTTCAGTACTTTTTTCAACTTTATTAAATAATGCCTTAGTGAGTTTTGCCTCAACACAAATCTCACTTTTATGATTAGGATCAAATTTTAAGTTTGGTAAACATTCTAACGCAACAAGTTTACGCAAAGAATTAAAATTAACATGTCCTAATCTACCGTGCCATAAAAAAGAAGACGCAGCAATATAAACAGAATATGTGTTTTTATTATTAAAAGCCAAATTAGGTATAACAGTCATTACATTGAGCTTAAAAAGCCCATCACTCATGTAACCTTGCCCTACATACATTTCACTTTTGGAGAGTACAACTTTATGAGATTCAAAGACTAATTTAAATCCATTCTTGATCAACAATGACCCAGAAATCAAATTCTTGCGAATCTCTGGCACATGGAGTACATTGTTAAGAGTGAGTTCTTTTTCCGAGGTCATTTTCAGAACAATCTTTCATTGTCCTTCTACAGTTGAAGTGGAGGAGTTTCCCATAAAAAGTTGTTCCCCACTTTCCACTACTTTGTAGGTTGTGAACTTTTTCTTATCTGCACAGATATGGCGGGTTGCTCCAGTATCCACCCACCATTCCTTGAGATTGCCTACCAAATTTGCTTCAGAGACTACTGCAGCAAGATTAATGTCAGCCATTCCATCGGAAAGATAAAAATCCTCAACTATGTCGGCTTGTGCTAGCTTTTTGCTCGAACTCCCTCCGTCCTTGCGAACGTGACAATCCTTAGCGCGATGCCCATCTTTGCCGCACACAAAACACTTGCCTTTGAACCTCTTGTTGAACCCATTATTGATGCCTTTGTTAATCTTACTAGTGGATCCTTGTTTGGGACCATTGTCATTATGCTTCCGCTTCTTATTGTTGAACTTTGACCCTTGTCCATGTTCCACAACATTTGCTTTAGCTTGCATGACATGGTTTCCTAACTTCTTGTCGGAACCACGGTTGTCCTCTTCAATTCGAAGCCGCACTGTCAGTTCCTCCAATTTCATCTCCTTGCGTTTATGCTTCAAATAGTTCTTGAATTCTTTCCAAGATGGTGACAATTTTTCAATGATTGCTGCTACTTGGAAAGATTCATTGAGAACCATCCCTTCCACATGTATGTCATGGAGAATTAATTGGAGATCTTGAACTTGGCTAATAACCATTTTGGAATCCATTATTTTAAAATCCAGAAAACGACCGACAACAAATTTCTTTGTACCGGCATCCTTTGTTTTATACTTATGATCTAAAAATTTCCACAGTTTTTTAGCTGTGCTTTTTACACTATACACATTGTACAGTGTATTGTCCAACCCATTGAGGATATAGTCTCGACACAGAAAATCACCATGTTTCCATGCATCGACTGCGGCAATCACTTGCCGGTCAGTTTCTTCCTTGTTCAGTGCCGGTGCCTTTTCATAAGTAAAGCGAGCCAAATTCAATGTGGTAAGACAAAACATCATCTTTTGTTGCCATCTTTTAAAATCGTTACCATTGAATTTTTTTGGCTTCTCCCCATGATTTACCGGTACTGCCGGAGTCATCACTAGCATAACAGGTGTGGGAGTTTGAGTAATAATAGTCTCAGTACTGTTAATTTCAGTTGTCATAATTTTGACGAAATAAAAATAATATATCAATCACAAATTTATACAAAAAATGAATTCACACACAAAATAAACAGAATAATATTTTGTAACAAAATTTCAATGATAAACAATATATTACTACTATGTTATCAAAGAAATCATTAAACAGTATATTACTACTATTTAAGAAATTAAACAGTATGTTACTACTATTTAATTTCCTGAAACAAAATATTTGTCTGTTTATCATAGAAATAAATAAAAATAAAAAATATACTTTAAGATTGTTAGAACCCACAAAGGTGTATGTGTGTAAATTAAATGTATAAATTAAATAAACAATAAAATAAAATAATTCAGAAAATAATTATATAAATTATTCTCCGAATTAAATGCTTACAGAAATTAATGTCGAGACTTGTATTGGACACAATCTCCTTAGAGTAGATTTCGCCATCGCTCCGGTGCTTTGAGATATAATAGGCGTTTACTTCCCAGGATGCAACGACTAACACTTGATTTTACAGCACTATAAAATCAAGTCTGGCGAACCAAACAATCCTATAACTCTTTCTCTTTCTTTTCCTAAAAATAAATGCAGAAACAGATGCAGGAGCAACAGAGGACGAACATAAGAAGAAAGGGAAGAAGTTTGAAAATTTTCGGATGCAAAATGAATTGCTGGAGCAGACTTTATATAGGCAGGTTGGTGGCTCTTTAAACAGGTACCAACAGTTAGGCAACTGTTCGAACATATTTCAACAGATAGAAAATCTATTTGAACTGTTTGGACAGTTCCAGATCTGTCCGGGAAAGATTCAAAAAGTTCAAACCCGTTCGGGTGTGTTAGGAACTGTTTGGGTGAAGGGAAAAAATTTGGACCAATTTATTTTGATTTTTGAAATAAATAAAGTTTAAATGTTTTTGGCCTAAAAAGATAAGTATTTGGCTAATCTCACCCTTCCACAAACTTGGGTACCCCTTGGGGCCCATCCCAAGTATCTAATGCTAAGGTTTATAAATCCAAACAATTCCTCAAGCCCTTCCAATGTAGGACAAGCACATTTCACAAATGTGTAGTAAACCCACCAAAATATATTTCTACGAACCCGAAAATGTGCGTTGAATTCTCATTCATCCAGAAATAGTTTCGAGCAACCAAATACATGAATTTATTTAGTATGGGACATTAAACATGAACTCAATTAGAAACATTAAAAATAACGCTTAGGTCCCAGCTTAATTAATACTTAAAGTTAGCAAAAAATAAGACTATGCAAAAGCCATTTTCCAACAATAATATAATAGACATGTATGAAAAGATTAATTACCTTTCAAATGGCATAAATTTTGCCTTTCATCCTTAAGATTGTATAATGACAAGTGGTTTGGTGACTAGCCCTAATTCCACTTATTCATTTTGATTACCTTCCATGAAATTTTAAAATCTCTATATTCTCTCGTAGTTGATTCAATACACATTGAAACTTGCAAGTTGTATTGAAGCATATAATCCCATAGAAGGTGTTTACTAGGGAACGTTTTGAAACCCTAACAAAAGATGTAAAGTATCATAATTTTATATTCCAACAGATCAACTCTTGAAGTTTTAAACGTTTTAAGCTTCAAAGACAAAGTGCTAACCAACAATGAGAAATCAGATTCTATCTTGAGTTCAAAATAAAATAAAAATCCTATCACATGCAAAGTTCACGTCCAACATGGCCATATCATGAAATTGGAAGATGTTAACCTACCAAGTGGGGGCCTTAGCAAAGGCAATCAATCCATTACCTCATCCCACATGTGATGCCAAATATTCTACCACATTACAATGACACCCATTTATTGCTTTTTTTATAATAATAAAAAAATAAAATAAAATAAAAAAATCAGTTCCAAAGTGAGTCCTACCCTGACCCAAATGAAGGGATCCCCTCGTCTCAGTATCTTGGCCCATGAGAGTCTATGGGCCCCACTGGGGTGAAGAACAGTAATATTATAAATTAAAATTTTTTTATTTAGTATTTATTTATATTTAGACTATATTATTTCGTTTTAATATTTATTATACAAACATATTACTCAAAAAAAATTGAGACAATTTTTTTAAGACTAGGATTTTTGGTGAAAAAATATGGAAAGGTGTGTCATTAAAGTTGCCCCACTTTGGAGATTTATTTTGATATCCCCATTCCATGGACTTATTATAAGGAGTTGGGGGGTTTGAAACTTTGAAGAGGATGATGACGGAGTGGTCCGTTCATAAAAAGATGATGGAGTGGACAAAGCCAAGCACTATAAAGATGTGGAAGAACTTTGGTGGACCCTAAAGATGTGAACCCTAACTCTCTCTTGTTTGTGTCATAGTGGTTGGGGCACACATCTAGTACATCACCTTTTGATTTGATGTTGCTTCCTTTGTTCTCTTACAACACATCCTCCCCTTACATGATGGGTGTACTCTTTCTTTTCTTTTTCTTGTTTTAAAGAATTTGTAAATTAGTGAAATGTAATAAAAAATTATAAAATTATGAAGGTATAAATAGATATTTACTTTGATGTAAGTAACATCGTGACTTAAAACATAACTCTTATTTACATGTAAATCTATATTACGGTATAAGAAAATTATTACCTAGAACACAACTTTCACTTTCACTTGCATTTTTATGATTTTACAATTATTCTTTCTATTTTTCATTAATTTGTATTTGTATTTTCTTGTACTTTTATTTTTTTGTACAAAAAAACTTTTAAGATAGGGTCACATTAAAATTCATATCATTCTTATAAAGTAAATTCTAAATATATGCAGTCAGTTGCAAATTACATGTATCAATTAAAAATTATGCATAAAAATTATGCAAGTCAAATCTAAAATGTCCCATGTAAAACAAACCCTCAAATTACTAATTGCATAAGTTCACACTTTTGAGAGAGAGAGAAAAAAAAAAAAAAAAGCACTAGAATCATGACCTCCCACAATGCATTTTTTCTTTCTTTATGTGGGTATTTTGATGACCCTGCCATGGCTCAACTTTTGCTGGATTTGGTGGAAGGGATAAGATTTTAAGACACATAGTGGAGTAGAGCAAAAGCAAAGTCATTACTTATTTCATGGTTGAATCATTAAGCCAATAAAGATAAAAAGCATTGGAAAGCAAAAACAAAACAAACAAAGAGAGAGAGAGGGGGGAGAACAATTCAATTTCAAACTATTCATTTCTAGGGTTATTGAGAGATGGGTGTACACATCATTTTCTCCCACTAACTATATAGTTCCATGTGCTAAGCCTACAAGATTTCCTCATCCCATTTACGGGGTTTTGGAGATTGCACCACCAAAAGCCCATTTAGTGCATAACCAACTTCCCATCTTGGTTATTATGATTGTGTCTTGCTTTTTGAAGTTAAAAACCTTAAAAAGTCTTTGTGAACCAACAATAACGCAGCTATTGTTAGCAACATTGATGCTTTTTGTGGGTGGTTTTTCTTTTAGTGGAGAGAGGGAGTATGTATGTATATAATGCCATTTAAATTGGGTATAGTGGGCACCAATGACATCTTGTAGAAGTGACTTTTCTATGTGGAGGATAGGAATAAAAGATATTGAAATGGTCTACTTTTCAACATAAAAGCAGAAAAAAGGTAACATTGTTGATATATTTTGGATTAGTAGTGAATTAGATCTTGTCCTTTATTCTAGATTGGGTCTTGTTAGCTAACAAGTGCCATTGGACTAAAATATAAATAAATACAAAATTAAAATAATTCTAGACATTTTTTTTTGTTAAATTGTTATACTAATTCATCTAAAATTTTAAATTATTAATGGGAGGGATAAGACTCTTTTTCAAAAGTGGATCAAATACGAGCAAGTATTACCAACTTTGATATTATGCTGAATTGGTAACTAATGTTTAACTTTTATTTATTTATTTTTGAAACCCTTTTCAATTCGATTCCAATACTGAATAATGCTCGAAGGATAGTTGTTAATATTTGTCTAAATTTGCCTCTCTCTTTTTCTTTGAGAAAAGAAGCATATTTACATGTAAAAAAGTGAAAGTGATATGTCCTTGAAAGTGACATAATTAAGCCGAAGTTGAACATATTGAAGAAATTTTGAGTACACGAAATTTTGAGTACAACCCACCACCAAAACCGAAAGGTGTTGGAGCTCCTGTGAGTGGCCCGTTACCCTTTTAAGGGCCAAACAAGTTAGACATCCTTGCTTTAAAGTTTAAAGAATTCTAGTTGGACTTGCTCTTCTTTTTTTTCTTTTTTTCTTTTTTTTTTTTGTGGGCAGCTTATGGAATTGTTTATAATTTTTTTATTTTAAAATGTTGTATCAAAGTGTTTAGTGTATCTTTTATTAAAGTTTATGATAGAAATAGTTAAAATAAGTTTTAAAAAAATTGATTATTGAAAAGCATGAGAATGGATGTTTGTAGTTTATATTTCTAATGATCAATTTTCAAGTCACAAGAAATTGGATCAAACAAGCCCAATATATAGAATTATAGAGAATTTTTGAAAATTAGTTGGTACCCATAGGCCTATGGGTATCACATAGCTATGTCACAAACAAATAACAAAATGAGATATTATCAAGTTGTACATCCTATTACTAACATAAAATTGCAGATTCTTACAATTGCTTTGAGGCACCGTCTGAGTATGCTCTTGGGATATGAAATAACTGCACTAGAATTTACACCTTAGTGACAACGTGTTTGGTTGTGTGTGTGTGTTTTTTTTTTTATTTTTTATATTGTTTAATTTTCATGATTCAAAAACAAAAATAATGAAACGTTCAAAAACATTCAGCATTCTCATATCTTTTAAGTGTCTTTGAAAACTCAACAAATAACTATTGATATTTTTTATAAGTCGGATTGTTCTAGGAAGTTTTTATTTTATTTTTTCAAAGGGTTCTCATTGTAAACATAAATTTCAGAACATAAACCTTATACTTTGGATCATTTACCATGTGTATTATCAAGAAATCAAGACAAAATGACATACCTGAATCTATTGATGAACGGTTAAACGGAAGCGTGATTATCAATGAACTCTTTGTTATTGATTATGTTATTGCCTTCTAATCCTTTCCCCTTTGGTGCCTTATGTTTTTCCTTGAGAGGATTTAGAAAAAAAATGACAGTGTTCTTATTTCCACTTGGGAAGGAATAGGGACCATAAACTTTTAAAGGTTGTAATTGGTTTTCAAAACTGAAAGGTTGTGGAAGTTCAAAAGGAATGAAAATCAACTTTAACCAATATGTTTTAATTTCTATTTCTGCCCCTCATAAAAATAGAAATTATACAACTAGTATCTACACATTAGGTCCATAACACATATACCCTTAAACCTATTAACTAAATTGAATAACTTAAATTGTAGGTTTCTTATAAATGATAACACCACATTTAATTATGTGGTCCCATTGAGACATTATCTAACAATCTCCCACTGGACCACATATGTATCCTGAAAATGTGCTTAATTTTAGTGAGCTCAGAAATTTGTTATCATAACTTGAGGGTATCCAAACAATCTTGTCCATTAACTATATTAATATAGGATCAAAGCGGTCTTCGTTACATCAATCGTAACTCGACCCACCAATGGTCACGTATACTAATACAACTAAATGACATAGATCAATCATGGATGCGTAGCATGGAAATTACATGTGATGTGATCCATACATGCCTATTTCCAACTGGTCCTACTTAACTTTATTGAGATCAATACTTCACAATACGTAACAGAGCGTAATAAACTGAATATTTCATTTCTGCAGAAATTAATCTAATTGCATAGATAAAACTCAAGGCTGACATAAAGCAGTAATATAAATACAAACTCCCACTAAACCAGAATGTTCTCAAATAGAACAACACCCATCTGAGCAGTGTGCTCATGGAAGATCTTGGGTGGTAGTCCCTTCGTAAGTGGATCCGCTATCATGGAGTTTGTCCCAATGTACTCTATGGAAATCTGTCCACTCTCCACTCATGAGAGTTGGAACTTTCCATGGCTTGACGAAAGTTGATTGGATCATCTTTCGACATTCCATTTTCTACCTCATGTTCTTGGAGATATACAATATAATCATCTGAAAATGCAAATCTCCTTTCTCTGGTGAATCGCCTTAATGGCACAGATTCTTGAGGTTGAGGTTGTAGAGTTTGTTCCTCAGGAACAATTACCTCATCTTGAATGGGGGTTTGAACTATATTATCTTGAACAACATTGTCTGGTTGAGGATCCGAAATTACTTCTCGAGCAATGACAGGTATAGGAACCTGTGATTGGTCAAAAGTAGTAGTAGGAAGTGGGATTACTCCTGCTTCCTCCTTAAAGACAATGTCTCTAATTGGATTTCTCCCCCCAAACTCAACATCCTCAAAAAATGTTGCAATTACCTCATGTTCACATTAAGTTACCAAACAGATAATCTCTAAATAAATTAATTTAATGACAACATCTCAAGATACCTAGCACAACATTAATACCAAGCCTTTGGGTAGTGATATTAACTGTAAGTGGTATTCTTGTTGTAATGATCAAGCATTGACAATAAGTTATGTCAAATAACAAATCTATCTTTTGATGGATTTATTATTCACATTAGGTTTTCTTGACAATTGGCACATGTTTATCACCACAAAATGTGTGTAATTCTGCCAAGTCTTAATCATATCTTTGGACCGATAAATACCCGCATGAGATACACAGACATGAACTTCAAAACATTCCATATAAAACAATCTAGACAAGAGAGATCACTTTGGTGACATCTTGTTTGAATTGACTTATATTGAGAATGTTAGAAAATTAAATTTCTGTAGACGTTGTATGAAATTACATTAAATTTAAAGATTTCTAAATTTGTGACCCCGTATATGTTATATAATCTGAAGCAATTCCAATTATATATATACATATATAAATAGAATTGACGGGTCCAAAAACAAATAGTTTGTTTTTTTTATGATGTTCAAAATTAAACCGATCAAATCGCAAGATATATCTATATATATAAATACGTGATGTTCATCCATTTGAGGAAAAAAAACTGCCCACCGAATCATTTTACAATTCCAGAAAACAGATTGCCATTTTCACAGAACAAAACAGGAAAAATCAGAATTTACATCCATAAGAAAATTCAGAATCTGATTCCAGGAAACTAAATAGAATGAATAAAGCATATCAATTCTGATAAGACACATGATATGCTGGCTCTGATACCAATTGTAAACATAAATTTCAGAACATAAACCTTACACTTTGGATCATTTACCATGTGTATTATCAAGAAATCAAGACAAAATGACATACCTGAATCCATTGATGAACGGTTAAATGGAAGCGTGATTATCAATGAACTCTTTGTTATTGATTATGTTATTGCCTTCTAATCCTTTCCCCTTTGGTGCCTTATGTTTTTCCTTGAGAGGATTTAGAAAAAAAATGGCAGTGTTCTTATTTCCACTTGGGAAGGAATAGGGACCATAACCTTTTAAAGGTTGTAATTGGTTTTCAAAACTGAAAGGTTGTGGAAGTTCAAAAGGAATGAAAACCAACTTTAACCAATATGTTTTAATTTCTATTTCTGCCCCTCATAGAAATAGAAATTATACAACTAGTATCTACACATTAAGTCCATAACACATATACCCTTAAGCCTATTAACTAAATTGAATAACTTAAATTGTAGGTTTCTTATAAATGATAACACCACATTTAATTATGTGGTCCCATTGAGACATTATCTAACACTCCAAACAATATTTTCAACTTTTCCAAAAAATAAAAAAAAATACAGACAAAAAAGTTTACATTTCAAGTCATTGCGTGTGAACAAGATTGAAGTAACACAATTGGTATGTCAAGTCAAAAATGATTAATACTTTGTCGGATTATGTGTAAGGAAAATTATGTCATATTCCGAGTAGGTTTCCTTTAATTAAGGTATGAACATGTTTTTTTATTTTATTTTAATTTGAAGATGATAATGATGATTTTTCCATGAGTGTGACAATGGGTTACTATCATGATTTCGATTTTGAATAATCTTAATTATTATGTTGATGTCGGCCTAACTACTACATTAGAGTTGAGGAATATAAAATTATTTCTTTTACATGAAGTTAATCATTAAATTAAATCAAGGAGAAATCTATAATGTGTATCTTTTAAAATAGTGTACATCGTAAAAAAAAGTTA
Source organism: Camellia sinensis (assembly GCF_055761805.1). Lineage (NCBI taxonomy): Eukaryota > Viridiplantae > Streptophyta > Magnoliopsida > Ericales > Theaceae > Camellia > Camellia sinensis. The sequence continues at coordinate 11,571,995 of NC_138969.1, forward strand.
TGATTTTCTATGATGAACGTTATGATTATTTGTTGCATGTGTTATGACATTTGTAGTAAAGTTATGAATAGTGAATTTATGATGTGCATCCTAAAACTATAGATGATAATATTAAGACACTTTATAATTTGTTATGATATTTTTTAGTAAAAAAAAAAGTTACAACTTCTGTAGTAAAAAAGTTACAACTTCTGTAGTAAAAAAGTTACAACATTTGGTGTTTAAGTTATGAAATTTTATGAAAAAATTATAAAAGGTATACCATATGTACATTTTTTAAGGTACACATTGTAGCATCTCCCTAAAATCAAATACAATTTTCTCGCATTTAATGAGTCCCACCTCATGTACAAAAAATTATGTCTGATCATGTGATCAAATTATGTGAACTTTTCATTTTTCATATAAAATGGTTATCATACATAATGCTTCAAGTTGAATAAATTTAACAACCACATAATAGGAGTTTAATATATGGGTCATTACATTGAAATTCAAACATATGAAAGGATTCTTTTAGCCTATGTGTCAATTGTTGCAAAATGAAAGTTGAAGTAGAATGATCATTCCATCAAAATACTCATTTTTTGTTTGGTTCAATAAAAATGAAAGAAATGCGCATTACAGATGAAATTATCATTTTCTAAGTTAGAAAAATGACTATTCCGTTGAGAGGTAAAAAAATAACCATCATTTTAATTTACACACTAAACTATTTCCCTATTCATATTAATATATTATTATGTGTTAATATATTTTTTTTAAATAAAAATTTTTAGATTATGTTTCATGAATTGGGTTCCTAAAATAAGGTACAATCGAAGCCCAATCAAGCCCACTGTGAGGTTGGCATTTTCAATCAAGCATTTGCCACTGAAAGAAGTCCAACCCAAGCATGGGTTAGATTGGGTTGGACATAGAGTAATGGGCTACGCTAATTTGCCCAAGTTGAAGACTTTCAGCCCATTCAATTATAGCCCCCCCAAAAAAGCCCTTTCCATAAGAAAACAAAATAAGGCACCAATAGTGGGCTCATTTATCCACTTCCAATGGTGTAAGATGATACCGTCACGTGGTATCAGCTCTGATTAAATTCATTTCTTTTATTAGAGATGATAACATCCAAAAAATAAATAAAATATAGTAACAAAAATCATTTTAGTTTAGTGATAATTTTTATTGTAGAAAATCACGAATTCAAACAAATTTCATTTTTGCATAAAGTGTTCCAATTTAGCATTTAGTGCCATTATGTTTTTTTGTAATAGACAGAGGCAAGAATCAATGGCCGAGTGGCATTTTCTTTTTTTAAGAATAGATTTTGAATGCATATTTCGAAATCAAATGAATTTCATTCTTGTGAATTTTACTTGATAAACTAATTTAGGGAATTCAAAAACTTAAGATAAAATGAAAGAGACCTTATAAAATTAAATAAACTTTGATAATGAAGTTAAAATTTGGTTTGAATCATAAATTCAAAATAACAAATTTGAATATTTTGGTTAAATTAAAGTAAAATAAAATAAAGTGAGCAAATAAATTCTTGGGTTTATGAAAATTTCATTTATTATCAAATAATTTCTTTTATTTCTCACCAACTCCTTTTTACTCCTTACAAAATCGAGAAAAATGAAATTTTAGGAATAATGCTTTATGTACCAATTAGTGTACCAATTGGTATACTAATTAATGTACCAATTGATATGGCATAATTTAAGACGCTTTTGGTATTTGTAATTTGTATAATGAGTGGAGTCAATAATAATATCACAACTAGTGTTAGTACACTAGTTAGTACACTAATTGGTACATATAGTACTACTGAAATTTTAAATTTCGTAACAATAAAAGAGGATTTAATTGATACGCACTTTTTCTCTCTCTCTTGTTTGTGGTGTCCTAAATAAGTATACTTTTTGTCTTTTTGGACTAAAAAGTTGAGGAAAAAAATATGAATGTTTGGATTAACTTTTTAACTTTTTTAGAAAAATGTGTATTAAAAAATTATATAAAAAAGTGTGTAGGAGAATATTAGAAAGGTGGGTCGGTAACTGTACAAGCTGTGCAATTGAATTGATGATAGGAAATTATTGGCCAATGTTTGGGCATTGCACTGAATGGTTTTGTTCGGTCCGTGGGGGCCATCATGGGTCTCATTTTGATAATCTGAACCGTCAATGTATAGAACTCGTCGAGTACTATATACTTATAATAAATCACGTTGATCGGATATCGATAGCTATCTGATTAGATTGTTTTTTCTCAATTGTTAATTATAATACCATCAATTTTTTTATACAAAACTGATTTGATCATGTAGTTATCGATATCCAATCAACGTGATTTTTGGAAAGCATATAGTACTCAACGAGTTTTACACATTGAACAGTTCAGATTATCAAAACGGGACCCGTGATGGCCCCCACGGGGCGAACAACTGTGTGTTCAATTGCACCCAATCTGATCAGATTTGTTCGGCCACACAACAGTGTGTTCAATCACCTGATGATGTCGTCTCCAATTCTATTACCATATCATTTTGGGTGAATTTATGAATATTTAACCTTTCTTCTGAATTCATATATATAAAAAATTATGGTGTATAAGTTTTCTCAACAAATAAATATAAAACAAATATTATGATAATTTTCCTATCTAAAAAAATTTACTAAGATAAGTCACTGCACTAATAGAAAAGCAGAACAAAATACATATATACACAAATGACTAATTTTATTAATACATGAATCATACTCGCATAACAAATGATCAATTTTATTCATAAGTAAATCATTAAGTAAACTAACAATTTTTAATGATATGAAAAATATTTTTCAATTAACCATTTTGTTAATAAACAAATCATTAAATCCATTAACAATTTTTCATTATATGAAGAATATTTTTCAATAAAAATTTTTGATAATTTATTATTGTATAAGAGAATAGTTGTTTTGTTTTTCCTTGGGTATGGTGTTAATTTAAAATTTGTAACAAACAATAGTTGTAATTTTTAATATTATAGGACCGATTCATATTTTAAACAAACTTTATGGGTGTAGTTGTAATTTGTTAAAAAATAAAATTTTTATATTTTATAATTGACCAAGAATATTTGTATAATTACGAAAAAAACCTATTTCATAATTGATCAAGAATGTTTACATAATTACAAAAAAACCTTTACTTAATATATAGGCTACCATTAATATATTATTCAAAATAAAATGACAAAATAGACACAAAAAAAATAACAAGCCATAGCAAGAAAGAGCTTCTTATATATATATATATATATATATATATTTTTTTTTAAAAAATTATTTTACTACTAAGTTTTCGTTTGGTATTGGCTTTTTTAACTAATTTTTTTTTGTGTTGAGACTTTTTTAGTCTCGTTTGGTTTCACTTTTTTGGTTTTTTTGAATTTTGTGAAAAAAAATATAATAATTATAGTTTGAATGTGATATTTTGTCTTATTAATTTATTTAACTAATTTTATCTTTTGTATATTTTTTTAATCAAAAATCTAAAATCAAAGGTTAAGGTGCCGTTTGGTAACACTTACGTTTTCAATTTTCTGTTTATATTTACAAAAATTTAAAAAACTCAAATAAAAACTTATTTGGTAAATTTTTTATTTATAAATCAGTTGTCTCAGTTTATAAATTTGGCCAAAAAATGTGTTTCCGTTTTGAGTTTTTAGTTTTTAGTTTTTTTACCACCCAACACTCACCACCATTTTCCGCCACCGTCTTCCACCACCTACCCCCCACCACCACCTCTCATCACCCATCTGCCACCACCACTCACCACCTGCCACCCACTCGCCACGACCACCCACCCTTCGCCGCCGCCACCACCACCACCCACCAGCCATCCACCCGCCACCACCCACCACCCGCCGCTACCATCCACCGCTCGCTACCACCATTCACCACCACCAGCCACCTGTCACCCACTCGCCGTCACAACCATCACCCACCACCACCACCACCACCACCACCACCACCACCACCATCACCCACCATCCACCTGCCACCACCACCACCACCCACTCGCTACCACCCACCACCCGCCACTACCACCACCTGCCACCACCCGCTATTCGCCATCCACCTTCCACCACCAACCACCACCCACTCGCTACCACCACCCACTACCTACCACCGGCCACCGTCACCCACCCACCCACCATCACCACCCGCCTGCCACTACCACCCGCCACCACCCACTCGCTACCACCCACTACCCGCCACCGTCACCCACCCACCCACCACCACCACCACCACCCACCATCACCACTTTCCACCACCGTCTTCCGCCTCCACTTGCCATTTCTTACTCTTTTTTATATTTTTAATTTTTTTTAAATATTTTGTTAATTACCAAACGCGTTTATAGTTTATATTTTTCTAAAAATAAATAAAAATTAATTTATAAAATTTTTATAAATATAAACTGAAAACATAAACGTTATCAAACAAACTCTCAGCAATTAATGATGTAAGCCAATGATAGAGGCTGTCTCTGTGCCCTATCATTTTCTCTTTCGGGCAATGGTAGAGGGCTACAATTTTTGTGGCTCAAATGGCTTAAAACTGTCAAAACGACGTCGTTTTGAGCACAAAACATGCCAAAACGATGTCGTTTTGACAGTTTTAATCCATTTGAGCCACACAAATTGTGGCTCTCAAACATTATTCAATCTCTTTCTTAAGCTTTAAACAACACTACCAACTACACCAACTCCTAACCAAAAAATTTAAAATTTGAATGCTCCAGTGACTTTCTGCTGATAAGGACAAAAGGGTTCAATATTGCAGGGTAGACACATTGAAGCATCCATAAATAAATTAGTGTGGATAGAATTATATTCTAAGCAATTAATGTCAATAAAATTTTTTATATAAAAAGTATATGTATATATAATGATCTGATTTGAGGCTTGTAGTTTTTAAAACAAAATCATTATATATCAATATGTAATAATATAATTTGTCCGTTAACGCTTTCAAGATTAAGATTAGAGTAAGGTATCACCTGACATCATAATTTGATTAAATTTAATATTATAAATATGATTTATTTTTTTAAAGATAAATATGATAAAATCATATTATTATTAGTTTTTTTTTTTAGATTTGAACATTTTTTTAGTCAATCTACAAAAAAACAAAAAAAGTCTACAAACTATAACTGTGGGTCAATTTCAAATTTGAACAACAAAACAAACCGTCTCCATCTTAGGGAAACCCCAAATGCAAACCCTACCACACAAAACACATTTGAAAGCTATGACTTTTGCTAACTAAATTCTTGATTTTTTTTTTTTTTTTAAAAATTGTTTTGTTTATATTTTGAAAATGAATAAAAAAGATATATAAATTTTTTTTTGTTGATTTGAAAGAGTGAACTCTCTATTAAAAGTATGTATTTCCTCTAGATCCTTCTATTTTAGACTAACGAAATATGTTAGTGAAGTAGGACTAAGCATTTGCAACTGAAAGAAGTCCAACCCAAGCATGGGTTAGATTGGGTTGGGCATAGAGTAATGGGCTACGCTAACTTGCCCAAGTTGAAGACTTTCAGCCCATTCAGTTATAGGACCCCCAAAAAAGCCCTTTCAATAAGAAAACAAAATAAGACACTAAGAGCATCTCCAACGGTGAACTTCTTTTTTTATCAAATTTGAGTAAAAAATGATTCATTTTCTCAATTTGATATCAGTTACTCCAACGGTGCATCCAAAATCCCATGGGTGAACCGGTTGGTCGACCAGTAAAGCCAAATATATATATATATATATATATTTTTAAACTGTTTGAACCAGTTCGCAGGCCAATTTTTGCATGCACTGGTCGACCGGTTGGTCAACCGGGTGGTCGACTAAGGGGTCGATCAGGTGGTCATCCAGGTGGTCGACCACCATGTGTAAAATTCTCAAGCTTTTCTGCTTTAACGGTCACGCACAGTAATTTGGTAAAACCTATATTCTGTTCTCAGTTTGATGGTTTTTTTGTTTAATTCTCAATTTGATACCAGTTTGGTGAAACCGTTGGACCTTCAAAAAGTGTCTTTTTCATCAAATTTCAAATTTGATACCAGATTTGCTGAACCGTTGGAGATGGTCTAAGGGGGTGTTTGTTTTGGAAAGATTGGGCATGGGATTAGACTATTTGTCCGGATGGACTAATAGTCCGTTGTTTGTTCAAAAGTTTTAATCCGGATTATTAATTCCATATTTGTGGGATTATGGTATCCCATTGGGGGGATAGAAACTATGGAATAACTCATCCCATGAGATTAGCTAATAAAATTACATTTTTGCCGTCTGGTATTTAATTATGTATTATATTTAGTAAAATTAAATAAAATTTAAATGTCTCAATTTAAAAATAGAGTAATTTTATTTAAATTTTTTTGTTTTATTTATTTAATTTTTTAAAATAATTTTTTTATAGATATTTTGTTGATGTTTTATTTTAAATTTTTTTTAAAATTTTATTTAATTTCATTATTTAAATTTTAATAGATGTTTTATTTTATTTCATTATTTAATTATTATTATTTAAAATAATTTTATTTAAAATTTTAATTAAAAAATAACATATATTTTTATTGATATTTAATTTATTTAATTTTTAAAAAATAAATTTATTTAATTGTGCAAAAAATAAAATAAAATAAATTTTTATTTAATCTAGCTAAAAATAATTAAAATATTAAAGCTATGTTTAATATTGCTATTACTTAGTAAATAATTGAAAAGGAAAAAATAGTCATTTGAGCATTTATCATTCTCCATAATATCCTAAACAAACATTGGATTCACTAAAAATAATCAAATCTAGGCATCTAATCCCATGGGGCAATGGTAGAGGGCCACAATTTTTGTAGCTCAAATGGCTCAAAACTGACAAAACGACGTCGTTTTGAGCACAAAACATGCCAAAACGACGTCGTTTTGGCAGTTTTGAGCCATTTGAGCCACAAAAATTGTGGCCCTCAAACATTATTCAATCCCATGACTAAACAAACATAGGATATAAATTCAGTCCAACCAACTAGTCCGGGACAATGTATCTCAGGACTAATAGTTCACTGGATTACAATCTCTCCTTATCCAATCTGTCCAAACAAAACACACCCTAATAGTGGGCTCATTTATCCACTCACAATAGTGTAAGATAATACCGTCACGTGATATCAGTGCTGATTAAATTCATTTCTTTTACTAGCGATGATAACATCCAAAAAATAAATAAAATATAGTAACAAAAATCATTTTAGTTCAGTGATAATTTTTATTGTAGAAAATCAAGAATTCAAACAAATTTCATTTTTGCATAAAGTGATCCAATTTAGTATTTAGTGCCATTATGTTTTTTTGTAATAGACAGTAGGGGTGAGCAGCGGATATACCGATCCGCCAAAACCGACCGAACCGAACCGATCCGCCGCATTTTGGACGGATGCGTGATGATGAGCGGACGGTTGCGGATTGATTTTCTCCAATCCGCCAATTTGGCGGACGGATGGCGGATTTGAGATTTTTTGGCCGCAACCGAACCGCCAAACCGCCAAATCGCGAGCACCTATAGTAATTTATAAGACTTTGTATTTTCAATTTGTTTAAATATTATGTTTGTGTTTTCAATTGAAAAAGAGTTTAAATATTCTGTTGAAAAAAAGTTTTCAACTTGAATATATTTTTGAATTGAAAAAAATAAACATATTATTCATCTATATTTTTTAGTTTTTAAATCTAACTCTAAAAATAAAAAATAAAAAATATGATATATGCTGGTTGGTTTTTGTTTTCAAAAACATATGTAGATGTAACAATATAGAGACATTCAATCTCTACTACTGCTCTGTTTATGGTTTTGGTGGTTTGAATTGTTATTATATTTTAAGAATCACAGATTGTAATACTTTATAGGGATGAATCATGCTGTAATTGTAATATGTGGATGAAGCATACAGTGATCGTGATATTCTAAAGTTTCAAACTTTCTTTCTTTGGATAAGGCATACAGTGATTGTAATACTTTTTTAAGTCATTGACTGTAATACTTTTTTTTTTCTTTTTTTTTTTTTAAGGAAGTGCACAAGTTGAATTATGTTGAAAATTTATAAAATTTTAAACCGCCAAACCGATTCGCATCCATCCGCCAAACCGCCAATCCGCTCAATCCACATCCGCCGGATTGGCGGACGGATGCGGATTGATTTTCTTCAATCCGCCAATCTGGCGGACGGATGGCGGATTGGAGGTTTCGTGGCCGCAACCGATCCGCGCCCACCCCTAATAGACAGAGGCAAGAATCAATGGCCTAGCGGGATTTTCTTTTTTAAGATTAGATTTTGAATGCACATTTCGAAATAAAATGAATTTCATTCTTGTGAATTTTACCTGATAAACTAATTTATGGAATTCAAAAACTTAAGATAAAATGAAAGAGACCTTATAAAATTAAATAAACTTTGATAATGAAGTTAAAATTTGGTTTGAATCACAAAATTCAAAATAACAAATTTGAGCATTTTGGTTAAATTAAAATAAAATAAAATAAAATAAAGTGAGCAAATAAATTCTTGGTTTAAAAAATTCATAAATTCTTGGTTTAAAAAATTCATTTATTATCAAATAATTTCTTTTGTTTCTCACCAACAACTTTTTACTCCTTACAAAATCAAGAGAAATGAAATTTTTAGGAATAATGCTTTATGTACCAATTGATGTGGCATAATTTAAAAACTTTTTGATATTTGTTATTTGTATAATGAGTGGAGTCAATAATAATGTCATGTTAGTACACTAGTTAGTACACTAATTGATACATATAGTATTACCGAAATTTTAAATTTTGTAACAATAAAAGAGGATTTAATTGACGCTCTCTCTCTCTCTCTCTCTCTCTCTCTCTCTCTCTCTCTCTCTCTCTCTCTCTCTCTCTCTCTTTAAACCTATTTTATTTTATTTTTTTCTTCACCAATTTTTATTGGGTAAATTACATTGACACCCCTTGAGATTTAGTCCAATTACTACCCACCCCCTGACATTTTGAAAATTACATTCCCACGCCCATGATTAATAGTCTCATTTCACAAATCTCCCTGCTTATATGAAAGGTAACAACTCTTAGTAAAAAAAAAGAGGAAATTATATTAAAAAAAAAGTAAAGGAAATGAGGGAAAATACAGGAAAAGTGAAGCAAAGCAAAAAAAAAGAGAGTGCATGAGTTCAATGTCTTCATTTCGTCTAAATAATTATAATGATAAGGGGGTTAGTGTAATTTTCCAAACGTCAAGGGGTAATATATGTTAAATCTAAACCTCAGGGGTGTAAGTGTAATTTACCCATTTTTAATTTAGTATGATTTGGTTTGGAATCCAAATAGGACTTTCACATGACCTCTTTGCCTATTTTTTCTATTAATTATTGGATGGCTTGTCTCTTATATATATATATATACACTAGTTTATCCAGACCCGTGCAAATCATGAATTATTATTACAGTGTATTTAAATTTTATACCATAAAGGCGGAAGCAGCATATATGAATATATGAAGGAGATGGATTACGAAATCAAAATAAGAACACATATTCAAAATGAACTGAAAACTTACATTTACTTAAAATGAACTGACAACTTAAAACATTCAAAACATTAACATTTAATTAAACATTTAATTAACTGAAAACTTAAAACTTACAACATTAACATAACTTACAATTGTATTAGTAGCAACTGCAAGGATCTTAAATAGGTTCAACGGGGCAACGGGTAAGGCTCACAAAACACTCTGGTTTTTCTTACAACAAAGATGGAGAAGAAAATTGAAGATGCCTGAATGCTTACAATTGATTACAATATAAAGAAATAAAAAGCAAAACAGTGAGCATGTGAATTCTGAAAGCAGCTGGCCGAGCAGGTGAAAAGCAGATGCTGTCGGATGCTTTCGGTGGAGTGATTACACAACTGAGCAGCCTTTAGCAAAAGTTGATTGGTTGAATAGTGACGGTGAACAGTAAAAGTGAACAGTAGTTTTTACTATTCATTACTTTCGGTGGAACATGTGAATTATGAATCAATATAAATACAAATTGGCAGCTTTTCTCAAAAGAGTATTGATTGAAGCTAATTTGTATCTATATGGAATCCAATGTTGATCAGATAAATGGGTCTTGAGCATCTTGAAACTGTGGTCCGGAATATTGATTGGTTGATTCTTCAGAGGAATGGTCCTGAGCTGAATCATCTGAATTATCTGAATCGGTGGATTGGGCTTTAGCTTGATTCAACAATTGATGGGCTAACTGGATCATGTCGGCTTTGGATGATTGGGCTTTACTTTTGAATTTCCCTTTGGGCTGAACAGGAGGTGGAATGGGCTTTGCCTTGACTTTGGATTGTGCTTTGGGCTTGGATTGGGCTGGTTGAGCAGCAACAGCTTTGGACTTTGATTTTGTTGATTTGGGCTTGGAGCCACTGGATGAGGGGCTGCCAAGGTTGACTGGAGGAAGACTGGGCTGGCTGCCTTGAGTGCTTGCAGCAGTTGGGTTCTGCTGGGCTTGAGCAAGAGCAGGAGTTGGAGCATATTGATCAGGTGGAAATTCTGCTGGAACAATTTCAAGAATTCTGGGAACATTGAATTTATCCCACCATTTAACTGTGTGTTGGCGGATGATAATATTATCATCAATCCCATAATGCCATTTGAATATCCATGGAATCTTGTATTTGGCAATGAATATGAGTAATAAGGGAAATTGCTTCTGGTGAGTAGAAAATGGATAAACAGAGTTGAAATAATGAATTATATTTTTGAGATCATCAGGAAGGATAGCTGAAATGGCGCCATAGTGAGACCACCATCTCAGAAACCAAGTTGGTAATTCAGATTTGAATTTTTGATCAAATGAGATGAACCAGGAATGAATGGATAAACAGAGTTGAAATAATGAATTATATTTTTGAGATCATCAGGAAGGATAGCTGAAATGGCGCCATAGTGAGACCACCATCTCAGAAACCAAGTTGGTAATTCAGATTTGAATTTTTGATCAAATGAGATGAACTAGGAATGACTAAAAGTTTCATTTTGGTACAAGAAAATCTTGAACCAAGCATCAACGTAATCATGATAATTGTATGGAATAGAATGACCAGGTAGATCTCGAAGCTGGTTAGGATTTCCCCATTCAGCCATGGAAACAATGTTGTGAATATAGAGTGAATGGTATAGGACCTTATAGGCATAGGTGCGGTCCTGAATTGGCTTGATTAAGATGGAATGATGGTTGATTAAAATATCCTTGTAATAGGCTAAAGTTTTCTCTGGATGGGAAAGGGTGAAATGGCATCCAGAGCCAAAATGGAATTTAGCAATGTCATTGATGGTTTGATTTCTTGGGTGACTGGGTTCTTTATAGAACAGGTTGGTAACGTGTGAATTGGTATAGTCAGACCGAGATGTTTTAACAGGGTTAACTGGGAATGGGGTAACTGAAACCGATTGGCTAGATACAAAAGGATCAGAGGCCAATGCAGATGAATAATCAGGGCGTTGAATAGTACCAAGGGTTTGGTAACGGTTAATGAGGTCAAGTGAATAAGAGGGGGTAACTGACTCCAAAGGAGGAGGGACAATGAGTTGATTTGGTTTATGGGAAGAGGAGGCCAAAGCCTTGGAAGGAGGCCTTGGTCGAGACATCTGTGAAATAATAAACAGTGATTAGCAACCAGAAAGAAGATCTAGATAATCTTGATGATGATGTAAACAATTGTAGTTGTGAGCAAGTAAATTGCGGCGAGCTTGAATCTGTTGGTAATTGATATACTGGGCTCTTTTGGTAGTGGGTCTGGCTGATTTGAGGCGGTGAATGCGATGGGTAAGTTGTTTAATGAGAGTTTTGAAATAGGTAATTCGGGATTTATGGTAAGCAGTAAATGGTGCAGTCATCTCTTACCCCCCTGTAAAAATTCCCGGGTAAGAAAATCAGGGAGGGAATTTTGACAACCAGGGATATAGGTAATATCAAAATCAAAAATACTTAAAATAGCTTGCCAACGGGCAAAAATTTGTTTACTAGCAAGATTTTCAACATCTTTTTCTAAAATAAATTTAGCAGATTTGCAATCAACACGAAGTAAGAATTTTTGATTTAAAACATCATCTTGAAATTTTTGAATACATAAAACAGTGGATAAAATTTCCTTTTTAATAGTACTATAATTAAATTGTGTTTTATTCCAGACACCAGAATGATAACGAACAATTTGTTCAGATGATTGAGGAGTAAGTTGTTGGAGGAGAATGCCACCATAACCAATATCGGAGGCATCAGTTTGAATAATTTTGAATGAATTTTCAGTGGGAATACCAAGACAAGGAAGAGACTTAACATATTGTTTGACTTGTTTAACAATAGAAGTATGAACAGAAGACCAAGGGGGAGGATTAGCTTTTAACCTATCAAATAAAGGTTGACAAGTTTTCCTAAGGTCTTTGTAAAACTCAGCAATGTAATTGAGGGAACCTAAGAACCTTTGTAATTGAGTTTTATCAAGAATTTCATCAGGGAATTTTGAAGCAAATTCAATGGATCGACTAATAGGTAGGATAGTATTATGATGAATATCATATCCTAAAAATCTGACTTTAGTTTGAAATAATTTAATTTTAGGAGCAGAAAGAACAAGACCATGACTTTAATTGTGTAAAAGAATGCAGTTAAATGTTTCCAATGTTCACTAATTGATTTCGAGAAGATTAATATGTCATCAATGTAGACAATGGAAAAATGACTAAATGGATTAAATATATCATTCATTATATGTTGAAATTCACTAGGAGCATTTTTTAACCCAAATGGCATGACATTCCATTCATATTGACCAAAGGGTGTATTAAAGGCAGTTTTATACCTATCTTTAGGGTGAATTTGAATTTGCCAAAAACCACTTTTTAAATCAAATTTGCTGAAAATAACGGCTTGACTAAGTCGTTTAATTAAATCTTTTTTATTAGGAATAGGATACCGAATCCATTCTAAAACAGAATTTAATGGTTTGTAATTAATAACAAGTCGAGGGACACCTCGTTCTAATTCAGCATTTTTATTAACATAAAAAGCGGGGCAGGACCAAGGTGATTTACTTGGACGAATTATATGATTTTTCAATAATTCCTTAATTTCTTTTTTACACATTTCAAGTAATTCATGATTCATTTGGATAGGTCGAGATTTAGTAGGAATTTGGGATTCATGAAAATTCTTAATATAGGGTAAGGTAACTACATGTTTTTTCCTATGCCAAAATGCAGTAGGTAAAGTGGAGCAAACAGTTGATTCGAGTTTTAATTGAAAATCCTTGATTTGAGAGACAAGAACTGGATTAGTTAGTTGTTGATCAATTCTTTTGTGATTGATTTCGTCTTTTAGAAATTTTAAATGCCGAGTAAGGCGGTTAATTTGATGAGAAATAGAACAATCTTTTAATTGATTTAAGTATAATAATTCAGGAGGAGATAAAAACTTAAATGTAACTGGTTGGCCTAGAACATGTGTAGTAATTCCGGTACTAGATGTAGTAAAGGGATATAGTAAATATATAAATGGGGAACCCAAAATAATTTTATCGGTCATATTAGTGACTAGAACAAAAGAGGTGTTAAAACATATATTATCTTGGCAAACATGTACTTTTGGTAATTTATATTTGATATGCATTTTAGTACCATTGGCAGAAGTTAATTTTTCTTGACATTTTTCATAATATGTAGTAGGAAGTAATCCTTCTTGGATACAATTTAAATCAGCACCAGTATCAATTAAGGCAATTAATTCTAATTCAAAATCATTTACAATTATTTTGATTTTAGAATACCATTTTTGAATGTAAAGTTTGTTGATTAGACTTAACCGTTTTTCTTCAGGGTTATTGGATTGAGATTGGTGTGATCGGTTATCAAATATTAAGTTATCCGGATTAGGATCAGATTCATGTTCAGATTCATGTGGGGATCCATGTTCATTGGTTTGGAAATTGTCTAAACTTTTATCAAGTTTTAAAGTAATAATTTCATCTTCTAATTTTTTATCTTTATGCTGTAATGCTTTGATTGTTTGTTTAATCTGATTAATTTCTTGTTGTAAATCTTGTAAGGTGACTTCTTTTTGCTTATTTTTAAATCTTTCTAAAGTTTTGGATAGACTGATTATAGGTTTATCAAACTTGGGTTTGGAATCTGAATGGATTAATAAGGATTTTAATTTATCTGTATATTTTTGTTTTAACTTAGGATCATCTAACTTACTAATTAGATCGATTAGAGCGGATTCTTCTTGAGTAGTTTTGGTAAGGACAGTAATTTGTTTAACGGGTTTACAACAAACATCATTACAACCTATTGTAATATCATTATCGGAATTATCACTAGGTGAATGGTAATCAGATGACGTATCAGGTTGATCAGAAGAGGAAGAATTACTAACAGAGTGATTTAATTGGAAAATATCATATAACTGATTTTTGGAGTTATCATCAATTTGGAGTTGATTGACTCTATCTTTTAATTTTTGTTTTTCTTTACATTTATTAGAATAATGACCTTTTTGACCACAGTTATAACAAGTAACATCTCTAGTAGATTTAGATTTTGGATGTGATTTAGATTTATAATATTTCTTTTTAGGTTGAGTATAAAATTTATCATTGGATTTGGAAGGTGTATAGTTCTTCTGATATTTATTTTTATTGGAATGTTTATAGGATGATTTATGTTTGGAGTATTTGTGTGATTTCCTACGAGAGGGTGCAACAGGAGGTAAACCATATTGTTCACAGAAATTTCCTAATTCATATTTAGCTTTATGTTTATCTTTATTAGCTTTTTGAGTAAGTTTAAGGTCAATACACATTTTTAATCCTTCTTTTTGAATAGTGCTAATTATATCACCATACGTGAGATTATCATATTCAATAACACCAGTGGGTTGACTAAGAACATCTCTAATTTTATGGGCAAATAAGCTAGGTAATCCATTAATAAATTTTTCTTTCCAAAATGATTTAGTACAGTCTTCGCGTAACATGACACGAGAGGTAAATACATTTTTATACCATCTAAAATCACTTAAGGTTGGACAGTTAAGATTACTTAATTGATCATGGATTCGAGAATAAATATTTGTTGGGGTACCAATAAAATGTCGAACTATTGTATATATTAGTTGATTAATGCCATCAGGGTGACAACATCCAATAGATTCATCAAAAAGAGGGAGACCATTTTCATCAGTTTGGTTGGCATAAATAACAGAGTCACGGTCTGTTTCAGTGAGATATTTTTCCCACCAAGATTTGAGCATACCAGTAAAACCAGAAGTAAGTAAAGAAACAATTTCAGGTTGGGTGTATTGGGGATAATTACTGAGATAACTATTGGCAACCATAGATAAATGATTTAATTTTTGAAGGATTTGATCTTCACTGAGACCATCAATATTCCATTCGTATAATTTCTTAGCAGAAACAGAAAATTGATTACTAATATTTGTGTCTTCAAATTGGAGGTCGACAGGAGTAGGTTTAGAATACCAGTTTTTGGTAGTTTGAGGATTAACTTTGGGATAGTGAATTTTATTAAGAGTAGTAGGTTGAAATTGTTGAGCTAATTGATGTAGTTCATTATCAGTAGTGTCAGTTTCAGATTGATCAGATATAGTATTAGTAATAGGTTGTTGATTTAAAACAGTAAGACCTTTATCTTTAGATGTAGAAGTATCATTAGGAGTTAATTTGGTAAATAATTGTTCAATAGCTTTGACAGTAGATTGGTCAGTAGTAACTAGACTATTTCGTTTAGAACGATGACTAGGTAAATTAAGTAATGGTTGATCTAAAGTTTTAGCTGATTTGGTATATTGGTCATCTAAATTAGTTTCCAATTTATCTAATTGTTTACCAATTGTTTTGAGACATTGATTAGTATAATTGTTTTGTTCAATAACTTTTTTGAGTTCAGGGTCAGTACCAGGTAATTTGAAAGGAGAGGCTGGAACTTCAGAACCTTGGTGATCAATAATTATATTTTCTAATGGAGGATGATTAGAACTAACAGAAGTATTTGGAGAAGTTTTCCATTTATGTTTTGTGATTGTATTAATCTTTTTGTAATATTGATCCATATAATCAAAGAAAGATAATTCAAAACCATATTGAACCATAAAATCATACCATTGTCGAGTTATTCGGGATTGTTGAGCAGAATCATATTTAGCACTATAAGCATATCTTTTAGATCTATTTTCTTTAGATTTGAATTCAATAAGTAATTTTTCTAAATTAGGAGTAAAATCTTTTTTAATTGTCATTAGCTGAGGATTGACAGGTGGTATTAGTCCGCCGAAATCAGTTTGAGTTGGGGAATTATTTGAAGCGATTTCTTCGTCAGGGAAATGTGAAGTAGTAGTATAAACAGGTTTACTAATTTGGGAAGTGGTAGAATTATCAATTCCTTTTAATTTATTTGTTGAAGTTGGATTAGTTGGACCAAGATGGATTTGACTGTTTTTTCTAAATAAAGGAGTGTTAAATATTTCATCGTCAGTTGATATTTCAGAAGGGACACTAGATGTACTATGTCTAGAAGATTGACTTCGATTGAATTTTATATTAACGGATCCATCATGGTTTTGTTGGATATGTTGAATGTCTTGGATTGAAGATTGTTGTTGATTATGTTTGTAATTTTCATTGACAGTAACCCATTGATTAGGTAAATTAATATCTTTCCATTCAATCATGTGAGGAATATTAATGTTTGATTCATTAGTACTACTGCTTTGGATTAATAAAGTTTTATCTTTGGGACTTTTATGTAGAGCATGAACATTTAAATTAGTTTGCATACATTTATAATGAACACGATAAATTAAAGCAATATTATGAGAAGAATCTAACATTTCAGTATATTCACCATGTAATTGTATGTTTAGTGTTAATGCCTTAAGAATATGTGGATCTCTTAAACTTAAAGTAAAATCAGGAAAACAGTTAAAATGTACTGGACCTTTATTAAGACCAGTTTCCATCATTCCCATTAAACTAGCATTGTAATTAAGAAAACGAGCATCTCTTAAACAGAGTAAAACAGAAGTATTTTGTCCTATCATTGTTAATGGATTGACACCAATTTGAATTAACCCAATATGCATAAAATTGTAACCACGATCTAAATGTCGTTTGATTAATTTTTTATCAAATAACTGACAGGTTTCTCTGGGTTTTTCTAAAGCATAAACTTGTTCAATAGTTTTAACATGGAGAGTAACTTTAAAAACATCCTGTATAAAAGAAGTTTTATAAATCTCTTTAATAGGTAGTTTTGGAATATTCCATCCGGAATTAATTTGATCATTTTGTATTTCAACATCTTCTTCATTAATTATGATGCCTGGATTAGGTATGGAAGGCAAGGTAGTTGACCTAGAACTGACTGATGAGTTACTTCTAAATAATCGATTCATTGTTTTGATTTAATTAACCAGTTTTACAGATATCTTAATACATACCCTATTCTTGTCAATTTTATCACAGACCTAGTATACATACATACCCGATCTTTAAACCCCAAAGTCTGACTCTGCCTAAACTGAAGGACTTACAGAAGACTGGGAAGAAGTGGGTGACTTAAACTAGGTGGATAGAACAGACTGATCTCTTGGGTGATTAAGATGAACTGAAAACAGGATTAATTAAACAAACAAGGAAGACGATTGAACAGAAGTAGCTAAACAGTTAGAAACAGGATACAACATCACTTGGCTCTCGTAGGAAACTTACAATAGGATTAATTCATATATGCTGCTTCCGCCTTTATGGTATCAGAGCCAAGTGATGTTGTATCCTGTTTCTAACTATTTAGCTACTTCTGTTCAATCGTCTTCCTTGTTTGTTTAATTAATCCTGTTTTCAGTTCATCTTAATCACCCAAGAGATCAGTCTGTTCTATCCACCTAGTTTAAGTCACCCACTTCTTCCCAGTCTTCTGTAAGTCCTTCGGTTTAGGCAGAGTCAGACTTTGGGGTTTAAAGATCGGGTATGTATGTATACTAGGTCTGTGATAAAATTGACAAGAATAGGGTATGTATTAAGATATCTGTAAAACTGGTTAATTAAATCAAAACAATGAATCGATTATTTAGAAGTAACTCATCAGTCAGTTCTAGGTCAACTACCTTGCCTTCCATACCTAATCCAGGCATCATAATTAATGAAGAAGATGTTGAAATACAAAATGATCAAATTAATTCCGGATGGAATATTCCAAAACTACCTATTAAAGAGATTTATAAAACTTCTTTTATACAGGATGTTTTTAAAGTTACTCTCCATGTTAAAACTATTGAACAAGTTTATGCTTTAGAAAAACCCAGAGAAACCTGTCAGTTATTTGATAAAAAATTAATCAAACGACATTTAGATCGTGGTTACAATTTTATGCATATTGGGTTAATTCAAATTGGTGTCAATCCATTAACAATGATAGGACAAAATACTTCTGTTTTACTCTGTTTAAGAGATGCTCGTTTTCTTAATTACAATGCTAGTTTAATGGGAATGATGGAAACTGGTCTTAATAAAGGTCCAGTACATTTTAACTGTTTTCCTGATTTTACTTTAAGTTTAAGAGATCCACATATTCTTAAGGCATTAACACTAAACATACAATTACATGGTGAATATACTGAAATGTTAGATTCTTCTCATAATATTGCTTTAATTTATCGTGTTCATTATAAATGTATGCAAACTAATTTAAATGTTCATGCTCTACATAAAAGTCCCAAAGATAAAACTTTATTAATCCAAAGCAGTAGTACTAATGAATCAAACATTAATATTCCTCACATGATTGAATGGAAAGATATTAATTTACCTAATCAATGGGTTACTGTCAATGAAAATTACAAACATAATCAACAACAATCTTCAATCCAAGACATTCAACATATCCAACAAAACCATGATGGATCCGTTAATATAAAATTCAATCGAAGTCAATCTTCTAGACATAGTACATCTAGTGTCCCTTCTGAAATATCAACTGACGATGAAATATTTAACACTCCTTTATTTAGAAAAAACAGTCAAATCCATCTTGGTCCAACTAATCCAACTTCAACAAATAAATTAAAAGGAATTGATAATTCTAGCACTTCCCAAATTAGTAAACCTGTTTATACTACTACTTCACATTTCCCTGACGAAGAAATCGCTTCAAATAATTCCCCAACTCAAACTGATTTCGGCGGACTAATACCACCTGTCAATCCTCAGCTAATGACAATTAAAAAAGATTTTACTCCTAATTTAGAAAAATTACTTATTGAATTCAAATCTAAAGAAAATAGATCTAAAAGATATGCTTATAGTGCTAAATATGATTCTGCTCAACAATCCCGAATAACTCGACAATGGTATGATTTTATGGTTCAATATGGTTTTGAATTATCTTTCTTTGATTATATGGATCAATATTACAAAAAGATTAATACAATCACAAAACATAAATGGAAAACTTCTCCAAATACTTCTGTTAGTTCTAATCATCCTCCATTAGAAAATATAATTATTGATCACCAAGGTTCTGAAGTTCCAGCCTCTCCTTTCAAATTACCTGGTACTGACCCTGAACTCAAAAAAGTTATTGAACAAAACAATTATACTAATCAATGTCTCAAAACAATTGGTAAACAATTAGATAAATTGGAAACTAATTTAGATGACCAATATACCAAATCAGCTAAAACTTTAGATCAACCATTACTTAATTTACCTAGTCATCGTTCTAAACGAAATAGTCTAGTTACTACTGACCAATCTACTGTCAAAGCTATTGAACAATTATTTACCAAATTAACTCCTAATGATACTTCTACATCTAAAGATAAAGGTCTTACTGTTTTAAATCAACAACCTATTACTAATACTATATCTGATCAATCTGAAACTGACACTACTGATAATGAACTACATCAATTAGCTCAACAATTTCAACCTACTACTCTTAATAAAATTCACTATCCCAAAGTTAATCCTCAAACTACCAAAAACTGGTATTCTAAACCTACTCCTGTCGACCTCCAATTTGAAGACACAAATATTAGTAATCAATTTTCTGTTTCTGCTAAGAAATTATACGAATGGAATATTGATGGTCTCAGTGAAGATCAAATCCTTCAAAAATTAAATCATTTATCTATGGTTGCCAATAGTTATCTCAGTAATTATCCCCAATACACCCAACCTGAAATTGTTTCTTTACTTACTTCTGGTTTTACTGGTATGCTCAAATCTTGGTGGGAAAAATATCTCACTGAAACAGACCGTGACTCTGTTATTTATGCCAATCAAACTGATGAAAATGGTCTCCCTCTTTTTGATGAATCTATTGGATGTTGTCACCCTGATGGCATTAATCAACTAATATATACAATAGTTCGACATTTTATTGGTACCCCAACAAATATTTATTCTCGAATCCATGATCAATTAAGTAATCTTAACTGTCCAACCTTAAGTGATTTTAGATGGTATAAAAATGTATTTACCTCTCGTGTCATGTTACGCGAAGACTGTACTAAATCATTTTGGAAAGAAAAATTTATTAATGGATTACCTAGCTTATTTGCCCATAAAATTAGAGATGTTCTTAGTCAACCCACTGGTGTTATTGAATATGATAATCTCACGTATGGTGATATAATTAGCACTATTCAAAAAGAAGGATTAAAAATGTGTATTGACCTTAAACTTACTCAAAAAGCTAATAAAGATAAACATAAAGCTAAATATGAATTAGGAAATTTCTGTGAACAATATGGTTTACCTCCTGTTGCACCCTCTCGTAGGAAATCACACAAATACTCCAAACATAAATCATCCTATAAACATTCCAATAAAAATAAATATCAGAAGAACTATACACCTTCCAAATCCAATGATAAATTTTATACTCAACCTAAAAAGAAATATTATAAATCTAAATCACATCCAAAATCTAAATCTACTAGAGATGTTACTTGTTATAACTGTGGTCAAAAAGGTCATTATTCTAATAAATGTAAAGAAAAACAAAAATTAAAAGATAGAGTCAATCAACTCCAAATTGATGATAACTCCAAAAATCAGTTATATGATATTTTCCAATTAAATCACTCTGTTAGTAATTCTTCCTCTTCTGATCAACCTGATACGTCATCTGATTACCATTCACCTAGTGATAATTCCGATAATGATATTACAATAGGTTGTAATGATGTTTGTTGTAAACCCGTTAAACAAATTACTGTCCTTACCAAAACTACTCAAGAAGAATCCGCTCTAATCGATCTAATTAGTAAGTTAGATGATCCTAAGTTAAAACAAAAATATACAGATAAATTAAAATCCTTATTAATCCATTCAGATTCCAAACCCAAGTTTGATAAACCTATAATCAGTCTATCCAAAACTTTAGAAAGATTTAAAAATAAGCAAAAAGAAGTCACCTTACAAGATTTACAACAAGAAATTAATCAGATTAAACAAACAATCAAAGCATTACAGCATAAAGATAAAAAATTAGAAGATGAAATTATTACTTTAAAACTTGATAAAAGTTTAGACAATTTCCAAACCAATGAACATGGATCCCCACATGAATCTGAACATGAATCTGATCCTAATCCGGATAACTTAATATTTGATAACCGATCACACCAATCTCAATCCAATAACCCTGAAGAAAAACGGTTAAGTCTAATCAACAAACTTTACATTCAAAAATGGTATTCTAAAATCAAAATAATTGTAAATGATTTTGAATTAGAATTAATTGCCTTAATTGATACTGGTGCTGATTTAAATTGTATCCAAGAAGGATTACTTCCTACTACATATTATGAAAAATGTCAAGAAAAATTAACTTCTGCCAATGGTACTAAAATGCATATCAAATATAAATTACCAAAAGTACATGTTTGCCAAGATAATATATGTTTTAACACCTCTTTTGTTCTAGTCACTAATATGACCGATAAAATTATTTTGGGTTCCCCATTTATATATTTACTATATCCCTTTACTACATCTAGTACCGGAATTACTACACATGTTCTAGGCCAACCAGTTACATTTAAGTTTTTATCTCCTCCTGAATTATTATACTTAAATCAATTAAAAGATTGTTCTATTTCTCATCAAATTAACCGCCTTACTCGGCATTTAAAATTTCTAAAAGACGAAATCAATCACAAAAGAATTGATCAACAACTAACTAATCCAGTTCTTGTCTCTCAAATCAAGGATTTTCAATTAAAACTCGAATCAACTGTTTGCTCCACTTTACCTACTGCATTTTGGCATAGGAAAAAACATGTAGTTACCTTACCCTATATTAAGAATTTTCATGAATCCCAAATTCCTACTAAATCTCGACCTATCCAAATGAATCATGAATTACTTGAAATGTGTAAAAAAGAAATTAAGGAATTATTGAAAAATCATATAATTCGTCCAAGTAAATCACCTTGGTCCTGCCCCGCTTTTTATGTTAATAAAAATGCTGAATTAGAACGAGGTGTCCCTCGACTTGTTATTAATTACAAACCATTAAATTCTGTTTTAGAATGGATTCGGTATCCTATTCCTAATAAAAAAGATTTAATTAAACGACTTAGTCAAGCCGTTATTTTCAGCAAATTTGATTTAAAAAGTGGTTTTTGGCAAATTCAAATTCACCCTAAAGATAGGTATAAAACTGCCTTTAATACACCCTTTGGTCAATATGAATGGAATGTCATGCCATTTGGGTTAAAAAATGCTCCTAGTGAATTTCAACATATAATGAATGATATATTTAATCCATTTAGTCATTTTTCCATTGTCTACATTGATGACATATTAATCTTCTCGAAATCAATTAGTGAACATTGGAAACATTTAACTGCATTCTTTTACACAATTAAAAGTCATGGTCTTGTTCTTTCTGCTCCTAAAATTAAATTATTTCAAACTAAAGTCAGATTTTTAGGATATGATATTCATCATAATACTATCCTACCTATTAGTCGATCCATTGAATTTGCTTCAAAATTCCCTGATGAAATTCTTGATAAAACTCAATTACAAAGGTTCTTAGGTTCCCTCAATTACATTGCTGAGTTTTACAAAGACCTTAGGAAAACTTGTCAACCTTTATTTGATAGGTTAAAAGCTAATCCTCCCCCTTGGTCTTCTGTTCATACTTCTATTGTTAAACAAGTCAAACAATATGTTAAGTCTCTTCCTTGTCTTGGTATTCCCACTGAAAATTCATTCAAAATTATTCAAACTGATGCCTCCGATATTGGTTATGGTGGCATTCTCCTCCAACAACTTACTCCTCAATCATCTGAACAAATTGTTCGTTATCATTCTGGTGTCTGGAATAAAACACAATTTAATTATAGTACTATTAAAAAGGAAATTTTATCCACTGTTTTATGTATTCAAAAATTTCAAGATGATGTTTTAAATCAAAAATTCTTACTTTGTGTTGATTGCAAATCTGCTAAATTTATTTTAGAAAAAGATGTTGAAAATCTTGCTAGTAAACAAATTTTTGCCCGTTGGCAAGCTATTTTAAGTATTTTTGATTTTGATATTACCTATATCCCTGGTTGTCAAAATTCCCTCCCTGATTTTCTTACCCGGGAATTTTTACAGGGGGGTAAGAGATGACTGCACCATTTACTGCTTACCATAAATCCCGAATTACCTATTTCAAAACTCTCATTAAACAACTTACCCATCGCATTCACCGCCTCAAATCAGCCAGACCCACTACCAAAAGAGCCCAGTATATCAATTACCAACAGATTCAAGCTCGCCGCAATTTACTTGCTCACAACTACAATTGTTTACATCATCATCAAGATTATCTAGATCTTCTTTCTGGTTGCTAATCACTGTTTATTATTTCACAGATGTCTCGACCAAGGCCTCCTTCCAAGGCTTTGGCCTCCTCTTCCCATAAACCAAATCAACTCATTGTCCCTCCTCCTTTGGAGTCAGTTACCCCCTCTTATTCACTTGACCTCATTAACCGTTACCAAACCCTTGGTACTATTCAACGCCCTGATTATTCATCTGCATTGGCCTCTGATCCTTTTGTATCTAGCCAATCGGTTTCAGTTACCCCATTCCCAGTTAACCCTGTTAAAACATCTCGGTCTGACTATACCAATTCACACGTTACCAACCTGTTCTATAAAGAACCCAGTCACCCAAGAAATCAAACCATCAATGACATTGCTAAATTCCATTTTGGCTCTGGATGCCATTTCACCCTTTCCCATCCAGAGAAAACTTTAGCCTATTACAAGGATATTTTAATCAACCATCATTCCATCTTAATCAAGCCAATTCAGGACCGCACCTATGCCTATAAGGTCCTATACCATTCACTCTATATTCACAACATTGTTTCCATGGCTGAATGGGGAAATCCTAACCAGCTTCGAGATCTACCTGGTCATTCTATTCCATACAATTATCATGATTACGTTGATGCTTGGTTCAAGATTTTCTTGTACCAAAATGAAACTTTTAGTCATTCCTGGTTCATCTCATTTGATCAAAAATTCAAATCTGAATTACCAACTTGGTTTCTGAGATGGTGGTCTCACTATGGCGCCATTTCAGCTATCCTTCCTGATGATCTCAAAAATATAATTCATTATTTCAACTCTGTTTATCCATTCATTCCTGGTTCATCTCATTTGATCAAAAATTCAAATCTGAATTACCAACTTGGTTTCTGAGATGGTGGTCTCACTATGGCGCCATTTCAGCTATCCTTCCTGATGATCTCAAAAATATAATTCATTATTTCAACTCTGTTTATCCATTTTCTACTCACCAGAAGCAATTTCCCTTATTACTCATATTCATTGCCAAATACAAGATTCCATGGATATTCAAATGGCATTATGGGATTGATGATAATATTATCATCCGCCAACACACAGTTAAATGGTGGGATAAATTCAATGTTCCCAGAATTCTTGAAATTGTTCCAGCAGAATTTCCACCTGATCAATATGCTCCAACTCCTGCTCTTGCTCAAGCCCAGCAGAACCCAACTGCTGCAAGCACTCAAGGCAGCCAGCCCAGTCTTCCTCCAGTCAACCTTGGCAGCCCCTCATCCAGTGGCTCCAAGCCCAAATCAACAAAATCAAAGTCCAAAGCTGTTGCTGCTCAACCAGCCCAATCCAAGCCCAAAGCACAATCCAAAGTCAAGGCAAAGCCCATTCCACCTCCTGTTCAGCCCAAAGGGAAATCCAAAAGTAAAGCCCAATCATCCAAAGCCGACATGATCCAGTTAGCCCATCAATTGTTGAATCAAGCTAAAGCCCAATCCACCGATTCAGATAATTCAGATGATTCAGCTCAGGACCATTCCTCTGAAGAATCAACCAATCAATATTCCGGACCAGAGTTTCAAGATGCTCAAGACCCATTTATCTGATCAACATTGGATTCCATATAGATACAAATTAGCTTCAATCAATACTCTTTTGAGAAAAGCTGCCAATTTGTATTTATATTGATTCATAATTCACATGTTCCACCGAAAGTAATGAATAGTAAAAACTACTGTTCACTTTTACTGTTCACCGTCACTATTCAACCAATCAACTTTTGCTAAAGGCTGCTCAGTTGTGTAATCACTCCACCGAAAGCATCCGACAGCATCTGCTTTTCACCTGCTCGGCCAGCTGCTTTCAGAATTCACATGCTCACTGTTTTGCTTTTTATTTCTTTATATTGTAATCAATTGTAAGCATTCAGGCATTCTTCAATTTTCTTCTCCATCTTTGTTGTAAGAAAAACCAGAGTGTTTTGTGAGCCTTACCCGTTGCCCCGTTGTACCTATTTAAGATCCTTGCAGTTGCTACTAATACAATTGTAAGTTATGTTAATGTTGTAAGTTTTAAGTTTTCAGTTAATTAAATGTTTAATTAAATATTAATGTTTTGAATGTTTTAAGTTGTCAGTTCATTTTAAGTAAATGTAAGTTTTCAGTTCATTTTGAATATGTGTTCTTATTTTGATTTCGTAATCCATCTCCTTCATATATTCATATATGCTGCTTCCGCTTTTTTAAAATTTAAATATTTTTTTATGAAATTAAATAGAATAAATCATTAGATATATGATAGAATTATGTGATATGATATATATCATTTTTTGATTTGTTATATACCTGATGATGATGTTGTCTCCAATTCTATTACCATATCATTTTAGATGAATTTATGAATATTTAACATTTCTTCCAAATTTATATATATAAAAAATTATGGTGTATAGGTTTTCTCAACAAACAAATATAAAACAAATATTAGGATAATTCTTCCATCTAAAAAAAATTACTAAGATAAGTCACTGCACTAATAAAAAAGCAGAACAAAATACATATATACACAAATGATTAATTTTATTAATACATGAATCATACCCGCATAACAAATGATCAATTTTATTCATAAGTAAATCATTAAGTAAACTAATAATTTTTAATGATATGAAAAATATTTTTCAGTTAACCATTTTGTTAATAAACAAATCATTAAGTCCATTAACAATTTTTCATTATATGAAGAATATTTTTCAATAATTTTTTTTGATAATTTATTATTGCATAGGAGAATAGTTGTTTTGTTTTTCCTTGGGTATGGTGTTAAATTAAAATTTGTAACAAACGATAGTTGTAATTTCTAATATTATAGAACCGATTCATATTTTTAACAAACTTTATGGGAGTATTTATAATTTGTTAAAGAATAAAATATTTATATTTTATAATTGACCAAGAATATTTGTATAATTACTAAAAAAATCTATTTCATAATTGATCAAAAATGTTTACATAATTACAAAAAAAACCTTTACTTAATATATAGGCTACCATTAATACATTATTCAAGATAAAATGATAAAATAAACAAAAATAAAATAAAATAACAAGCCATAGCAAGAAAGAGCTTCTTATATATATATATATATATATATATATTTTAAAATTATTTTTGTATTAGTCTTCGTTTGACATTGGCTTTTTTAACTAGCTTTTTTTGTGTTGAGACTTTTTTAGCCTCGTTTGGTCTCACTTTTTTAGTTTTTTTTAAATTTTGTAAAAGAAAAAGTATAATGATTATACTTTGAATGTGATATTTTATCTTATTAATTTATATAACTAATTTTATCTTCTGTATATTTTTTTAGTAAAAAATCTAAAATCAAAGCTTAAGCAATTAATGATGTAAGCCAATGATAGAGGCTGTCTCTGTGCCCTATCATTTTCTCTTTCTTAAGCTTTAAACAACACTACCAACTACACCAACTCCTAACCAAAAAAATTAAAATTTGAAAGCTCCAGTGACTTTCTGCTGATGAGGACAAAAGGGTTCAATAATGCAGGGTAGACACATTGAAACATCCATAAATAAATTAGTGTAGATAGAATTATATTCTAAGCAATTAATGTCATTAAAAATATTTATATAAAAAGTATATGTATGTGTATATATATATATATATATAATGATCTGATTTGAGACTTATCATTTTTAAAACAAAATCATCATATAAAAATATGTAATAATAGAATTTGTCCGTTAGCGCTTTCAAAATTAAGATTGGAGTAAGATATGAATGACATCATAATTTGATTAAATCTAAAATTATAAATATGATTTATTTTTTTAAAGATAAATATGATAACATCATATTATTATTAGCTTTTTTTAGATTTGAACATTTTTTTAAAGTTAATCTACAAAAAAAAAAAAAAAGTCTACAAACTATAACTATGGATCAATTTCAAATTTGAACAACAAAACAAACCGTCTCCATCTTAGGGAAACCCCAAATGCAAACCCTACCACACAAAACACATTTGAAAGCAATGACTTTTGCTAACTAAATTCTTGAATTTTAAATTTTTTTTTTTAAAACAGTTTTGTTTATATTTTGAAAATGAATAAACAAGATATAATTTTTTTTTTTGATTTGAAAGAGTGAACTCTCTATTAAAATTATGTATTCCCTAACTAAATTTCTAGATCCTTCTATTTTAGACTAACGAAATATGTTAGCAAAGTAGGACCAAAAAAAATATAAATTACACTGATCTCTCTTTTAAAAAAAATACAATAAGTTCTATAATTTTGATATAATTAAATTTATTTCCTTTTTTAGTAGGGATGCAATTTCGGTGGGCTTAACTTGAGCCTAGCCCAAATTTTTTTAAGGCTTAAACAAAATATTTTTGAATTCAGTATGAGTTTAGATAAAAATTTAGAAACTTGAATTAAATTTAAGCGGGCTTGGGCAAACAGATCAAACAATCCGAAACCCGAATTATATCTATTTAAATATATAAAAATTATTAACCGTTAGATAGTATTAAAGTAATTTAGATCGTTAGATCATATTGAATATATATTATATGTACAAGTAACACAATACAAAATGTTAATTTTTTTTCTCACTCACAAATTGTAAAGACCACCATAATGACATCTCTTTTACATTATTTAAATTATTTGTTTGAATGTTATCAATGATTTTATAAAAAAAAATATAAATAGAGTCTAATTTTAACAAATTAATTAACTTAGTTGCATTAAAAAAAAGAAAAAATAAATAAAAATTATATGCAATTTGGCTAATTCGAGATTAATTTGGATTGGGCTTGGACAGACTACCTTTGGTTAAAATTTGGGCTTGAATAACTCTTAACATAACTTGGACTAGGTTTGGACAACCTTTCAACCTGTCCAAACTCGCATGACTGGCACCCCTATTTTTTAGTAAGGCTAAATAAACTGAAAGTAATGTAAATGGTACATAAATACAAAAATAAATAACATAAACTATATAGTTTCATGTGAAAGAGACAACAATGTAATTTTTTTCATCCATATAACTAACAAATTATTTATCAAAATAGCATTTTTTATATGATTTAAAATTTGAAAAGAGTTTAATGTAATTATGTCAAATTATAAAATTTATTGTATTTTTTTTCAAACTTAAAGGAAAGTCGGTGTAATTTATCTAAAAAAAATTGTGCATTAACAATATTAATTATTATTATTATTTGAAGTGGTTGAAGATTATACACCTTATAATTAAAAAGAAATAATATAATTTTAATTTTTTTAGTTATAATTTTTTAAAAAATGTCCTAATAAAACACAATATAAAATATAACTAAAATAATATTATAATTAAAAAATAATAATGATAACTTAAAAAACAACATAATTAAAGAGACACACATCCAAAAGGTTGTATATTAGAATTTTCCGAAGATTAGATAGGAAAAGCCGAAGATTAGATAGGAAAAGAATAGCTAAATCGTGGAAAAGTCAAAAGGAATTTTACTTATTTGGTCTGATCAAACAAACGAACAATAACAATGATTGATACCATTAAAAGCATTGTTAGTGATGTGACAGTGAACAAAACTTACTACTTATGTCTTATTTATTTATTTCTTATTTAAAATATTTACCAACTTATTAATGGTGTTTTAGAACATTATTTTTAATGAGATGTATCATTCCCAAACAAACAAACAAACAAACAAACAATCAAAGACTTGCCGGCCCATGTGGGTAAAAGCCTAGGTTTCCTAAACCCATAATGGAAGTCTTATATTTGTTTGTTTTTTAAGAATCTTTTTCCCCTTTTTTTACCAAGTCTTGCTTCTTGCTTTCATGCACATATGATTTTTTTTATTTTTTTACTTTTTATAAATTATTAAAAATATACATATAATAAGTTAGGAAGTATCCTTATTTACAGGGTTTTTTTTCCTAACTTTTATGGCTTATTATTATTATCTATTTTAGTGAAAGTTAATAATAAAATGTTAGATTAATATTTGCAGTAGTTGAATTCCTACCTCTTTTTTGCAAGTATTTAAATCTGGCGTCTTATTCTATTCTTAAGTGGACGTATTGTATTAACAACTATATTTTTAAAATGAAGTATTATTCAATTAATGAGAACTTGTATTTTTTATATGATAAATGCCACATAAGTTAATAAAAACATATTATAGGATTTGTTTGTATGATATTACTCGTTCCCAAACCCGCTTCTCCACTGTCATGCCACGCCTCAGTCCTCTTTCCACCACCATGCCTTCCTTTTTACTCCATTCACAAACAATCAAACAAAAAAAATACTAATAATAAGAATTGTACAACCGAACAAAAATTACACAAAAAAAAGTTGCACAATGGCATAAAAATGATAAAGCAAAGGACTTTCATAATGGCGTGACCAGTCCCTTGGGTGTGCGGGTTCCACTTTAAACGATTTGAGAGTGAAATTATAAATTGAATAACGGGTTAGTGAATTGATAAATTGTGATTTAAATAATTTTTAACAGATTGACGGGTTAAAAAATATTTTAATTAATTATTATACATTTGTATAATATATAACACTAATTTGTATAATATTTTTTAGATATATAACATAAAATAATTTTACATAATATATTTCATATATATAACTATTAATTTGTAATAAATTTTATATTTTAAATCTCTCTCACACTCATTTTTATATTGATATTTCATTGAAAGTTAAAATATATATATATGTTTCAACTATAATGGAGCTGAGCGGTTTGATTGGGGGATTATAAATTTAAAGTTTAAATCGCAATTAGTGGTTAGAGTGGTGCGAATTGATGCGAATCGGTGCAATTTTAGCTGATTGGGTGCTATTTTGCACAGCCTTACCAGTAGCAGAGTCAAAAAATTAAGTTAGAAGGGATACTTATTAATTATAATTTTTTATTTAAAAAAAATCATGAGCAACAGTAAGATAATAATAATTTTATGAGAGAAATTTTAAGATAAAAAATTACATATTCATTATTAATAAAAACAAATCAAAATTCTATAATAGTGTAGAATAGCTCGGCGTGTGATGATGATGTAAGTTTGCAATTTTAGTACAAAAAATTTTGGATCAAAATTCCTAATTTTAAAAAATAAAAACACATCATTTATAGCACAAATTATTATAAAATCTATTTAATTTTTATTTGACAGAAAAATATTAAAGAGATGACATTGCTTATAAATAATGTGTTTTGAATGAAAATTATTAACAGTCTTATAGTACCATATGGTGTTGCCTACGTGATACTCAAAACATAGAAAATTACAACTCATACTAAGTGGTATGTCAACTATTTGAAAATAATGAGTTTATTATATCCGATTTATAATCTTTTTTGCTACACTAATGATTTAAACTACTACATAAACAATACCATAGTGTTCCCAAAATATCAAATAATTACTTGTTGTGAATAATATAATAAACCTTTAGTCAAAGAACATGTTAAGAAAAAAAATACATTTTATACATGACAATAATAAAAAAAAAAAAAAATTCAAAACTAAAGTAGGGACGTGATTCCTGACCCTGCTGTGTCTCCGCCGTGACCCAACCACTGTTTGGTTTTTGTAGCAGTGGTGATGGAGATCTTCATGGCCATCAGTTGGGGGAAAATTGTATCCATTAGGTGGCGAAGAATCATGGTCCAACATTTGTTTGATCTTTACAAAAATGGATGTCTTTGTGACCCTAGGGTGGTAGAGGATCGTGAAGTAGCTAATATTGTGATCTTTGCTGAGTAGTAAGAGAGAAAGAGGAGAGAGAGTTGTATTGGGGGAGGGCAATACGGTAGAAGTAGATGGCGGAGGATGTGAGTAATGATGACATATGAGAAAAAAAATTAAAAAAATGGTGATAATGGGTATGCAGAGAAGAGGGTGATGGTGGCAGCTGGTGGAGGTGAAGGGGAAACCAATGTACCGAAGATGTGGTGAAGGGTCGATCCAATAGGCATACAATTGACAAAATGGTAGTTAATATAATTAAGATAATTTTTAATTTGACATCATGTTAAAAAAATAAATAAAAAAACATCACGGGTTCAAAAAAAGTATAAAAATTTTCTAGTCTTATTTTTAAAATTTGACGGAACAATAATGATTTAGACCACTAAAAAATATATCATTAATAGTACTAATACATTGGAAATGATAAATAAATAAATACAAGGCGTAGAAAGTGGGCGGGGCCCACTGCCATATCAGTAGTGCTCTCTCTAGTGATCCCTTTTTAGTGTTCCCAAACATTTTTCTTTGACGGAAAGTGGCTGGAATCAATTTAGATGATGAATATTTAAATTTTAAAAAAGAAAATGATATATAAATTTATTTTTAAATCCATTTTTCAGAGTCAATGATGTATTAAGAAAAGTTGTAAATATCAATCAATTATTTTCTCGACACATCATTAGATTTAGAAAGTAAGGTTTAGTTTGGCAATCTAAAAATAATTCATCTTTTTATCTTTTTTTCATCATATCACTTATCTACTTTTTTGTACATCTTTTCGTAAAAAGACAAAAGGTGCACTTATTTAGGTCATTCCAAACAACTTTTAGGTCTGAATAGTAATACTCAAGATAAATCTTAAAAATTTAATTTGTTGCACAAGTTAAGTCTTAATTTTTTTTTCATATATTTATTTGGTAATTTTTGCAATAAAAAATGGGGTGAATTGCAAATGCACCCCCTAAGGTCTGATTAAAATACGAATCACCCCCTATAGTGTTGGAAATTACATTTTACCTCATGAGATTTCTAATTTCATAACAAATGACCTATTTTATTAATAATTATCAATTTAATTAATAGTGTTTAGTCATGCTAGAAATTTGTTTTAATTAATAATTTAGGTAATTTAGCTAACTATAAATTTTATTTTTTTAGTTAATTTTGTTAAATAAAAAATATTAATAAAAAGATATTTGTAATCTTTCAAATCACAAAGATAATTTGTATTTTAAACAAATCTAATAAATGTATTGGTAATTTATCTAAAAAAAAAAAAAAAAACCATATATACATTCTTGAAAATTGAATTGAAAAAAAAAATATTAATAAAAAAATAAAGAAATGCCAGCACAGCAGCTAAAAACACTCTCTTTCTTCTTACCTTACGCCATTAACGCCAACAGTGACTGATGATGAATGATCATTCTCTCTCTCTCTCACTATCCTCCGTTTTTCTCTCTCTAGAAAAACAAATCTTGGTAGAGACTCAAAAGAGTCAGTTGTCAGGTTAGGGTTTTTATAGCATTTTGGAGACAGAGTTTCAGAGACCACTAAAAGAAAGAAAATCAGATCAAATTCCTCCAGATAAGGTGTGGAAGCTTCACTTCTGTTCTTTCCTTTGATTCCTTCTTCTTATATCTGTCTTTTATTTTTTTGGCTTTATTCAATAATTATATATATGTCTCCTAGATTTGTTGAAGTTTCCTAATAGAACATCATCATAGAATCATTTTGTATCTTTAGACCCTTGAATTCCTGTGTTTTTTTGGGTTTCTTGCTTGATGATTTTTAGGTGAACATAATCTGTAGATTTAGATCCAATTTTGATGGATTTTTTTTTCTTTAGATCAAGAAATGAAACATTTTTACTTTTTATATTGGTCTCTGATTCTGTAATTTTTTTGGGGGGCCTCTTTTTCTGTAGATATAACCAGTAAAATTTGATGTTTCAGTTTCAGATTGAATTTTTGATGGGTTTCTATTGGGTTTGATTCACATATATGGGAAGAGCTATATTTGATGGTAATCTTTTTTGTTGTGGGTTTGGTGAAAAAGATGCTGAATTTTGAGAGTTCCAGATTGGTTTGTTGATGGGTTTTCAGTAGATTTTGATGTTAATCACAGCTTCATTTATTTAAAGTTTGTGAAAATGGAGAAGCAAACAAATTTTGGCTGTGGGTCTGTCGTGAATTCGGGTAGAGAAACGAAATTAGAAGAAGATGAAGAAGATTTCCGGAGTTGTTGCGAAGATGAAGATGAATTGATGGAGAGGGAAGAATCAGCGAAGGAAAGTTCGAAGGACATTCTTGATGAAGGTTCAGTGAATATGTTCTTCAAGGGTATATCGATAGCTAAGGCTGGAGAATGTGGCACTGGGCTTTCCGGGATTGGGGTGGTTATGGAAAGATCAGCTAATGTTGCTTTGATTCAAGTACAGAAAAAGCTTGATTTCTATGTAGATGAATCGGTTGCTAACTATTTAGCTTTGATGGATGGTCTGTTAGAGGCTGCACGAAATAAGATTGTGCGGGTGTTTGCTTGTACCGACTCTGAGATTTTATATGATCAGGTGAGCCATCTAATCCAGCTTTCAATATATACTTACGGTTTTTTACCATACATTCTTCAATTAGAGTCAGTGATGCAATTAATTCTGCTGCTAGTGTAGTTTCTTTATGATCTAAATGTTGGTAAAATTTTGTTTCCGACTGAATATAAACATATGAACATATATCTTTCTTTGTGTCAACTAGAGTTTTTTTTTTTCTTTTTTCCTCATGTTTGTGTCTGTTACCCATGATCTAAATGTTGATATGGTTTTTATTTTCTTTGTTATTTTGAGATATATGGCTTTTTGAGCAGGCGATATTTTGTAGTTTTTGGTTTAAATGAAATGCAAAACCAGCATTTAATGAATGCTTAAGTTCCATTAAAAAAAAAAAAAAATCGGATCACTTATCCCGTTTATTATGCCCTTATACATCTCTATGATTGAGATACAAAATTTATAAAGATTGGTTGTTTGTGTAATCCATTTGATTGGTTGGCTTGAAAACATTCTTGAAATTACGTTTCATAAGTTAAACAATACAGAAAAAAATTTGAGCAGTAATTGGTATCTTTTTCCTTTTCTAATTTTTATGTTGATGTTAATTATCTCCGAGTACCAACATATTTTCTGTGTATTGTTTCATACGTCTCAAAGTGATATGACTTTTTGACAGATTATTAATGGGGAGAAACTCGATAATCCACTTCTCCTAGCATTGAGGCAAAGGATCCTAGAACATGCAGAAGATCTGGAAGCCTTTGTTCTTAAGTTGGTTCCCCACATAGACCTAGAAAGGCCATTATGCTTGGCCCAAGTGGCGATCGGGGTTGTCTCTTTTCCTGCTGAGGGAGATGAATCATTTGAAAATTGTTCGATATGTTGCGAGGAGAAGCCATTGCAGATGACTATCACATTGAAATGCTCCCACAAGTTTTGTTCCCATTGTATGAAAACCTATGTCGATGGGAAAGTGCAATCTTCTCAAGTCCCCATTCGATGTCCTCAGTTACAATGCAAATATTGTATCTCCATCCCTGAATGCAGATCTTTTCTTCCGGTTGCCTCATATGAAATGTTAGAGAGAGCCCTTGCAGAATCAAACGTTATCAATTCGGACAAAATTTATTGCCCCTTTCCAAATTGTTCAGTTCTCCTCGATCCTCATGAATGCTTATCGACAAGGGCGAGTTCATCGAGTCAGTCAGATAACAGCTGTGTGGAGTGTCCGGTCTGTCACAGATTTATCTGTGTGGAATGTGGGGTCCCTTGGCATTCTTCGATGAGCTGTGAAGAGTATCAAAACCTCCCTTTGGATGAGAGGGATGCTGCTGACATTACTCTGCATCGTCTGGCAGAAAGCAATAGGTGGAGGCGCTGCCAACAGTGCCGGCGGATGATTGAGCTAATCCATGGTTGCTACCACATGACTTGTTGGTAAGATCACTTTCTTTAGATATATAGACGCTGCTGTTTTTCTTTTTTATTTAAAAATAATAATAATCTTAAAATCAAAACAAAAAAAAAACTACTATAAAAAGGAAACTAAATGGTATTATTTTAGAACCTTGCTAGAGACCCCCAACTGGGCAAGATCCCAGCACCCCCACCTCCACATGGCCACATGGGGGGCTGTGAGAGGAAGGCTAAAAAACAAATATATATATATATATATATATTTTGCACCAATCAAAAAATAGTGGGGGTGGTGGGGGTCACCCCCACTGGGGGTCCAAGGCATTTCTGATTATTTTAAATGTACTATTAAAGGTGGATAAGTAAGGTCTCGTTTGGGAAGCGACCGGTTTAGCCAAAAAGTCAAAAAGTTACTCAAAAAGCCAAAAAGTCAACAACCCATACAAAAAAGTCAAAATTCCCTTTTCTCTCTACTTTTTGCACATCTTTTCGTAAAAAATCAAAAAGTCATTCTAAACATAGGATTGTTTTGGAAAGTTGGTAAAAAGCTGGCTTTTGGCTTTTTGGCTTTTATGGAAGTGATTTGGGAAGTTGGTAAAAGGTTAGCTTTTTACTTTTTAGTTTAATATTTATTTATGGTGTCAAATCAAATTAAAATGACCAAAATACCTTTACCCAACATAAGAGATTTATTTTTTTATTTTCTTTTCATAGGCCCTAATTTGTAATTTTAGGGCTGCGTTTTTGGCACTTCCCAAAGGGATTTTGTTGCATTTTTGGCAGCCACGTTTTTGGATTTGTCCAAAAATCCAAAAACGTGGCTTTTTACTATGTTCCCAAAATGGCACATAGTTTTTCTGATTTTAGCCAAATAACTAAAAAATTACTAAATTAGCCTGTTCCCAAACGAGGCCTAAGTTTAAATAGAAATTTTCTCCCCTCTTCTAGACGTGTGTTGTGCATTGGGTCGCCCTTCTACATGTGTGCATGTTAGACAAGTTAGCAGTTTGGCTCTGAAGTAAAATCATAAATGTATCTTTAGAGCAGTGATGGAAAGAAAGGTGTTACATACCTGCACCACATGAAAATAATCTCATTTAATAAATCCATTTATGGTGGGATTTTTTAATTTTCTTTCAAACCAACCCTTCAAAGTAGTATGTGATGACAATATTCTGGCAGTACTGTTCACACCTTATTTTTTGTTTGAGGGTCAAAAACCTTATGAAAAGCTATGTAATATGGCCTCTTCTAAATTTGTGAAGTATCTGTGTCAAACTTGATCCTT
This sequence comes from Camellia sinensis, assembly GCF_055761805.1. NCBI lineage: Eukaryota > Viridiplantae > Streptophyta > Magnoliopsida > Ericales > Theaceae > Camellia > Camellia sinensis. The sequence goes on from NC_138969.1 coordinate 11,609,019, forward strand.
GGGTTAGGGTGTGAGATGCATCCATCATGCTATTGCACATGCACCCAACATTTTACTATGAAATTATGCATAAAATGCTCTATGCTAGTCTGTGAATAGCATTAATTTTTACCCTAAATAAATGAAAGAAATATGAAATTTACCCATGCCTTGGTCTCATTGTGCATGAGAATTAGATGAACTTGACACTTGGACACATACTTGCATCTGACCGTACCCAAGATGAATGTAAGAAGTGTGAATTTTTTTTTAATATTTTACTTATAATTATTTTTATGCCCCTACTAGACAAAAACCCTAGATCCGTCCTTATTAGCTGTACCCAAGCCCATGTAACATAGATGACTAGTCTGGAGTATCAGCTATTAGGAGAAAAAAAAAGACCTAATAAAAAGGGGAAAAAACTGTAGAGATATCCACCAAAGTGGACTAGATTTTCCAGTTCCCACCAAAGTTTCCTTCCTCTCCTTTGCTTGGAGATTACTCAATGTCTCATCTCTTTACATTGATGGAAGATGGCTTTTTTACTGGATTTTTTCTGGTGTTTATTAGCCAGTCTTGGGTGGAGAGATGCCGACCAACAAGGAGAGGTGGTCAAAGCCCATGGTGCGTAGAAGGGGAATTTAATGTAATTCAATTTTCGGTTAGAGAAGGCTTGTGTTCTGCTATTACCTTTTCTCTCATTTGTATTTATGTTTTTTGTCCATGTGCCCAGACATGCGGATGTGCTTTCTTTTTGTGTTTGCCCATGCACGGCTGTAAAACAAGAGTGGTTTGTTATGGACTATATGTTCAGATTGAAATTTATTATGGTATATCATTTGAGAGAGACAATATTCCCTAAAATATTGACCTTAAACTATGTTCAACAATTCTCTCGACACATTAATCTAAGAAGTACGGATACAGACATAAAAAAGTGATGGTGATTCTTTCCACTTCCCCCACCCCCTTTTCCTCTCTTTTATTGTGTGTGTGTGTGTTATTTTTTCACTTTTTGAAGTTCTGATTATGTGATTTGTGTCTGCAGGTGTGGGCACGAGTTTTGTTACTCATGCGGTGCTGGTTATCGAGACGGCCAACAGACATGTCAGTGTGCATTCTGGGATGAAGACAACTCCGAGGACTTGGTCGCTCACCCAACCCAAGAATCCGAACAATGGGCATGGGATTCGTTCGACTCACTCCCCATGATTATGGATGCTTACACTGATCAAGAGAGATCACAGCTGGCGCTGATCCAGAGGTTCCTCGCAGGTGGATTCAGTCTGAGCGATCATCACCCTTATCAATCGCCACCTCGCTGTACAGACTCTTATGTCGATGCAATGAAGGATCTTCATCAGCTTCCTTGGCTCGAAAGGTTTGTATCGGTAATTAGCGACAACTACTATGATGAATACATTCAATGAAGCGAATGTAGCGCTGGAACGTTCCAGAAACTGGAAATAAGCCGCTTTGCTCTGGAACTAAGCCGCTTTGCTTCGTGGAAAACGCTGCGAGGAGGTAGAGAGTCTCTCACTCTTTTACTCCATTTTATTTTTAGTGACTACACAGAATGGGCACTTGTACTTTGATATGTAGTTTTCATTAGTGATTTCTTTTTTCTTTTCTTTTTTTAAATGGGATAGTGATTTCTATGTTGGATGACCTTTTTGTGAACTTGAATTTCCTTGCTTTAAGGGTGAGGAATTGTTGCATCATGATTTGCTTTCTTCTTCAAAGAGGATAGAAAAGAAATTTGAAAAATATATGTTGAATTACAGATTAAAAATCAATGAAACAAGCATGTTCATTTATTGTGGTTCTCTCCCTTAAATTTTCAAGAAAAATGCTCCGTAGCTCGAGAAAGTGAGGCTTGAATGGTACGGAAAATATTATCTTACCGGTAAGAGAATCAAAAAATATCTTAAAACGACGTCGTTTTGAAATTTCGAGCCACTCGAGTCACGAAAAATTCGAGCTACGAAATAAAGTTGAATTTCCAAATAATTGAGATGTGTTATCCAATGCTTTGAAATGGGTGTAAAATTGGTCCGGCTCAGGTCCAGGCCAGATAAAATACCTTACGTCTAGGCTCATTCCTAAGCTAGGCCTAAGGCCTGGGTTTGTGGACTTGCAGATTTTTAATTTTTCAAAATTTTATAAATTTTAGTGTAAATAAACATTAAAAAATGGTGACTTAGAAATTAAAAAAGAGAGTAAAATTAATGTAAATAAAATTAACTAGACAAAAATGATAGAATATAAATGATGAATTGTATTTATGTTAATTCTCCTAAATTTGTAAATTAAGATTTCATTTATAGTGTGCATTTTCTTTTTATGTTTTTTTTTTTTAATCAAACTAAACATGGGATTGGATATTCCGACTTTTGATAAAAATGACTTTCAATTCTTGAACCAAATATTGCTTAAGAGTTGTGCTATTTTAGCTTTTGTTTGAGATGTGTGTTTATATTTTGATTTTTTAATTTTTTTAATTTGGGGTTAAAAAGTCTCATTTGGGATGAATTTTTTTGGCTTTTTTGACTTCTGTGAGAGAAAAAATAAAATAATTATGGTTTAAAAATGATATTTTGTCTTATTAATTTTTTAATTTATTTTATGTTTTTTAAACTAAAATAGTCTTAAAATTGCATGGCAAACATAGCCTTTGTCTAAAAATTTGCAACAAATCACAACTTACCACCTTGGATGTTTTCGAGCTAGGAGTGAACTTACAGCATCACATTTTTCATAAAGACACTGGCTTTGGTCCAGTCTAAGATCGGACTGGACCGTGCTGTTGGGCCCGTGAGGGTCCACCACGGGTGTCGTTTTGATAATTCGAACCGTTCAATGTGTAGAACTCGTCGAGTACTATAGGCCTGTAAAAAATTACGTTGATCGGATATTAATAGTTATGTGAACAAAACAGTTTTTTTATCAATCGTTAATTTTTTCACCGTCTATTTTTTTTTATACAAAACTAATTTGATCACATAGCTATTGATATCCGATCAATGTCATTTTTTACAGATATATAGTACTCAATGAGTTCTACACATTGATCGGTTCAGATTATCAAAACGGGCCCAAAAAATAGGCCCCATGGGTCAGAAGTCTTGATCTCAACTTGAGACAAGTTGGACCCTTTCATAAATTAGCTAAAAACAAAAGGTCATCTACTTTATGCATAAATTAATAATCATCTAAAGTTGCTAGTAACATTGGTTAATTTCACTTTTCTCTTAAATTATTATTATTATTATTATTTATTTTACTTTTAAACTATCAATTTTATTTATTTAGTTTTCAAATTCTCTAATTTGAGTTAATGTGATTAGAGACAGTTGTCTAAATTAGTAACCATTAAAAACTTAATTTGATGAGCAAAAGAGTCATTTTAAAATTTATATATGTTATATGAAATGAAATGAGAAACACTAAAAATTACATCAATTCAATTGATATTTAGAAATAAAATATTAAAAAAAAATTAACCATAATTTAGGAATAGTTAAGCAAGAAATCCCTTTTCTAAATCCACCAAATTGGTACCTTGATTGCTTTGGAGGCAACAAAATTGAGTAGAGGAAAAAATGAAAAAAAATCACAAATCAATTCGATCCAAATCAAATTGTCTGGTTTGATTTAATTTGATTTAATTTTTTTCAATTATTTGGTTATAATTTTTAAATAAGACAAACTTTTTCTTTATTACCTTTTTTCTTTTAAAATTCTTATCCAATTTTATAATTCACACACAACATTAGTGATTTGTCTAACCTATTTGTGCCAGCTCAACTCACCCAATAAACAATTTAATCCAATGAGCAAAGGCTACTTGGGAAAGATTATGATGCACACTATACCGTATGCACCTTAAAAGTAAAGAAAAAAATGACATAATTTTATATTTTTCAAGTCATAACTAAAAAAGAAAAAATATAACCAAACAATACATAAGGCATAATTAAAGATCTCATGAGTCATAAATAAAATAAGTTTACAATTAAAAAAAAAAATCATAATTAAAGAAGAAAATAACATAATTTAAATGTGCATATAGTAGGAGGGGTGTATAGTAGAATTTTCCTTCTCTTTTAACTAACACACTTGAGGAAAAAAGTTAAGACACTTAGGTGCTGTTTGGTAACACTTACGTTTTCTGTTTTCTGTTTATATTTACAAAAATTTAAAAAACTCAAATAAAAACTTGTTTGATAAAATTTTTGATTTATAAATCAGTGGTCTCAGTTTATAAATTTATCCAAAAAATGAAAACACAAAAAATTTGTTTCCATTTTGAGTTTTCAAGTTTTTTTTTTTTTTACCACCCAACACTAGCCACCACCCGCCACCATTTTCCACCACCACCTGCCACCACCACCCACCACCCGCCACCACCACCCATCTGCCATCCACTCGCCACCTCCACCCACCCCCTGCCACTACTACCACCACCACTACCCACCACCCACCACCCACCTGCTATCCACCACCCACCCACTTGCCATCCACCACCTACCACCCGCCACTACCATCCACTGCCTGCCGCCACCACCTGCCACCTACTTGCCATCACCACTCACCATGCACTTGACACCACCATCTACCACCTGCCACCACCAGCCACCTGTCACCCACTCACCCGCTACCACCACCACCCGCCACCCACCACCACCACCACCACCATCACCCACCCGCCACCTACCTATCACCACTACTCACCACTACTCACCACCACCCACTCGCTACCACCTACCACTCGCCACCGTCACCCACCCACCCACCCACCCACCACATACCCGCCACCCACTTGCCACCACCACTCGTCGCCGCCGCCACCACCGCCACCACCACTACCCACTTGCTACCACCCACCACCCGCCACCGTCACCCACCCAACCACCATTACCACCCACCCGCCGCTACCCGCCACCACCTGCCATCCGCCACCTACCTGCCACCACCACCCACCATCCGCCACCACCACCACCACCACCACCACCACCACCCACTCGCCACCACCCACCACCCACCACTCGCCACCGTCACCCATTCACCTACTATCACCATCTGCCACCAACCCGCCACCACCCACCACCACCACTACCGCCACTACCACCACCCACTTGCTACCATCCACCACCCACCACCGTCACCCACTCACCTGCCACCGTCACCCACCACCAGCTACCCACCACCCACCGTCACCACTTTTCACCACCGTCTTTCGCCGCCACTTGCCACCACTTGCCATTTTTCACTCTTTTTTATATTTTTAAAATTTTTTAAACATTTTGTCAATTACCAAACGCTTTTGTAGTTTATGTTTTTCTAAAAATAAACAGAAAATAAACAAAAACCAGTTTATAAAATTTTTGTAAATATAAACTGAAAACGTAAACGTTACCAAACACACCCTTATATACACAACTACAAAAATTGAACTCATTTCGCTACATTTCTCGAAGTGACTGATCTAATGTGTAGGACATTCAATAAACATAATAAATGATCTAAATGTATCAAAATGATATTTGCACCAGTAGAGTAACATTGTCAAAATTTAACATTTTGGTACTGTAAATATGTCAAATTGTAATTTAGGCATTGCCATATTTTAAATGAACAATGGGAGTTACCCTTGGGTGCGTTTGTTTTGAAAGATTAGGGGGTGAGATTAGATTATTAGTTTCACCGGACTAATAGTCCATTGTTTGTTTGAAATTTTACTCCGGACTAATAGTCTCCCCGGACTATTAGTCCTACAATCCTATCCCATGGAGGGAGGTGGGATAGAAACTATAGAATTGATATCCCATGAAATTATTTTGTGAAATATCCATTTTACCCTCCATGCTACTACTTAGTAAACAATTAGATAAGGGTAAAATAGTCTTTTCAACATTTATAAATTATTTTTTTAGTGTTGTTAATTTAAAATTATAAATTAAATAAAAAATTATAAATTATAAATTAAATTTAATTAAAAATAATAAATTAAAAATTATGGCCTTATAAATTAAATTTTTTTAGTGTTGTTAAAAAATTAAATTTACATATTAAATAAAATTATTTTTTTAGTGTTGTAAATTTAAAATTATATATTAAATAAAAAATATAAATTATAAATTAAATTTATTTAAAAATAATAAATTATAAATTATGGCCTTATAAATTAATTTTTTTTAGCGTCGTTAAAAATTTAATTTATATATTAAATAAAATTATTTTTTATTTGTCATTAATTTAAAATTATATATTAAATAAAAAATATAAATTTTAAATTTTAAATTTAATTTAATTGAAAATAATAAATTAAAAATTATGGCCTTATAAATTAATTTTTTTTGGTGTTGTTAAATTATAAATTATAGATTACAAATTTAAAATTATATATTAAATAAAATTTATAAATTACAAGGGTAAAATAGTCTTTTGAACATTTATCCTTATCCAGTCTGCCTAACCAAACATTGGATTCACTAAAACTAGTCCAATCGAGACATCTAATCCCATGATTAAACAAACATAGGATACAAATCCAATCCAACCAAATAGTCCGGAGACTATGTATCCCGGGACTAACAGTCCGATGGATTACAATCCCCCCTTATCCAGTCCGTCCAAACAAACACACCCTTAGCGTGTGTTTATTTTGAAGGATTAGAGGGTGAGATTGGACTATTAGTCTCACCGGACTAATAATTCATTGTTTGTTTCATTTTTTTTGCTCTGGACTAATAGTCCCCCCGGACTATTAGTCCTACAAATATGAGACTATCCCATCTTATGGGGAGAGGTGGGATAGAAACCATGGGATTGGCATCCCATGGGATTATTTTGTGAAATGTCCATTTTACCCTCCATGCTATTACTTAGCAAACGATAAGAAAATGATAAAATAGTCTTTTGAATATTTATAAATTATTTTTTTAGCGTTGTTAATTTAAGATTATATATTAAATAAAAAATTTAAATTATAAATTAAATTTAATTAAAAATAATAAATTATGGCCTTATAAATTAATTTTTTTTAGTGTTGTTAAAAAATTAAATTTACATATTAAATAAAATTATTTTTTTAGTGTTGTTAATTTAAAATTATATACTCCCTCCGTCCCAAAATATTAGTCCCTTATTCCATTTTTCATTGTCCCAAAATATTTGTCCCTCTTCAAAAATCAAGTACAAAAATAATATAAATTTCCTATTTTGCCATTCTTTTAAATTAATAAACAATATAAAAAGTACAATTATGACATTGATATTCTCAAAAAATGTACTATCAAAAGGATAATTTTGGAAAATCAACTTTTTTCAAATGCAATAATTGTACTATCAAAAAAAGTTGAATTCCCCAAAAGGGACCATTATTTTGGGACGGAGGTAGTATTAAATAAAAAATATAAATTATAAATTAAATTTATTTAAAAATAATAAATTATAAATTATGGCCTTATAAATTAATTTTTTTTAGCGTCGTTAAAAATTTAATTTATATATTAAATAAAATTATTTTTTATTGTCATTAATTTAAAATTATATATTAAATAAAAAATATAAATTATAAATTATAAATTATAAATTTAATTTAATTGAAAAAAATAAATTAAAATAATTAAAATATTGTGCAAAAAATAAAATAAAATAAATTTTTATTTAATCTAGTTAAAAATAATTAAAATATTACAGCTATGTTTATATTGCTATTACTTAGTAAATAATTGAAAATGATAAAATAGTCATTTGAACATTTATCATTCTCCATAATATCCTAAACAAACATTGGATAACTAAAAATAGTCCAATCCAGACATCTAATCCCATGACTAAACAAACATAAGACACAAATTTAGGGTTGGTTTGGCAAGGGCTCATTGGACTTTTTTGGCTCAATGAACCATAAAAGACAGAATAGGCTCACGAGCCACAACAAACAAAACATTCCATCCAACCCCATAATCATTACACTCTTCTCTCACAAAAAAATCAAAAAAGCCAAAAAGCCAAAAGCCCTTCCCAAACTAAGCTTTTGAGCCTAGGCTCATATAGTCAAAAAAGCCAAAAAGCCAACCCACTTCCCAAACAGAGGCTTAATCTAACCAAATAGTCCCGGGACAATGTATCCCAAGACTAATGGTCCGATGGATTACAATTCCTCCTATCCAGTCCGTTCCTATCCAGTCCGTTCAAACAACCGCACCCTTGAGGAATGAATGTTAGCAAAGAAAATTGGTAGTTCTTTTATTTTTCATTTTTTTTTTACATTAGAATATTTATGCTCCACACTTAAATCACGGAGGAAAAATAAGTAAAAAGAAAAAATCATTACTACCATCCAATTGAATCAGCTTCATGATCACGAGTTTTCTTATGTTTTTCAGTACATCAATTATAAACAGACACGGAATGAAGTGAATAAGCATTGTTTTGTTTTTAGTTCTCTAGTTTCCATGACATTCAAGGTTTCAAATTTTTTCAGTTTCTCCGGCAGCGCAAAACATTCGAAAGAAAAGTAAAAATGGGATCGGATTGCACAACCCAAAAGTGGTTTTCCAAGAAAACGGGTAATCAAAAGATCGAATCACTATACTTGTCTTGGTGGTTCTTGTCTTCCTATTTTATTGATCAGAAGCATCCAACAATGCCATATTGATTTAGAATTCGATTCTAAGAGTTTAAGGGTCATAAAACTTTCTATCAATTCAAAATTCATTGTTTCTTCAATGACAAGTGTACTAAAGATACAACACATGTTCTTTAAAATGTTTGCAAAGAATATGACAATAAAATAAATGGTCGAAGTATAAGATATAACAAACAAACAACCATACCTCAAAATGCTATTTTTGTGATCTCTATCATCAATTTTCTTTACACAAAGAATCATCCTCGAAATATGCACCAACCAATCTCTGCCGGAAGGATCAACAAAATTTTCAAAAATCAAAAGCCCTGTTGTCTACACTAATTGATCAAAATGTGCCCAACCTTTAACAAGAGATTTCATTTGAACCATAGCTAATTGGGCGTAGACTTGAGGCAGACATATTTGTCATCCATCTACGAGGGCCATTCGATTCGCCTAAGACATTATAGGCATAGGAAGGCCAACTTACATCCATAGCACACGAGCTTGTGACGCCGGTTCTAATAATCTTTTGTGTTCTCTCAAGAACTAAAAGATTGGAAAATGTCGAAAAGCTGTTTCCTACAAACACATTGGCTCTCAAGCAAACTTCGTAATCAATAGCTGATTGAATGAGGTAAGGGTACCTCTTGTAAATTCCCGCTATGCCCAATTTCTTCTTCTCAAAGGGAAGCAAACCTTCCTTCCAACCGTCCAAGATAGAGTTATCTTCAAGAAGACTATCGGCCACAGCAAGGTAAACAACAATTGGGCTTTTCAGGCCCGCAATATTCCCAACCCGCTCCATAATCTCCTCCTTGCTGCTACAAATTTCGCTAATGTTCGATCTTTGCTCCATTTTCTTACAGTGAATCATCCAATCCTTCTCTATCCGCATGTGAACTGCTATATAAGGAACTGGCTCCAACACAGAATTCCTCGAAACAATTTTTCTTCCTATGTCTCTAATCTTGGAGACAACTTTATCAACTTCTTTGGATATTTCATCTACCAAACCTAAGCACTCGAAGACCATGGCATAATCTTTAACAGGCCAGTGATCGTGCCACATAAATGGGTTTTTCCCAACTATCCGAATTGTTTCATACCCGTCATATGGATCGTTGCTAAACTGTCTCAGTTGATCTAGATCTCTCTCAACCGTCCACTTCCTTCCACTTCCCTTTTGAAGCTCAACAACATTAGACCGGTTTGAAAGATCTGTGTATTGGCCTAATTGGACAAACCCGTTGCAAAGCGAATTGAACCTTTCAAATTGGAAGACCTTGTCAAAGGAAATGGGTCGCAGAAGATCAATTTCTTTGTAAAACAACGAAGCACTTAGGCTCGGCATCAAAAGGGTTCGGTTTAACATTCTTGCAGTCAGGCAAGCTCTAGCAAAAGCAATCTTCTGATTGTTTAAACCCCATATGATTTGAGGAACCTCCAAGAACTTGAGTTTTCGAATTCCAAATTGTGAATTTAACAAGAAGGAATCATTTGGGATCAACATTTTAACGCTGTTGTCATGTTCAATCCCACCAAATCCAGAGAATGTAGGGATCAAAACAGATCTAAGAACCAAAGCAATGACAAGCAAAGCAACACATTTGCAAGGAATAGAATTCAAATGGGTACCGAAGAATCTCAAATGCTTACAATTCCACAAGTCCATAGATATTCAATCTTGAAAACCCAATAATTCAATCATTTCAACTAAACAAATTCAAATCTCACTTTGAACCAACATAGTTGTTCAATAAATTCATAAGAAACCCATCTCAGTGTCTCAAGATATTCTTGAATATATACCCAGCAACACAGTCATTTCGATAAGTGGATAATCACACAACTCTGATCTCAACATTTTGCTGAAAAATTCAAACAAACTCAATTTCACTCCAAAATCAACACAACATTAGTGTTTGGATCTTGGATTTGTGGAGTAAACTGTGGAGAGAAAAGAAAAGGAAAGGAAAAGTGAATAAAATATATAAGCTGAATTTTTTTCCACAAATTCCTTCTCTTCTTTGTCTCACTAATCCATTCATAAATCAAAGATCCAAACACAGTCTACAATGACCCAACATTGAAAATACTCCAGTAACTCAAAAAAATAAAATAAAAATAATCATTGATTTCTCACCTTAATTAAATTGCATTATGTGATTGAGTGAAAACCCAGATGGCAATTTCAATCGCAGAAATCCGGCACTGAAACGATCAAGAGAGTGATTCAAATCCAAAAAGGAAAAAAAAAAGATTTGATAAAGGAATCAGAATTCAGAGGAAACCCAGATGAGAAAAGTTTTAAAAAGGGGATGGGCGATCCGATCATGAATGGAAAGAAATCAAGACAAGGCAAATTCCCAGGAACCAAACACAACGCAATTAACCCATCACCAAAATGACAACCAACAATGCACAAGAAAGCTCTGGATAGGGAAAATGAAATCAACCCAACCCACAAAAAGATTATGAAAGAAGAAAATTTTAAAGTAGAGAAAGCAAATTCCTGGAAACCAAACACAACCCCATCACAATCATGACAACCAAGAATGAACAAGAAAACTCTGGAAAGGGAAATTGAAATCAACCCAACCCCACCCAACCCAACCCATAAAAGGGTTATGAAAAGCAAAGCCCAGAAAGAAAGAAGATTCAAGAAGGAAATAAATGAGGAGAGGAATAGGGAGAGTATATTGGTCTGGGAAATTTGGAGATCAGAGCAGAGGAGGCAACTGGGAAAAGACAAGAAAAGGGCAGGAAAAAGGATTTGTCAGAGGAGAGAGTACAGTTGCGCACAGCACAAGAAAGGGGAGGAAAAAAGGACAAAAATAAATTGATAAACAGAGCATGTGACAAAAAGGGCCACCTGGGTTTCACTGTTCAAGAGAGCTCTTCATGTTTTTGTTTGAAAAATGCTTGGGAGTACTAATTAGTGCTCTCACTAATTAGGTGGCAGTGAGTCCCATTATTAATGATGTGATATTTTAGTCTTGGAATTGTATTTTTTTTTTTACTTTTTTAATACATTAATGCTATTAGTAGTAATGTTTTTAGTGGGATGAATATTGTTTTTGTTTCTTATGTGAAACATAGCTGTCACATAATTATGAAATTTATTAAATTTCATTTTGAGGTACATAAAATTCCTTTTAAGTTGTACTTAAATTTGGCATTAATTTCATATCAATGAATGTTGAGAAAATTATTTTTAAATTAGTAATAAATATTACAAATATTAAAAAATAAAATCATATATTTTTTCATAAATTTGTAATTAATTTTGAAAGATATGTCAGGCATATAATTTTTTTTTCTTTAAATTAAAGGAGAAATTAAAAATAAAAAAATTAAGATTTGAGTTTTCTAATATATTATGAGTTTTTAATATTATCAATTTAAACTTTAAATTTTTGATGTATTTTAATCTAGGGGGATGCACCAATAAATTCCAAATTAATAACTTATACACTGTTTAGCCCTAAAAGTTTTCTTATAGACTGAAAGGTCCTATTACAATGTTTCAAACATTAGATTAATGTTTCGAACATTAGATTTCGAACATTAGATTCCAAACATCAGATTAATGTTTCGAACATTAGATTGATGTGCAAATGGGACTAAATGAAGCATAAGAAAACTTTTAGGACTAAATGGTTCAACTTTTCAGAAACTAGAACTTATGGGTAAATTTTCCTTTAATCTAACATATTTGTCTATTTATGTTAAGTAAAATTGATAAAAATATGAGTATTATAAGCAAATGATTTAGATTAAAATAAGTCAAAAGTTTAGAATTTAAATTGATAAAATTAAAAATAAGTCATAGTTTATTTTGATACAAGACTCAAATCTTGGCATTTTTTATTTTGTTGTTGTAATTATTCCTAAATTTGAATTTGAATTTGAATTTGAGAGTATTACGGTAATGGATTAGGATGAATTTGAAATAAGGACGGTTAATTATGTTATTATCTCTTCAAAATCAATATGATTATTATTGAATATCATTTTATCCCTTTGTGCTTCCAAAATTGAGCATTTGTACAATTTTTATAATTGAAAAGATTAAAATGTATGAATTTTAAATTACAAATAATGTTAAATTTACTATAATTATGCGGTCTTGATATAATTAACTCAAATAACAATGTAGAAATAGATATTTGAAATCCTTCGGTAGGAATTATAATTAATTGTGCGGAGAAAAAGACTTGGTTTGGCAATTACTTTTTTGTTTTAGCAAAAGAAATTTTTTTTAAATTTTTTTTTTAAAGTCTTAATTAAGTAGAAGACCCTAGATTTTTTTATATACAAAAAATGAAAAAATCCATCAAGATCAAAAGGAAAAAATAATTTTTTATATGTATAATATGTTTTTATTTTTTAGATCCTTCAAGACTATAAGTACCTTGAAAGGGGAAAAAAATTATCATAATTTGTTTAAAAATTAACTAAAGGCAAACAAAAAAATGTAAATTTGTTTAGCCTATGCCAAACAGAATCGTAATAAAATATTTATCTTCTTCCCCTATTCTTTTATTTTTCTGATGTATAATAGTTGACTCTTTTATATTTTATAAACCTCTTATTGTAAGAATTTTTTCTAAATATGGCTTAATGTGGCTTATGCATAATTATATTAGATTCATCTCATTAAGTAAGATACATGTACATCAATTAGATGGTGACTAATTATTGATGAATGCACCTATATATACAATATATAGAAGACTAATGCTAATGCACATTGAATGTGATGGATTCATTATGAATGAATCTTAGAGATGCATATTGTATCTATTATGAATATGTAAGATACATTAGTCTTATCTAATGAATTCATTAAATATAAAAGATGCATTATGTATCATGAATGTATAAGATACATTAATCTATTTAATAAAGTTCATTGAATGAATGGTTTTTTGATGGGAAGAATATTAGTATAAATAGTGTAAGGTCCCAAACCATACTCTCCATCAAAACTTAAGTTGTCACCACATGAAGGCTCCCATCGCCTAGAGAGAGAGAAGTGGTTTGAAGATCTTAGACAAGTCAAGAACTTAAAGATCAAGATCTTCCATTCAAGATTTCTCTTTCTTAAAAGAGGATTTCATACTATCATGGATCAAGGTATGTATTCACTTATTTTGTATATTAGAAATTCATATAGTTTTCATGTATGGAATTGAATCCTTAATGGTTTTTAGTTTATGTTCCGCAAAGTTTTCTATCAATTGGTATCAGAGCAATGGTTCTCAATTTTGATGCATGAAACGTATACGTATGAATTTCATTTTATGATGATGTTAGGTGTAACAAGTGCAAAACCTTGATTTACACTTGTCCAATTTTATTTTTATTTTTGGCCAATCTTTTATTCTATTGATATTAAAATAAAAATTGAAAATTATTGAACAAGTGGTAATTAAGATAATGTTTTATGCACTTATAATGTTTTGTTACACACCTTATGAGTTGAAACATTGTTGATCAGCCCAATGGAGGTTCAACACTATGTATGTTTGAACAACCAAGATGATTAGTATAATAAATATAGCATTAAGTTTTTCTGCCCAACGGTGATAAACTTCTCACGTGCTTTAGTTAATAAAATAAAATAAGAGACATTGAGTTTTTCTGCCCAACGGTGATAAACTCGTTACGATCTTAATGATTGTTTTATTTTATTTTATGTTGTTTATTTTTATTAGTCATCTCATTTACTTTTATGAATTGTTAAAATATATTGTTATTCGGCCCAACAGAAGGATAACTTGATTTCGTATCTAACTAATTATGTTTTATAGTTAGATATATTTAACTTGTGGTGTTATTTTTATGAGATATGAAAAGTAGTTTTCTTGATTATATTATGTAATGGATATTATGTGTTTGCAGCATTGAATCCTACTTCCATTAATAGTTACTTGTCTGGTATTGAAGCTTTGAGTGGAACTAATTTTAAGAAATGGAATGAACAAATTGGAATTGTTTTGAGAATTATGGATTTAGATTATGCATTAAGAGAGCCGGCTCCTACAAAGCCTAATGATACAAGTTCTAAGGAACACATGGCTTTATATGAAAAATGGGAACGCTCTAATCGCTTAAGTCTAATGATAATGAAAGGCTCAATTACGCCTGCAATTCAAGGAGCAATTCCTGTTTCTGAAAGTGCAGTGAGCTATATGAAATCTATTGAAGAACAATTCATTGGAACTTCCAAATCCCTTGCTAGTACTCTCATGATTAAAATGATGACAATGAAATATGATGGTTTGAGTGGTGTTCGTGAACATATCTTAAAGATAAATGACATGGCCTCTCAATTAAAGGGAATGGACATGGAAATTTCTGAAGGTTTTCTTGTTCATTTCATTATGACTTCTCTTCCTGCACAATTTGATCCTTTTAAGATCAATTATAATACGCAGAAAGATAAGTGGAAGATGAGCGAGTTAATTGCCATGTGTGTTCAAGAAGAAGAGAGGCTTAAAGCTGAAAAGCCTGATATGGCTCACCTTACCACTTTGGGTCCAACCAAAAGAATTTTCAAGAAAGGCAAAAGTAAGAAGAAGAAGAATGCAAATGATGAAACTCACAAGGCTAATGAAGAAAATAAGATTCGATGCCATTTCTGTCGAAAGAAAGGCCACATAAGAAAGGATTGTCCAGGTTTTAAAAGTTGGTTGGACAAGAAAGGTAACACTCAATGCTTTGTGTCTTATGAATCCCTTTTGGTAGATGTTCCACCAAATTCTTGGTGGATTGACACTGGTGCAAGTATTCACATAACAAATTCCTTGCAGGGATACCTTACAAGTCGGAAATTAAATAAAGGAGAATGAACCATTACGGTTGGGAATGGAATAGGAGTGGACGCTGAGGCTATTGGCACCCTCCGTTTAATTTTAGACTCTGGTTTCATTTTAGATTTAGTAAACATAGTTTATGTTCCTGTTTTTACTAGAAACCTAATTTCTGTTTCACAACTTGATTCCTATGGTTATGAATTTAAGTTTGGAAATAATAGAGTCTCTTTATTTCACAATTCTCATATGATTGGTTCTGGTACTTTATATGGTAATCTTTATTCATTGAATTTAGATTCCACTTATGCACAATCTCTTTTATCCTTTAATGTAAATGACTTGGTAAATAAAAAGAGAAGGCGAGTGAATGAAAATTCATCCATGTTGTGGCATAAGCGCTTGGGCCACATATCAAGAGAAAGGATGGAACGTCTTATTAAAGATGGAATTTTAAGTTCACTTGATTTTTTTGATTTTAGTACTTGTGTGAATTGCATTAAAGGAAAATACACAAAGACAAAGAAAAAGGGTGCTACTAGGACTACTGAATTATTAGACACAATTCATACTGATATATGTAGTCCTTTTACTGTTCCAACTATTTCTGGACATAAATATTTTATTACTTTTATTGATGACTTTTCTAGATATACTTATGTGTATCTTGTTCGTGAAAAATCAGAAGCACTGGATATGTTCAAACTCTATAAAGCTGAAGTTGAAAATCAACTTGGCAGACGAATTAAAAGTGTAAAATCTGATAGAGGTGGTGAATATTATGGTAGATTCACTGAGTCGGGTCAAAATCCAAGTGCTTTTGCTTTATTTTTGGTTGAGAATGGTATTGTTGCTAACTACACAATGCCTGGTACACCTGAGCAAAATGGTGTAGCTGAGCGACGAAACCGTACTCTTTTGGACATGATGAGAAGCATGATGAGTAACTCTTCTTTGCCAGATTACTTGTGGGGTGAAGCTTTAAAAACTGCTGTACATGTTCTTAATAGGGTTCCTAGTAAGGCTGTGCCTGTAACTCCTTATGAGTTGTGGGTTGATAGGAAACCTAATTTGAATTATTTACATGTATGGGGTTGTCCTGCTGAAGCAAAAATTTTCAACCCACAAATAAAGAAATTAGACCCTAGGACTATAAGTTGTTATTTCATTGGATATCCTGAGAGATCAAAGGGTTTTAGATTCTATTGTCCCACTCATAGCACTAGAATTGTTGAAACTAGAAATGCCGTGTTCTTAGAGGATGAAAACATTAGTGGGAGTATGAATCTCAAAAATATTTCTTCGGAGGAAAATTATGATTTTACACCTTCCACGATTATCCAAGAAAATGTTGTACCTGAACCTATTGGTACACAAAAGATTTCTCACATTGAAAAAGAAGTTGTCCCAGTTGCAGAACAACCTTTACGCAGATCACAAAGAGAAAAGAAACCTGCCATATCAGATGACTATGAGGTTTACCTAAATGAGTGTGATATAAGCTTGGAGAATGATCCTGTTTCTTATGCCCAAGCCATGAAAAATGGAAATGCAACTCAATGGTTAAATGCCATGAAAGATGAGTTAAAATCCATGAAAGACAACAATGTCTGGAATCTTATAGAATTGCCTAAGGGAGCCAAAACTGTTGGATGCAAATGGGTTTTTAAAACCAAGCGTGATCCTAAAGGCAATGTCGAACGATACAAGGCCAGATTAGTTGCTAAAGGATACACTCAAAAAGAAGGGATAGACTATAAGGAAACTTATTCTCCTGTTTCTAATAAAGATTCCTTGAGAATAGTCATGGCCTTAGTAGCTCATTATGATTTAGAGTTACATCAAATGGACGTTGAAACAGCCTTTTGAATGGTGACTTGCATGAAGTGGTCTACATGGACCAACCTGAAGGTTTTTAGGATGAAAGCAAGGAAAATATGGTTTGTAGGCTTAAGAAGTCCATATATGGTCTAAAGCAGGCATCTCGACAATGGTATCTTAAATTTCATGAAGTTCTCATCAAATTTGATTTTAAGGATAATGTGGTTGATCAATGTGTCTACCTTAAAATCAGTGGGAGCAATATCTGCATTATAGTTTTGTATGTTGATGATATATTGCTTGTTAGCAATAATTTGGGAATGATACATGAGACAAAGAAATTCCTTACGAGAAATTTTGAAATGAAAGATCTTGGTGAAGCCTCTTTTGTCATTGGGATAGAAATTCACCGAGATAGGTCTCGTGGTATTTTAGGATTGTCCCAAAGAGCCTATATCGAAAAGGTTCTTAAAAGGTACAACATGCAGAACTGTTCAAGTAGTGTTGCCCCTATAGTTAAGGGTGATAAATTTAGTGAATTTCAGTGTCCCAAAAATAATTTAGAAAGGGAACAAATGAAAGAAATTCCTTATGCCTCTGCAGTTGGGAGCATTATGTATGCTCAAGTTTGTACACGTCCTGACATAGCATTTGTAGTTGGTATGCTGGGTCGATACCAAAGCAATCCCGGACTTGATCATTGGAAAGCAGTTAAGAAAGTGTTGCGATATTTACAAGGCACTAAGGATTACATGTTCACTTATCAAAGAACAGACAGCCTTGAAGTGGTTGGTTATTCAGATGCTGATTTTGCTGGATGTAAAGACACTCGAAAGTCCACTTCTGGGTACATTTTTATGCTTGCTAATGGACCCATTTCATGGAAGAGTCATAAGCAGACTCTGACAGCTTCTTCCACTATGGAGGCAGAATTCATAGCATGTTATGAAGCCACATGTCATGCAGTATGGCTAAAGAATTTCATATTTGGATTACAACTTGTCGATTCAATTTCGAAGCCCTTACAGATTTACTGTGATAATGATGCTGCTGTGCGGTTCTCCAATAATAACAAAACTTCAGGAGGATCAAAGCATATTGATATCAAGTATCTAGTTGTTAAAGAAAGGGTTCTGAATCAGACTGTTTCCATATCTCATATTGGTACTACACTCATGTTAGTAGATCCGTTAACTAAAGGTCTCACGCCTAAGCTCTTTCAAGAACATGTTGCGCGCATGGGCTTAGTAGAAAGTTTATCATGTTTAGATTTGAAATGAGTGTATTATGTTCGTGATAAATGTTATGTTATAATCATCTTCTGTTAATAATGATTATGTTTGTTGTTTTCATTCTTCATACTTGTGCACAATTTAGAAGAAGATGTAAACAACGGGACCGTTATAGATGAATTAGCATTAATCACCATTATGTTGCTAATGTCATCTCTGTGTTTTAAGATTCACTTATTCATGTTGATGGAAAATATTAATACTATAACCATTGTACAGTCTTGATCAATGTGTAAATCACTGACTACAATGATTTGGTGCTAATAATTTCATTGAACAGAATTTAATGGTGATGGTGCAATCTTCTAGTGGGAGAACGTTGGCCATATTATGATAATCTAGTGATGTAATATAATCATGCAAGCCAAGTGGGAGATTGTAAGAATTTTTCCTAAATATGGCTTAATGTGGCTTATGCATAATTATACTAGATTCATCTCATTAAGTAAGATACATGTACATCAATTAGATGGTGACTAATTATTGATGAATGCACCTATATATACAATGTATAGAAGACTAATGCTAATGCACATTGAATGTGATGAATTCATTATGAATGAATCTTAGAGATGCACATTGAATGTGATGGATTCATTATGAATGAATCTTAGAGATGCACATTGTATCTATTATGAATATGTAAGATACATTAGTCTTATCTAATGAATTCATTAAATATAAAAGATGCATTATGTATCATGAATGTATAAGATACATTAATCTATTTAATGAAGTTCATTGAATGAATGGTTTTTTGATGGGAAGAATATTAGTATAAATAGTGTAAGGTCCCAAACCATACTCTCCATCAAAACTTAAGTTGTCACCACATGAAGGCTCCCATCGCCTAGAGAGAGAGAAGTGGTTTGAAGATCTTACACAAGTCAAGAATTTAAAGATCAAGATCTTCCATTCAAAATTTCTCTTTCTTAAAAGAGGATTTCATACTATCATGGATCAAGGTATGTATTCACTTATTTTGTATATTAGAAATTCATATAGTTTTCATGTATGGAATTGAATCCTTAATGGTTTTTAGTTTATGTTCCGCAAAGTTTTCTATCACTTATTTGTTTGTAAAATTTAACTTCAAATTCTTTGAACTATACAAATGAAACCTTAGGTTATATTTCAATAAAAAGAAATGGAAACCTCATTGCTGAGACTATTATTATTACTAACTTTGAAATGCTAATCTTATTATTAAGAATTAGTAACTAATTATAAAATTTTTTGTTTAAATATTATTAAGTGTTTTTCTTCATTAAAAATCTTATATAAAAAATAACAAAACATATTGCAGACCCAATTATAATACAGATTTTTACTTAATTAGTGAATGATTCTTACTAAGAATATTTTCTTGCTAAAATAAGATGCCAAAAAATGAAAATATGCTCTCTCTTTTTTAGTAGTGTAGTATTCTCATATTTTTTAATAATAATAATAATTCAATTACTAAAAACAAACTACCTACAGTGCCCACTTTTTTTTAAATTTTATTTTTATGGGATACCTATAGTGCATTTGTACATTTGATTGGTGTGCTCTCCAAATATCAAGGTGTCAAGGGGCATGTTCTTTCTACATGTTTAATTGTCCTGCAACTTGCTTGCTAAGGTTTCAATTTTCTTTTTTGAACCCCATTGTTATTTATTGGCAAGTTGTGATTTGATTAATGCTATCTATTCTCTCCTAGTTAAATACAATACAATACAATAATGGGATTACTACAATCAAGGTTCAAAACCTTGGACTTGTTGGGTCATACCTCACCAAGTAAGTTTATGTTCTATTAATTGTTTCTTGGGTTTATATATTAAAGTAATTGCCATTACTGTTGTGAGAAGAACTGTTTGGCAAGGCTTGGAAGTTGAGCTTTCTTGAATTATTGTTTTAAAAAAATTAATTGAGTGTTTGGTGTAATTTTTTACAACTTTAACTTCAAAACTTATTATTAATTGAGCTTTCTTCAACATGAATTTTCTGTTTGGACGCTTGTTGAATCTCCTTGAATCCTAAGCCCTGTTTGTTTTTCTACATAGTCGTAGGGTTTGATTACCAATTTTGTGAGCCTTACAAGAATTATACTTGTTTGGAGAAATGGCCATGTGGTGGATTAGAAATATCGTTTAAAAAGGGAACAAGTAATCCTACGGAGAACGTGATATTTAAATCCAATTACATAGAATTATAGGTGAAATGTGTATTTTATCTCTCATTTATAAAAAAAAAAAATAACAAAGTCACCTTCCATATAATAATAACTTTTACGTAATTTCAATATTTAATTTTAACCAATTAATACTATCATATTATTATAAAAATAAATGCAATTTATCATATATCTCTAATATAATATCAACACATTAATAATCCCCTCACCTCTTCTAATCTCATTGTATCTGTGCTTCTATACTATATATTAAGGAAAATGCTAATGAGAATGGATGTAGGAGCTCTATATGTCATGCTAAATTTCTTGATTTTCTTAATTTTAAATAATTAAAAAAAAATTCATTGGCTAACTTTTATTTAACCATATAAAAAATAAAACTCCAATTACTCCATAATTTATAGGTGCCTCTATTTACACACCACATTTGGTCTCAATGTATACCACTATTCAGTTCACACATTTAATAATTTAAAAAAACATAATTTTTTTCAACACACACCACAACGTTCCATTTTTGCCTTTAGTCCCACACCACTTAGTACACACCTCAAATTGAAAAAGAAAAAGAAAAACCCTAATTGTTAGACACCTACCACCAATGGTAGCAGCCATCTCCGGCAACCACCATCAACGCTAACCATGGCCACCGCTGTCAACCCTTTCTTCTGTCTTCGCAACTGTCGCTGCCCACTTCCCAATCACGTAAGTCGCCTCCATTCCCAGAGACCCACTACCTCGCAAATCGCCGCCACCATCTTCAACCCCTCCTCCTCCCTTGCGTTTGCCGTTACCTTCTTCTCAGCCCCATCGTCGCCTCCTTTCATAGATCACCTTCATCGATGTCAACTTCTCTTTTCACTCGCACTCTACCGCTGTCCCCTTTGTCATGAACCAAACCCACCCCTATGGATTAAGGTCATAACCGGCCAGTAATCAAGAGATTGCCTACGACCTCAAACATGATTAAACATATTTCAACAGAGTTAAGGCGCCAAAACAGAAGCAAGCTTAAAAATTTTGTCTATAGAGCTGTGTTTACATGGTACATCAAGACGTTTCACATACGTATTTTAATAACCCACACAAAAAGAAAGACCACATATGATTTTTTCTATACAGGAACATTCAAGTCATAGTCAGCCAAACCAAAATCTTATATATAAGGGTGATTGAGGCATGTTCACCAAGATAACAAAAGAGTAAACCAAAGGAAACAAAACAG
Source organism: Camellia sinensis (assembly GCF_055761805.1). NCBI lineage: Eukaryota > Viridiplantae > Streptophyta > Magnoliopsida > Ericales > Theaceae > Camellia > Camellia sinensis. The sequence goes on from NC_138969.1 coordinate 11,630,980, forward strand.
TGTCTCGCGCGTGAGACATTCGGGTTGACTCCACAAAACATGACTTTCCTTACATACTTCACCGAGGTTGGGTTTGAATATCTCTTTGCTCACCTATATACACATGAATAAGAGTGAGCGAAAGCCCAGTGAATAATATCAAGTAAAGAAGGCACATGAATGGAATTTTAAACGGACGTATCAAACGGCCTTAGGCCCATTCATGTTTCTATCTGGTACATTAACAGCGTCAAGCCCAAACATACCAAACGGCTTCTGGCCCACTTTGTTCCAAACAGACGCCCTAAGGCCCAATTCTTCATGTCAAATGGCCTCGGGCCCAATTCACTCTTGTCGAACAGCCTTTGACCCAATCATTCATGTCAAACGGCCTTTGGCCCATTCATTCATGTCAAACGGCCATTGACCAAATCATTCCCATCAAACGGACTTTGGCCCATTCATTCATGTCAAACGGCCTTTGGCCCAATTATTCATGTCAGACGGCTTTTGGCCCAATCGTTTATGAAATGCCCATTCGTACTTAAGATCATAATCACATCATAATCATAATTGTAATCCAACGGCCTAATCCAATCATATGGCATAACGAATATTTGTCCACAATTCAAATTAACAAACTTATGAAACTCAAATAGGAGTAAGCAATTGGACAAATAACATACTTCAAAATATCTTTATTAAGATATTACTCACAGTGTTCTGCCGGTGGATTCGTCCTTGTGCTCAACCCTACACAATTCATAACACATATTGGGTCACAAACAATTTAATCCGTTCTTTAATCTATTTATTTCTCTTAGGCTTCTTTCTTTACCTTTTAGGTCATATACAAAGCTCAATGCATGCTTAAGAATGCCTAGAAATGGAAGAGATCGGAAAATGAAACACAAAACAACTTTTTAAAATTTCTGAAACAGGGCTCTCCACTCGAGCGCAGCTTTTGCCGCTCGAGCAGACCCCTTTGGTCTGCAAAAGTACTGGTTACCTCATTTTTGCGCTCGAGCGTGATTTCGAATGCTCAAGCTGAGAGTCAAACATGTGATTGGATGCTCGAGCGTAATTCTCCCCCGCTCGAGCGGACATCAATGTCTGCAAAATTTTTGGGAGCTAACATTTTACGCTCGAGCGGCGCTTTCCCCGCTCGAGTGGACATGCCGAATTCTGAAATTTCCATAACTGCATTTGACGCTCAAACTTAGCATTCAAAGGGTCTAAAGCTCATGTTCTTGATACAAAATCATGGAAATCTTTATACAATACGAGGACATAAGAAAATTAAGTCTAATTTGTCCAAAATCAAAATTCAATTCCCGAATTATTTCACATTTTTCTTGACAACCCATACCAACTTTATATCTTCGAAACTCATGCAAATTAATTTCCATATCACTTTGAATTTTACATGCATGTGAAATATAGGCTTCATTTTCAACTTAAATAACACAATTGATGCTCATCTTCATCAAACTCAACATTATCATGTTTGCATGTTCCAAATAGCCTTCAATTCTTCATATAATGCATGTTTGTACTCAATTATGCAAGCTCATGATAATCATTTACAAGCTTCAAATTTATCAAATTCAACTCAATTTATGTTCTTGATTACTATCTAACCTTGAATTCACAAAATTACAAATCTATGCTCAATTACTCACCTAGGAGCTCCAATCTCCCAAATTCTAGCTAGTTCTTAAGCCTAGCCTCCAAATCCCCAAGCTCTTAATTTGAGCTCCCTCTCTCTACAATCGGCACACTCTCTCTCTCTTTAGAGTGTAATTTTAGCTAAGATGAGCTCAAAGGAAGGAATTGAGTGTATATAGGCCAATTTATAGGCTTGGCTAATCAATTTGATTAAGACTAAGTAATGGTGTTCTAATTTAATCATTCTGAATCTAATTACTTTGATCCGAATTAATTTTCAATTAAATTTCGTCGTAGGCTCTAAAAGTTACGCTAATTACAACGGCGTAGTCAATTTCAGTTTCTGATGCTTCTACAGCCTTCAATTTAAATTCTAAAGCAGAAAATCAAACAGATTTTCCTACGGTGAATAGATAGGAATACAAAAACGCAGATAATCATATAATTATCACTCAAAACCATATCAAGCATATAATTACAATTAGGGCTGTGCATAATACCGTAAAAACCGCACTGAATCATTCCGAACCGCACAAAATTTCAATTCTGGCGGGCGGGCGGGTTGGGCGGGTGGGAGGCCCAGCACTTGCAAGTCGGCGCGGGTGGCGGGTGAAATTTCCCAAACCGCAGGTCAACTCGACCCGACCCGACTATGTTTCAAAAAAATAAAATAAAAAAAATCACCTGTTATACACTCACACATACACAATAATTCCTCCATTAAGCCTAATACCCACACATTTCAATTTCATCTCATTCATCACATACACTCATCGCCGCTGCTGTGCATTTTGCATCGATTCACACACACACACACTACACAGATTCTCGCCGTTATTGTGTCGATCGGCTCACCGTTGGTCGCCTATCCTCACCACCACCGCCGCTGGTTTCTCTTTCCCTTGCCGATCAGCTCACCGCTAGTTTCTCGTCGTCGTCGTCTGTACTCTCGCTCTCTCTATCGATGCTCTCTCTGTCTCTTTTCTTTCACTCTCTCTCTGTTCTATATACATATATATATCATTGCTCTATATATATACATATATGTATCTTATATCTCTTATATATCCTGCTCTATCTCTACTAGTTTGAGTTGGTATTATTTTACATATATGTATCTCTTATATTTCAAGAATAGAGAGTTGTTTTGCTAAACATCCAAATTAAAAGCCAATAAATAAGTGTTGTTAGTTTTTTTTTTATTTTTAAATTTAAATTGTTAACAAGAAACATATATTCAAATCTGCATAGAATTGACTACATTGAAAACATTGCAATACTATTTCATTTGTTGGAAATAATCATTATTTTATATGTATATTTAATATTTATTAAATATATAACAAATTTTAGTTTTCGAAAGTTTTAGAGTAATACTCATTCATCACAAAACACTTGTGACATATTGTCTCTTAAAAATCAATACAAAATTATTTAATCTCACTATTTTAATTAATAAAAATTAAATTTGAACAACATATGAACCAACCCTAAAATTAACAAATAATTTTCCCAATTTTTGGTACTCAAGTTTAGGTGTCATTTTTGTACTCAAGCTAGCTATCACTAATTAATGGCTTCATTGGTTGATATGCTCTTCTCTCAAATTGTTTTTGCTGATTAACTCCACTTTCTCATGCCATAAAGGCTCTTATCAAGACTCAACTTGCCAATTGAAATAAAGACATATGATTGCAGTAGGCAACAAGTTAGTTTATAAAAAAATTTCTTTCTTCATCATTTTTTCTAACATAGTGGATAATATATATATATATATATATAGGCGGAAGCAACATATATATGAAGGAAGATGGATTACGAAATCAAAAGATCATAACTAATCAAAAGCAGATAACTGGATTGCACACATTAATTAAAATTAACATTAAAATTTAAAATATTGAAATAAAACAATCATTGAAATAAAACATTGAAATATTGATTAACTTACAATTGTAGTAGCAACTGTAAGGATCTTTTAATTAGGTACAACGGGGACGCTTGTAAGGCTCTCAAAACACTCTGGTTTTTTTTTTCTTACAACAAAAATGGAGAAGAAAATTGAAGAATGTCTGAGTGCTTACAATTGATTACAATATAAGGAAATAAAAAGTAAAACAGTAAACATGTGATTTCTGAAAGCAGCTGGCCGAGCATGTGAAAAGTAGATGCTGTCGGGTGCTTTCGGTGGATTCATTGAATATTTGAACAGCTTTCAACAAAAGTTGACTGGGTGAATAGTGACTGTGAACAGTAAAAGTGAACAGTAACTTTTACTATTCATTACTTTCGGTGAATTATGGAATCAATATAAATACAAATTGGCAGCTTTTCTCAAAAGAGTATTGATTGAAGCTAATTTGTATCTATATGGAATCCAAGGTTGATTAAACAAATGGATCCTGAGCATCTTGAAATTCGGGTCCTGAATACTGATTGGTTGATTCTTCAGAGGAATGGATCTGGGCTGAACCGTCTGAACTGTCTGAATCGGTGGATTGAGCTTTAGCTTGATTCAACAGTTGATGGGCTAACTGGATCATGTCTTCTCTGGATGATTGGGCTTTTCCTTTGGATTTGCCTTTGAGCTGAACAGGAGGTGGAATGGGCTTTGTTTTGACTTTGGATTTTGATTTGGGCTTTGGTTGAACTGACTGAGCAGCAATGGCTTTGGGCTTTGATTTGGATGATCTGGGCTTGGAGCCACTAGATGAGGGGCTACCAAGATTGACTGGAGGAAGACTGGGCTGACTTCCTTGAGTAAATGCAGCAGTTGGGTTCTGCTGGGCTTGAGCAAGAGCAGGAGTTGGAGTACATTGATCAGGTGGAAATTCTTCTTGAACAATCTCAAGAATTCTGGGAACATTGAACTTAACCCACCATTTAACTGTGTGTTGGCGGATGATGATATTATCATCAATCCCATAATGCCATTTGAATATCCATGGAATCTTGTATTTGGCAATGAATATGAGTAATAAAGGAAATTGCTTCTGGTGAGTAGAAAATGGGTACACAGAGTTGAAATAATGAATTATATGTTTGAGATCATCAGGAAGGATAGCTGAAATGGCGCCATAGTGAGACCACCATCTCAGAAACCAAGTTGGTAACTCAGATTTGAATTTTTGATCAAATGAGATGAACCAGGAATGACTAAAAGTTTCATTTTGGTACAAGAAAATCTTGAACCAAGCATCAACGTAATCATGATAATTATATGGAATAGAATGGCCAGGTAGATCACGAAGCTGATTAGGATTACCCCATTCAGCCATGGAAACAATGTTGTGAATATAAAGTGAATGGTATAGGACCTTATAGGCATAGGTGCGGTCTTGAATGGGTTTAATCAAAATGGAATGGTGATTGATTAAAATGTCTTTGTAGTAGGCTAAGGTTTTCTCTGGATGAGAAAGGGTGAAATGGCATCCAGAGCCAAAATGGAATTTAGCAATGTCATTGATGGTTTGATTCTTGGGGTGACTGGGTTCTTTATAGAACAGGTTGGTAACATGTGAATTGGTATATTCAGACCGAGATGATTTAACAGGGTTAACTGGGAATGGAGTAACTGAAATTGATTGGCTAGATACAAAAGGATCAGAGGCCAATGCAGATGAATAATCAGGGCGTTGAATAGTACCAAGGGTTTGGTAACGGTTAATGAGGTCAAGTGAATAAGAGGGGGTAACTGACTCCAAAGGAGGAGGGACAATGAGTTGATTTGGTTTAGCAGAAGAGGAGGCCAAAGCCTTGGAAGGAGGCCTTGGACGAGACATCTGTGAAATAATAAACAGTAATTAGCAACCAGAAAGGAGATCAAGATAATCTTGATGACGATGTAAACAATTGTAGTTGTGAGCAAGTAAATTGCGGCGAGCTAGAATTTGGTGGTAATTGATGTATTGGGCTCTTTTGGTAGTGGGTCTAGCTGATTTGAGGCGGTGAATGCGATGGGTAAGCTGTTTAATAAGGGTTTTGAAATAGGTAATTCGGGATTTATGGTAAGCAGTAAATGGTGTAGTGATTTATGGTAAGCAGTAAATGATGTAGTCATCCCTTACCCCCCTGTAAAAATTCCCGGGTAAGAAAATCAGGTAGGGAATTTTGACAACCAGGTATATAGGTAATATCAAAATCAAAAATACTTAAAATAGCTTGCCAACGGGAAAAAATTTGTTTACTAGCAAGATTTTGAACATCTTTTTCTAAAATAAATTTGGCAGATTTGCAATCAACACGAAGTAAGAATTTTTGATTTAAAACATCATCTTGAAATTTTTGAATACATAAAACAGTAGATAAAATTTCTTTTTTAATAGTACTATAATTAAATTGTGCTTTATTCCAGACGCCAGAATGATAACGAACAATTTGTTCAGAGGATTGAGGAGTAAGTTGCTGAAGGAGAATGCCACCATAACCAATATCGGAGGCATCAGTTTGAATAATTTTGAATGAATTTTCAGTGGGAATACCAAGACAAGGAAGAGACTTAACATATTGTTTGACCTGTTTAACAATAGAAGTATGAACAGAAGACCAAGGAGGAGGATTATCTTTTAACCTATCAAATAGAGGTTGACAAGTTTTCCTAAGGTCTTTATAAAATTCAGCAATGTAATTGAGGGAACCTAAAAACCTTTGTAATTGAGTTTTGTCAAGGATTTCATCAGGGAATTTGGAAGCAAATTCAATAGATCTACTAATGGGTAGGATAGTATTATGATGAATATCGTATCCTAAAAATCTGACTTTGGTTTGAAATAATTTAATTTTAGGAGCAGAAATGACGAGACCATGACTTTTGATGGTGTAATAGAATGCATTTAAATGCTTCCAATGTTCACTAAGTGATTTTGAAAAAATTAAGATGTCATCAATGTAAACAATTGAAAAATGACTAAATGGGTTAAATATGTCATTCATGATATGTTGAAATTCACTGGGAGCATTTTTTAAACCAAATGGCATGACATTCCATTCATATTGACCAAAGGGTGTATTGAATGCAGTTTTATACCTATCTTTAGGATGAATTTGAATTTGCCAAAAACCACTTTTTAAGTCGAATTTACTGAAAATAACGGCTTGACTAAGTCGTTTAATTAAATCTTTTTTATTAGGAATAGGATACCGAATCCATTCTAAAACAGAATTTAATGGTTTGTAATTAATAACAAGTCGAGGGACACCACGTTCTAACTCAGCATTTTTATTAACATAGAAAGCAGGACAGGACCAAGGTGATCTACTTGGGCTAATGATGCGATTTCTTAATAATTCTTTAATTTCTTTTTTACACATTTCAAGTAATTCATGGTTCATTTGAATAGGTCGAGATTTAGTAGGAATTTGGGATTCATTAAAATTCTTAATATAGGGTAAGGTAACGACATGTTTTTTCCTATGCCAAAATGCAGTAGGTAAAGTGGAGCAAACAGTTAATTCAAGTTTTAATTTGAAATCATTAATTTGGGAAACAAGAACGGGATTAGTTAATTGTTGATCAATGCGTTTGTGGTTGATTTCTTCTTTGAGAAATTTTAAATGCCGAATGAGGCGGTTAATTTGATGAGAAATAGAACAATCTTTTAATTGGTTTAAGTGTAATAATTCAGGAGGAGATAAAAATTTGAATGTAACAGGTTGTCCTAAAACATGTGTAGTGATGCCTGTACTAGATGTAGTAAAGGGATATAGTAAATAAATGAATGGGGAACCCAAAATGATTTTATCAGTCATATTAGTGACTAAAACAAAAGAGGTTTTAAAACATACATTATCTTGGCAAACATGTACTTTTGGTAATTTATATTTGATATGCATCTTAGTGCCATTAGCAGAAGTTAATTTTTCTTGACATTTTTCATAATATGTAGTAGGAAGTAATCCTTCTTGGATACAATTTAAATCAGCACCAGTATCAATTAAGGCAATTAATTCTAATTCAAAATCATTAACAATTATTTTGATTTTAGAATACCATTTTTGAATGTAAAGTTTATTAATTAGACTTAACCGTTTTGCTTCAGGATTATTGGATTGAGATTGGTGTGACCGGTTATCAAATATTAAATTATCCGGGTGAGGATCAGATTCATGTTCAGATTCATGTGGGGACTCATGTTCATTAGTTTGGAAATTATCTAAACTTTTATCAAGTTTTAGTGTAATAATTTCATCTTCAAGTTTTTTATCTTTATGTTGTAATTCTTTGATTGTTTGTTTAATCTGATTGATTTCTTGTTGTAAATCTTGTAAGGTGACTTCTTTTTGTTTATTTTTAAATCTTTCTAAAGTTTTGGATAGACTAATTATAGGTTTATCAAATTTAGGTTTGGAATCTGAATGAATTAATAGGGATTTTAACTTATCGGTATATTTTTGTTTTAACTTGGGATCATCTAATTTACTAATTAGGTCAATTAAAGCAGATTCTTCTTGAGTAGTTTTGGTAAGGACAGTAATTTGTTTAACTGGTTTACAACAAACATCATTACAACCTAAATTAATATTGTTATCAGAATCACTACTAGGTGAATGGTAGTCAGAGGAAGTATCAGGATGATCTGAAGAGGAGCTACTAAGGGATTGATTTAATTGAAAAATTTCATATAATTGATTTTTGGAGTTATCATCAATTTGGAGTTGATTGACTTTATCTTTTAATTTTTGTTTTTCTTTACATTTATTAGAGTAATGACCTTTTTGACCACAGTTATAACAAGTAACATCTTTAGTAGATTTAGATTTTGGATGTGATTTAGATTTATAATATGTCTTTTTAGGTTTAGTATAAAATTTATCATTGGATTTGGAAGGTGAATAATTTTTCTTATATTTATATTTATTGGAATGTTTGTATGAGGATTTATGTTTGGAGTATTTGTGTGATTTCCTACGAGAAGGTGCAACAGGAGGTAAACCATATTGTTCACAGAAATTTCCTAATTCATATTTAGCTTTATGTTTGTCTTTATTAGCTTTTTGAGTGAGTTTGAGGTCAATACACATCTTTAAACCTTCTTTTTGAATAGTACTAATTATATCACCATACGTGAGATTATCATATTCAATAACACCAGTGGGTTGACTAAGAACATCTCTAATTTTATGGGCAAATAAGCTAGGTAATCCATTAATAAATTTTTCTTTCCAAAATGATTTAGTACAGTCTTCGCGTAACATGACTCGAGAGGTAAATACATCTTTATACCATCTAAAATCACTTAAGGTTGGACAATTAAGATTACTAAGTTGATCATGTATGCGTGAATATATATTTGTAGGGGTACCAATAAAATGGCGAACTATGGTGTATATGAGTTGATTAATACCATCAGGGTGACAACAGCCTATGGATTCATCAAAAATAGGGAGACCATTATCATCCGTTTGATTGGCATAAATAACAGAGTCACGGTCTGTTTCAGTGAGATATTTTTCCCACCAAGATTTGAGCATACCAGTAAAGCCAGAGGTAAGTAAGGAAACAATTTCAGGTTGAGTGTATTGGGGATAATTACTGAGATAACTATTGGCGACCATAGATAAATGGTTTAATTTTTGAAGGATTTGATCTTCACTGAGACCATCAATATTCCATTCGTATAATTTTTTAGCAGAAACAGAAAATTGATTACTAATATTTGTATCTTCAAATTGGAGGTCAACAGGAATTGGTTTAGAATACCAGTTTTTAGTCGTTTGAGGATTAACCTTTGGATAATGAATTTTATTAAGACGAGAAGGTTGAAACTGTTGGGCTAATTGATTTATTTCATTATCAGTAGTATCAGTTTCAGATTGATCAGAAACAGTGTTGGTAATAGGTTGTTGATTCAAGACAGTAAGACTTTTGTCTTTAGAGGTGGAAGTATCATTAGGAGTTAATTTAGTAAACAATTGTTCAATAGCTTTGACAGTAGATTGATCATTAGTAACTAAACTAGTTCGTTTGGAACGATGACTAGGTAGATTAAGTAAAGGTTGATCTAAGGGTTTAGTTGATTTGGCAGATTGGTCATCTAAATTAGTTTCTAATTTATCTAATTGTTTACCAATTGTTTTTAGACATTGATTAGTATAATTATTTTGTTCAATAACTTTTTTAATTTCAGTATCATTACCAGGTAATTTAAAAGGAGAGGCTAGAACTTCAGAACCTTGGTGATCAATAATTATATTTTCTAATGGAGGATGATTAGAACTGACAGAAGTATTAGGAGAAGTTTTCCATTTATGTTTTGTGATTGTATTAACCTTTTTGTAATATTGATCCATATAATCAAAGAAAGATAATTCAAAACCATATTGAACCATAAAATTATACCATTCTCTAGTTATGCTGGATTGTTGAACAGAATTATATTGAGCACTATAAGCATGTCGTTTAGTTTTATTTTCTTTGGATCGGAATTCAATAAGTAATTTATCTAAATCAGGAGTAAAATCTTTTTTGATTGTCATTAGCTGGGGATTCACAGGTTGTATAAATTCTTCGAAATCAGTTTGAGTTGGGGAATTATTTGAAGCAATGTCTTCTTCGGGTAACTGTGTTTGAGTAGTGTAAACAGGTTTACTAATTTGAGAAGTTGTAGAATTATCAATTCCTTTTAATTTATTTTTAGAAGTTGGATTAGTTGGACCAAGATGGATTTGACTGTTTTTCCTAAATAGAGGAGTGTTAAATATTTCATCTTCAGTTGATATTTCGGAAGGGACACTAGATGTACTATGTCGAGAAGATTGACTTCGATTGAATTTAATATTAACTGATCCATCATTGTTTTGCTGGATATGTTGAATGTCTTGGATTGAAGATTGTTGTTGATTTTGTTTGTAATTTTCATTGACAGTGACCCATTGATCAGGTAAATTAATATCTTTCCATTCAATCATGTGAGGAATATTAATATTTGATTCATTAGTACTACTACTTTGGATTAATAAAGTTTTATCTTTGGGACTTTTATGTAGAGCATGAACATTTAAATTAGTTTGCATACATTTATAATGAACACGATAAATTAGAGCAATATTATGAGAAGAATCTAACATTTCAGTATATTCACCATGTAATTGAATGTTTAATGTTAATGCTTTGAGAATATGTGGATCTCTTAGACTTAATGTAAAATCAGGAAAACAATTAAAATGTACTGGACCTTTATTAAGACCAGTTTCCATCATTCCCATTAAACTAGCATTGTAATTAAGAAAACGAGCATCTCTTAAACAGAGTAAAACAGAAGTATTTTGTCCTATCATTGTTAATGGATTGACACCAATTTGTATTAAACCAATATGCATAAAATTGTAACCACGATCTAAATGTCGTTTGATTAATTTTTTATCAAATAACTGACAGGTTTCTCTGGGTTTTTCTAAAGCATAAACTTGTTCAATAGTTTTAACATGGAGAGTAACTTTAAAAACATCCTGTATAAACGAAGTTTTATAAATTTCTTTAATAGGCAGTTTTGGAATATTCCATCCAGAATTAATTTGATCATTTTGTATTTCAACATCTTCTTCATTAATTATGATACCTGGATTAGGTATGGAAGGCAAGTTATGTTGTATCCTGTTTCTAACTGTTTAGCTACTTCTGTTTAATCGTCTTCCTTGTTTGGTTAATTAATCCTGTTTTCAGTTCATCTTAATCACCCGAAAGATCAGTCTGTTCTATCCACCTAGTTTAAGTCACCCACTTCTTCCCAGTCTTCTGTAAGTCCTTCGGTTTAGGCAGAGTCAGACTTTGGGGTTTAAAGATAGGGTATGTATGTATACTAGGTATGTGATAAAATTGACTAGAATAGGGTATGAATTAAGATATCTGTAAAACTGGTTAATTAAAACAGAACAATGAATCGATTATTTAGAAGTAACTCATCAGTCAGTTCTAGGTAGTTGTATATATTAATCATTTGCATCAAACAAATCAAGAAAAATATTGGGTTGGAACTAATTTGAACATTTGTCAAAAACATAACCAATCAGTGTGCTAAATTCTTGAACCAGGGTAGATTTCCACAAAATCTTTCATAAATTCATCCAAACCATAAATTGATCCAACAAGAGTAATTTTTATCTGTCTGTGCTCTCCCTCTTTTGTTTATAATTTTTATTTATATATACTTATCATTATCATTGATAATTTTTATTTACTTAGTTATCATTCATAAAAAAAATTTATCTTTGTAATAGTGAATGGATGAGGAAAATACAAATGCTGGTGGAAACCCTCCTACACCAACTGCAGAATCAACCACTGTTGCTAGTTCTGCCACTACCACAATACTTGCCAAAAATTCTGGTAAAACTCGTCCATGCCCTAGTATTAATTTAGATAAAAAGAAATCTAAGGTTTGGGAACACTTCATTTTACTTGATGATTGTGAACCTGATAAACCTAGGGCTGCTTGTAATTATTGTGGTAAGGATTATGGTGCTCGTGAAAAACAAGATGGGACTAGTTATATGTGGAACCACCTTAAGCATCAATGTATGAAGTCTCCTATTAGGCAAGTGGACAAAAAACAAAAAAATGCTCTCTTTTGTTAAAAAAGAAGGAGAGGAAAAGGAACATGATGGTCGAAGGATTGGATCTCTCAAAACAGTAGGGTATGATGAAAAACTTTGTAGGGAAGCACTAACAAAGATGATTATAATTGATGAATTACCTTTTAGGTATGTGGAGAAGGAAGGGTTTAGAAATTTTTGTTTAGTTATGGAACCTAAGTTTCCTATCCCTTCTCGCACTACTGTTGCTCGTGACTGTTTGAACTTATTTCTTGATAAAAAGCAAAAATTGAAGAAAGTTCTAAGGAAACAACGAGTATGCCTAACCACTGACACTTGGACATCAATTCAAAATCTAAATTATATGTGTGTCATCGGCCATTGGATTGATAATGATTGAAATTTGCACAAAAGGATTCTTAGTTTTTGTATAGTTCCTAATCATAAGGGTGAGACAATTGGCAAACAATTAGACTAATGCTTGCAAGACTGGGGGATTGATAAGATTTTCACTATTACAGTTGATAATGCAAGCTCTAATGATGGTGCTATTGCATTTTTGAAGAGAAGAACGAAAGATTGGCCTTCCACTATCTTGGCAAATGACTTTTTGCATATAAGATGTTGTGCACACATAGTGAATTTAATTGTTTGTGATGGTTTAAAAGAACAAAATCACTCAATTGACAAGATTCGAAAAGTTGTGAAATATGTAAAGTCATCTCCAGCTAGGCTACAAACTTTTAAAAATTGTGTGGAGCATAAAAGGATTACTTGTAAAAGTTTGTTATGCCTTGATGTTCCAACAAGGTGGAATTCCACCTATTTGATGTTGGAGGTAGCTAAGAAATTTCAAAAAGCTTTTGAGTGTTTAGAAGAGGATGACCCACGATTCAAGTTATTTTTCATGGAGAATGATGATGAAAATAAGGATGCAAATGAGAATGATGGTGGAAGAGGCAAAGGGAAAAGAAAAAGATTCATTTCATATCCTAAAGAAGAAGATTGAGAGGTAGCTAGAGTCTTTGTGAAATTTTTAAGACTTTTTTATCATGTTACTTTGCAACTTTCAAGGTCTTTACATGTGACATCTAATGTTTTTTTTCATCAACTTGTATCGATGTAATCTAAATTAGTTCAATTGAGTAAAAGTGGAGATGCAGTGTTGAGTAACATGGTTGATAAGATGAAATTGAAATACGACAAATATTGGGAGAATCTCGATAATATCAATTTCTTGTTATATGTTGCCGTTGTGTTAGACCCTCGCTACAAGTTGACATATCTTAAGTTTTCATTCAATAAAGTGTATGAAAATGACAAGGTAGAAATTTTAGTGGCGAGGGTGAAGGCAACATTGGAGTGCTTGTTTGATCATTATGTTGAGAAGAACAATGTTGGTAATGTTGCACCTTTATATGCAAGTCAAGCTCCTCAAGTGATGAAAGTTGATGAAGAGGAAGAGGAAGATCCTATGACACTCTTTGCCTTTCAATAAATTAACCATTTGGAGTCGGAAAAAAGTGTGGAGAACAAATCAGAGTTGGAAAAATATTTGGTTGATGATTATGTAGACCCAAGAGTTCCAAACTTTGATATTTTGAATTGGTGGAAGGTTAATGGCAACAAGTATAAGGTTCTCTCTCTAATAGCAAGAGATGTGTCGGCTGTCCCAGTTTCTATAGTGGCCTTTGAGTCAGCTTTTAGTACCAGTGGACGTGTGCTTGATCCATTTAGGAGTTCTTTGACACCAAAGATGGTGGATGCTCTAATTTGTGCACAAAATTGGTTACGGTCTTTATCAATTCCAATCAATCTTATAGAATGTATGGATGATGTTGAACAATATGAAGAAATTAAGTCAGGTAATTGTTTTGATATGTGTTTATTTTAAAAAGATTATTCAATATTGATTTTTAGCTTTTATGTAATTTTGAATAACATTAAAAATATTTTTTATTTTTCAGAATTTTTTTCATCATCTACTACACAAGAAGCAACTATTGTTGAGGACTAATTTGTTTCCAAGTTAGTTTGGTTTTAAAGTTCTTGAGGTTAGACTTAATTCTTACTCTTGAATATTATTTTGTTATAAATTTTTATTTTTTATTTTTTTTATTTTTATAATGATTTTGATGATAGTTTTTTGTTATTTATTTATGTTTTCTTTGTGTATGTCCACAGATTAATGACGTTTTTGGAGTTTGGTTGAAGCAATTGTGAAGGATTGAAGTTATTATGGAGTTTGATGAGTAGATTAATTTTTTTTTTGAATTTTTGGATTGTTTGTGGGCTTTGATTAACTTTTCAGAAATTTTCTTTTAGAACTATGGTGGATGTTGGACTTAGATTAACTTTTGAACTTTTGGATTGTTTGTGCACTTTGATTAACTTTTCAGAACATTTTTTAGAACTATGTTGGATGTTGGATGATGGATGAACTATGTCGAACTATGTTGGATTGTTTGTGAACTATGTTGAACTTAGATTAACTTTAGTATTTTTTTTTTGAACTTTTTCTAGTATTTATTGTCTTGTTAAATTGTTATTGTATAATTTATTTAAAGTATTGGATTTTTAATTTGCTAGTTTGTTAATGTTTAATGTTACATTAGATGGATATTTTAATTTTGACTATTTCAGTTAATTCATAAGTTAGATCTTTTTACTCTTTGATTCAAGTTTTATAATTTGAATTATATTTTTTATAAACCGCAAATCCGCCTGAACCGCCAAGGCAAATCTGCCATTATTTCGAACGAAACCGCCGGTTTTTGATAAGAAAATAGCAAATTCTATTAACATTTTTATCAATTCGCCACCCGCCATACGGTTTCTATTTTTCCCTTAAACTGCACCGACCCGCACTACGCACACCCCTAATCACAATCATAATTAAGATCAATTAGCATAACACGGGATAGGGTTATCACAATCTTTTCCCCTTTAACAAGTTTGGTCCTCCAAACTTGTTTTACCTTCGTCCAGAAACAAATGTGGATAGCGTAGTCGCATCTCATCCTCTTTTTCCCATGTAGCGTCCCTCCCATAGTGTTCTTTCCACTCTACCTTCACCATTGGGATGGAGTTATTTCTCAACTGTTCACTTGCCAGTCAATGATTCATTCCGGCCATTCTGTGTATTCCATATTTTCATCAAGAGCTATCCGGTGATAATCAATCACATGATACGGATCCTGAAGATAATTCCTCAACATCGACATGTGGAATACATTGTGTATTTGCTCGAATCCCAGTGGCAAAGCAACTCGATAAAAAACTGGACCAAGCCTTTCCAAAATTTGGAATGACCCGATATAGCGGGGCATTAATTTACCCTTATTTTTGAACCTTATCTGGCCCTTCATCGGAATCACCCGAATAAATACATGATCACGAACCTTGTACTCAAGAGGTCTTCTTCAAACATCTGCATAATTCTTTTGTCGACTCTGAGCTGTCTTGAGCCTTTGTTGAATAATTTTAATCTTTTTAGAAGTGTCTTGCACAATTTCACACCCAAGTAAAGTCCTATCCCCAACTTTTGTCCAATAAATTGGTGATTTACACTTTCTACCATACAAAACCTCATATGGTGCCATACCGATGCTGGAGTGGAAGTTATTATTGTATACAAACTCGACTAGTGGCAAATAATCTTCCCAACTCCCTTGAAAATCCAAGGCACACATTCTTAGCATGTCTTCTAAGGTCTGTATTGTCCGTTCTAATTGCCTGTCAGTTTGTGGATGGAATGCGGTGTTGAATCTCAATTCTGTTCCCATAGCTCTTTGCAAACTTTTCCACAATCTAGACACAACTTTCGAATCTCTATCCGAGACGATGAATACCGGAACTCTATGTAGGCGAACAATTTCATCAACATATATAGTAGCCAGTCTATAAGCATCAAATGTAGTTCTAACAGGTAGAAAATGTGCAGGCTTAGTCAGTCTATCAACTACAACCCAAATAGAATCCATACCTCGAGGAGTTCGAGGTAGACCAACAACAAAGTCCATAGTCACATGCTCCCACTTCCATTCTGGAATAGGGAGATGTGGGGAAGTGGTTTGGAAATATTCTTCTGATCCTGGGAGACGCTCGTGATCCTTAGCTAGTCACCTGAAAAGGAATAAACACTCCGGTTGGGGGTGCCGGAATTAGCACTCCGACGGGCAAGTCAGTCTCTACACTCTGATTACTTGTATTTTAAGTTAAGCGTAATGATTCTCACATACCTTTCTCTAACTGATGATCTTATATTTATATTATTCTCTTTGGGCCCTAAGGCCAGGCCCATGCTCGATCCTTTACATGTATTTCTACTCGGCCTTTGTTCTACTGATTGGAAAGCCGATTATTTTATTCGGCTCTTCAATCGACTAGGATCAATGCCGAATAAAGATTATGCCCCGGACTGGACTTATCCATTCGTCCCTATTGATCCAATGAAATTCGACTCCCACAATTGCCCCCCAAACACCTCACTAGCATCAGTTTAGTCGGCGTGTTTGGCTTCAAGCCTGGAAAGTCAAAAATTCGGCGGTTAATCCTCCTCCCAATGCGTGTCAGAACGCGTACACGCTTTTTGGTCATTATAAAGATTTCCCGCCTCTTCGTACACTGCCTCCATTTAATGTGATTTAAAATTGTCTCTTCGAATGTATGTTTTGAATACTCAAAAATATCTGGTTCGCTTTCTAGTGTAACTCTTTCACTTCGCGGCTTCTGTAACTCCTTGTTTCTCGTTTTCCCCTTCATCTCCTGTAAGTTTTCTTCTCGTTCACTTCCGATCCCACTTCCTTGTTTGCTTTTAGTTTCCCATAATCCTTGGGCTAGCCGGGATGACAAAACATCTGAAGGAGCTCCTTTCAGCGGATCGATTCTCCGGCTTTCGACGCCATTTTTCCATCCCCGATGACGTCTATATGTCACTTTTGGCAGACAACACCACTGATATGGAGAGGGATGATGAGTGCACAATCGTCTTTCCTCTCCTGTCAATTGCTGAGGGCGGAGTCCGTTTTCCCCTTCACCCATTTTTGAGGGCCGTTCTTCGAGGGGTCTAATCCCTTCCCAGCCCAACGTAAATTTTTTTCGCATCATAATGGGGATTGTAAAGCTAAATTGGCGTCTTAGGATTAATTTAGGTATACCTGCCGTTCGGCATTGTTATGTCCTAGCCAAATCTACTGGCCGGCTAGGATGCTACTTTTTTATAGCCAAGGATTCTGATCATCACTTAGTGACTATGCTTGCCAGCTCTGGCAAGCGTATCGATGACGTGATGGTCGTAGTCCGTGGCAATTGGAAATTCGGCGAGGGTGAAGATCGCCTAGACCCCGTGCCAAGGCAAAAAGGCGAACCAGGTGGCCGATTAGATCACTTTTGTTTCTGTTATTACAATATCTGTATTCAGCATTATATATATCTAATCGCTTTGTTTATGCAGGCAGCGACTTGAAGAGAGTATTGGCTTCAGACGACGACACTGTGCTCGTAGAAATTAAAATTGCGCTACAATTCGTCGGCCGTCCAAACCTTCAAAAACAAGGGAGGGCGGCCCATATTCTCCTGCAGTACGAGCTGACTTACACGACATTTTCGGCGGCAGACAACATTCTAATTTTGTGAGGCGACAACCATCTTACAGCTATTATCTTCCCCAGCTTCAAGAACTTAAGGCAGATTGGTTTAGAAACATCCGATTCGGAACACGTAGAAGAGCAAGCGGCCGAACCAATCGTCGAAGACCCAAACCAGTTGGCAGTGGAGGTCGACGAAGTTCTTAACTTGGCCTTTAAGGAAGCCGGACTCAACTCGCTCGACCCTCCGTCCACATTATGCCGAGGGGACGCCTCCTTCGAAGATATTTTTATAAATTTGGGAGACCTTCCCGGCGCTTATTCTGAGGGTATAGCTGGGGAAAATCTTACGCAGTTGGCACGAAAGAAAAATGCCGAAAGCATGGCTGCCCGACAGAAAGTCGAGGCCATCCATTCTGGAGTTGCCCCGACTGAATCTCTCGAACCTATTATTGTAGAAGAAACGGCTCAAGTTCATGTGGCCGAGACGGAGAAGGATGCCGAACAGCCGATTGCAAAAGAACGGGGAGAAAAATGTACCGCCGAGAGCGAGGCTGACTCTGAGGAGAACCCATTGATAAACGACCATGCTTAGAGGAGTCGGATGTGGTTGCTCTTGTTGTTGAACCAAAGATAAAAAACATGCCGATCTCCTCTGAAGCGTCGGCCTTGAAAGATCTAACTGTGGCGTTAAGCTTGGCTGCCTCGGTGTCATTGTCGACTGACAAGGCAACCTTTCGTGCAAAGCCGGATTTGGTAGCAATAGCTTTAGCTGCCCAGTCGGCCCTTCTGGTATGTGACTTGATCCTAACTCCTTGTTTGGTTTGGTTTGCATACGATATTTCTTGGTATGTGACGATCCCAACTCCTTGTTTTGCAGATAGTTAGAAGGATAACCGAACTAGGCTGCTGCCAACATGATGCCATTGAAAGAATTGGCCGTTTGAAGTCGGAAGTCGAGGGTGAGAGGAGTAGAGTCGAGTTCGAGGCGGCGAGAGCCACAATGGAAAGTGCATGAGCCGAAGCTGAGAAGGAGAGGGCGCGGACTGCTGACCAGAACGCGAGCGAGGAATCGCTCAAGTTAGCTAAGGAGGCGCTTGCCAAGCTGGAGGCCGAAATTGGAAGAGTCGAAGAAGGCTAAGGAAAAAGTCGACTCTGAGGCTTCCACGGCGTTCGAGGCTGGGAAGAGAGCCGCCCTTGAAAACTATGTAGAAGAAGTCCCCAAATTCGAGAATCGGGGATTCAAACACGGCTGGCTCAAAGCCCTTGTTGCTGCTAGAGTTACATTGGCCATGCCAATTCCATACGAGCAAGTGGACGTTGAGCCGCTTGAGTTTGATCCCGAGGCTTGATTTGGGAGACATTTTAGTTTTGTTAGGTATTTTCAATTTCAATGTATGTTTTTGTAAACATGTTTTGTTTTCTTAGTAGACATTTATTTGCTTGGGGTAATCTTCATGTATAAAATGATGACTATGCTGTATTCAATTTATGAATGAATATTTCCCTTGCCTTGCATTATTTCCTATATTTAATTGTGGTTATCGATAAAGATTACTGTTTTGTTTTTGGTATTTTGGGTAAAACCATTGCTGTCTGTCGCGTGGTAGACAAACGTTCGTGTACACTTGCCGATTAGATAACAAAGGGTTAATAAATGTGATCAGATTAATAAATGCGATCTTGTCGAATATCATTAGTTTATGGGGCTTAGGTATTTGGCCGATCAGATTTAATAAATCTGCCCTTGCCCAGCCAATGTATGAACTCCGAAAGCCGAATATCATTTAGTTCATGGAGTGGCTGCAGCACAAATCGATCAGCATCGGGCTTAGGTATTTGGCCAATCAGATTAATATATCTGCCCTTGCCCCAGCCAATGTATGAACTCCGACAGCCGAATATCATTTAGTTCATGGAGTGGCTGTGGCACAAATTGATCGGCATCGGGCTTAGGAATTTGGCCGATCAGATTAATAAATGTGCCCTTGCCCCAGCCAATATATGAACTCCGATAGCCGAATCTCATTTAGTTCATGGAGTGGCTGCGGCACAAATTGATTGGCATTGGGCTTAGGAATTTGGCCGATCAGATTAATAAATGTGCCCTTGCCCCAGCCAATATATGAACTTCGACAGCCGAATCTCATTTAGTTCATGGAGTGGCTGCGGCACAAATCGATCGGCATCGGGCTTAGGTATTTGGCCGATCAGATTAATAAATCTGCCTTTACCGCAGCCAATGTGTGGACTCCGAAAGCTGAATATCATTAGTTCATGGAGTGCGCATATTGATGATGTTGCCTTGGGAGTGGGGTGCACTCCTGAGTGATTACAAATGAGGGTGAGAGATTCGAGCTGAGTTTCATAAAGCGACTCGACTCTACTCGTCCTCCGTGGCGGGAAAAGTGTGAATGTCAACCAGACTTTTCTTTAACAGTAAGGAAGAGGGCAGGACTTTGGCGAAGCTGGACTCATCAATGAATCAAGGTGGCGAGCCTCCCCGTATGGGAGGTAGGGCATCTGTAGAGCACGAGAGGCGTCATTCTCCGCATCAACGAAGTAGGTCACCAAGGAAGGAGAAGCGCCAGCGGGGGAGCTCTCCTCGTTCGCAAAGCGAGGCTAGCGGACCACCACGCCCATTGAGATTTTATGTTTTCGTTGGGAACAGACCGATGACAGAGACAGATTCCATCATTCGCGACTCGAACGTGGCGGTCGAATTTGCGTGACAGATTTTTCCGTCGGAAGTACAGCAGTCGATGGTTGGTCGACCTGACTTCGAGGTGTTTCAAGAGGGCGTTCATGGGGCGGTGAAAGGGTTGTACACCGCCTATGAAGTCAGCATGCGCCTTCGTGCTGGGCGACGAGAAATAGAGACGAAGGATGAACGCATTCGAAGCTTGGAAGCTTGCGTAGAAGCGGCTGAGCGCGAGCTAAGGAAGGTCAAGGTCGCTTAAACACAACAAGCTGGACAAGCTAACCCAATTGTGGAAGAAAGGGTGACCCAGCGGCTTATCAGTACTGTACTTACCGATCGTGATACGGCGAGCATGCTTGCAATAGAGTCCACGAAGGGGAGGGTTTATGAAAAAGGCTTCCATGAAGGCCGAAAAGTAGGGATAGAGAAAACCAGGGAAAAGCTCACCGAGGAAGTTTGCCGATATGAAAATCGTGGATTTAAGCACGGTTGGATCAAGGCACTTCAAGCCGAGGAAGCTCTCCGATGAGCGGGTGTTGATTCGGTGTTGCCTCTATACCAATGTGATCACTTCCCCTTTTCTGCCTTTGAAGTCAAGAAGAGTGACGACGAGGGAGACGTCGGACAAAAATAGACATTGTAATGCTCAAACGTAGATTGCGTGCATGATTATGTAATAATTAGCTAATTGAATAAAATGTTTTACTTTAGACGTTTGTGTTTCATTTTGAATTTTTACATGCTTAATTAGGCATCGCATTTGGAATGTTTGCATGTTTTGATTTGTCTATGCGATTGCGCCGGCCCAAGTTATCTAAGCATTTCATTTTGAATGTTTATATGCTTTAATGTGTAAACGGTTTTTGCCGGCTCAATCCGAATTCGGAGTCTTATTCGGTCCATAAGTGTCAAGCACGAAGGGCCCTCCAAATTCGGAGCCTTAATCGGCCCAAAGGCGTCATGCACCGATAGGGCTCCGAATCCGGACTTTATTTGGCCAATCCAAATTCGGAGTCTTATTCGGTCCATAAGTGTCAAGCACGAAGGGCGCTCCGAATCTGGAGCCTTAATCGGTCCAAAGGCGTCATGCACCGATGGGGCTCCGAATCCGGAGACTTTATTTGGCCAATCGTGGTATCCACGAAGGGCGCTCCGAATCCGGAGGCTTTTATCGGCCCAAAGGCATCTTGCATCGATGGGGCTTCGAATCCGGAGACTTTATTTGGCCAATCGTGATATCCACGAAGGGCGCTCCGAATCCGGAGGCTTTTATCGGCCCAAAGGCGTCATGCGTCGATAGAGCTCCGAATCCAGAGACTTTATTTAGCCAATCGTGATTTCCACGAAGGGTGCTCCGAATCCGGAGGCATTTATCGGCCCAAAGGCGTTTTGCGCCGATGGGGCTCCAAATTCGGAGACTTTATTTGGCCAATCGTGATATCCACGAAGGGCGCTCCGAATGTGGAGACTTTTATCGGAACACTTTTGAACTGGATTTCGCAATGAATAAACAGGAATCTTTGTATTACAAAAGTGGAATATGTACATGGTGAACCGTTCGAAATTAGTATCATTCCCCACAGGTCGGGTTCAATGATAGAATTTACGCAAGTGCGTTGAATTCCAAGGCCGTGGCAGACGCCTTCCAGACATGTCTTTGAGCCGATATTCCTCTACTCCTGCGATCAAATTGACCTGATAGGGGCCGTCCCAGTTAGGACCCAATTTTCCATCAGCCGGTCTCCTGGCAGCTGGAAGTACTTTCTTCAGGACCAACTCTCTTGGTGTGTATCGGCGCAGCTGAACACGGTTGTATGACTTAGTAAGCTGTTGCTGGTATCGTGCCATGGATGTAAGGACACGGTGTCTTCGTTCTTCGACCAAAATCAAATCCAAAGCCAGCATCATGTCGTTTCGGCCCATATCAAAAACTTGCGATTTCAAGGTTGGGTGGCCGATCTCCAGGGGTGTGATCGCTTGGGTTCCAAAGCATAAAGCAAATGGCGTTTCCCCAGTGGATCGCCTCGGCATAATTCGATAAGCCCACAATACACTCGACAATTCTTCAACCCATTTGCCTTTAGCCTTCTCCAGCCTCTTCTTGATGTCGTCCAAGATAGATTTGTTAGAGGCTTCAGCTTGACCATTGCTTTGTAGATAAGCCAGCGTGGAAAAGTAAGGCCAGATACCATACTTGCTGCACAACTCTCGGTAGATGCCACAATCAAACTGGATGTCGTTGTCTGAGATAAGTGCTCTTGGAATGCCGAATCGTGTTATGATATTTCGCCAAACGAAATGCTTCACGTCGGTATCTCAGATGTGCATTAGTGCCTCTGCTTCTATCCATTTTGTAAAATAACCTGTTGCGACAATCAAGAATCGCTTGTTATTCAGGGCACGAGGCAGTGGTCCGACGATGTCAAGTCCCCATTGGGCGAACGGCCAAGGACTGGTTATGGAGCTTAGCTCTTCCGCAGGCAGGTGGGTCAAAAGAGAGAACTTCTGGCACTGTTCACACTTTTTCACGTAACATTCGGCATCGGCTCTCATTGTCGGCCAGTAATACCCCTGTGTCACGGCTCGATGAGCGAAAGAGCGCCCGCCAGAATGGGCGCCACAACTGCCCTCATGTATTTCAGTCAGAAGCTCTTTGACTTTTTCCGGATACACGCATTCCAAATATGGACCAGAAAGGGATTTTTTATAAAGCTTTCCTTGCGGATCCAAGTAGTATCGCAGGGCTTTGTTTCGCAGCTTGTGCGCTTCTTTCTTGTCCTCTGGGAGCTGTTCGGAAGACAGGAATGCAACAATGGGATCCATCCAACTCGGTCCAGATTCTATGACATTGACCTGGACTTCCTCCGAAGGGCCAATGCTCGGCTCTGGGATGAAACCCACTTCAATGGTCTGTTTAATCTCTAAGTTAATGGCGGAGGCTAGGCAAGCCAGGGCATCTACATGTGTGTTCTGATCACGTGTTATCTGATTCAATTCGTGATGGTCAAATTTTGCCAGCAAGGAGTTAGCCGTTTTCATGTAGGTCGCCATACGGTCGTTTCTTGCTGCGTACTTCCCCTTTAGCTGATTGATCACCAGTTTTGAATCGCAAAATACAAGCAAACACTGAGCACCCAAAAGATGTGCATTCCACAAACCGGTTAGAAAGGCTTCGTATTCGGCTTCGTTATTTGATGCTTCGAAGCCGAGTTTGACGGCCTACTTAATTATTGCGCCGTCAGGAGCCATGATTACTACTTCGGCTCCACTGTCCCGTTGATTGGATGATCCATCATAGTACAATTGCCAAATGTCCCCAACATAAATTCTCTAGTTCGGCTTTGGTAGAATTTCATCGGACTTGAAGTCGGCAAGACCCCTAGTGAATTCGGCGACAAAGTCGGCAAGCACCTGTCCCTTGATTGAGGTTCTAAGTACAAACTGAATATCATACTGGCCGAGTTCAAGAGCCCACTTTGAAACACGTCCTGATGCTTTTGCACTACGTAGTACTGATCGGAGGGGATAATCTGTTAGCACCCCGGTGCTATGCCCCTGGAAGTAATGCATCAGTTTTCTTGCCGCTATGACTAGGGCTAGGATGAGTTTTTCTAGCGAAAGGTAGCGTGTTTTGACGCCAACCATTGCCTTGCTCACATAATGCACTGGCCACTGCTTCCCCAGCCCTTCCTTTATCAGTACAGCACTGACGGCCCGGTCAGAAACTGCCAGATACAAAATGAGCGGGTCACTTGCCGAAGGTGTTGTCAAGAGTGAAACTGATCGGAGGTAGGTCTTGAGGCCGTTGAAAGCAGCTTTGCACTCGGCGGACCATTCAAAATCCTTGCCTTGCCGTAGTGTATGAAAGAATTGTCGGCAGCGATTTGTGGACCGACTGATGAACCTGTTGAGTGCGGCGTCCATCCCTATCAACTTTTGAACCTCTTTCACTGAACGAGGGGAGCCAAGCTCCAAGATTGCTATGATTTGCCTCGGGTTGGCTTTGATTCCTCGGTGGTTGACAATGTAACCCAAGAATTTGCCAGAGCCGATCCTAAACGCACATTTTGAAGCGTTCAGCTTCATTTTGTATTTGCGTAAAATGCCAAATGCCAAATGCCTCTTCCAGATTGGCTAGATGAGTTTGCTCTTCTTTGGACTTGACCACCATGTCATCAATATATACTTCCATAGTTTGGCCGAGTTGCTCCTTGAACATGGCAGTGACCAGTCTTTGGTGAGTTGTCCCCGCGCATTCTTCAGCCCAAAAGGCATAACCTTATAGCAGCAGGTTCCTCTTGGGGTGAGGAATGCAATTTTTTCTTGGTCCTCTGGATGCATAGCGATTTGATGGTAGCCTCTGTAAGCATCGAGGAAGCTCATATGTTGATGGCGTGCCGTCGCATCTACAAGTTGGTCAATTCTGGGTAGAGGAAAACAATCCTTGGGGCAGGCTTTGTTTAGGTCTGTGAAATCAACACACACTCGCCAAGTCCCATTTTTTTTTCTTCATAACCACAGTATTAGAGAGCCACGTAGGGTAGGTCACTTCCCTGATTGCCCTGGCGTCAAGCAACCTGTCAACCTCCTCAACAACGGCGGCAGTGTGTTCTGCGGCTGGCCGCCGACTTGTCAGAATGATCGGCTTGCATTTATGGTCAACATTCAAACGGTGCTGCAAGATAGATGGATTTATACCCAGCATCTCGTATGGAGTCCACGCAAAGACATCAAGGTTGCTGAGCAGGAAGGAAATTAGCTGCTGCCTGTCGGCTTGATTCAGAGAGGTGCCGACCATGAAGAACTTGTCTGGGTTTCCGTGGCCTTTTCACTTGGGAGCCGCCCAACATCGTCGAGGCTCTCTCGATCCGGCACCTCAATAGAATTCACTTGCAACTCCTTTGGCGTCTTTCCAGCAAGGAGATATCATGCTTGTGCTGACTTCTGGAAGCCACAGATTTGCTCAATGCCACGTTTTGTTGGGAAGCGTAGCAGCTGATGATAGATGCTTGGCATGGCCTGTATAGTGTGCAACCAAGTTCGCCCCATGATGAGATTATACGACAATGGCAGCTTGACGACCAAGAATTCCACATCCATTGTTCGGGAGCCCGCCTGGACGGGTAGTGTGATTTTCCCCAACGGGTATTCTAGATTGGCGTTGAAGCCGAATAGTGGATAAAGAGCCGGAGAGAGATCCGATTCAGAGAAATCGAGTTTGGTGAATGTCTTGTAATACATAACTTTCGATATGCTCTTCGGATCAATGAGTACGCGCTCAACAGTGAATCGATTTATGCGTAACTCGATCACCAAGGGATCGATGCGGGGAAGTGTCACTCCGGCCAAATCTGAATCATCAAAAGCAATGCCCGCAGCTTCATGGGGCCGTTTAGTCGGAGTGAGTTGATTTTGAGGGTCAGGATTCGACTGAATCGTATGCACCGCGGATGACATTGGCAGGCTGTATATTATGTGGATCACACTGAGTGGAGGGGAATCCTGCCTTAAGGCTATTGCTTTGGTTGAGTTGCCTTTTTCGATGTATTGTTGTAGCCGACCATCTTGTACCAATTCCTCCAGGTAATCCTTCAATGCGTAACAACTCTTAGTATCATGGCCATGATCCTTATAATACTCGCACCGCCTATCCCGTCTTCTCGTTTCGGGAGGTCCCACTATTTTGGACGGCCATTTGAAGAACGAAAGGTGTTAGACTTTGGACATAACCGCGTTGATCGGCTCAGACAACTTTGTGTATTTCTTGTCGGTGCGTCTTGTGTGCCTGCTATTGACTTGCAGTTGTTCATTTGCTCGGTGGGGGCATTCGTCGCTCGATTGGCGAGAATCCCGTCTCTTATCCTGTTTAGCCCGATGCCGCGGTTCGGGGCTCTAAGGTGGTACGGAACTTATCGGCTGAGCAATTTTAGAAGGGGTCATCTTGTTGGCCACATTCCGGCTTTAACCTGCAAGGCGTCATGCTCCACTTTGCAGTATTCCTCAACTTTCTTCATCCGACCAGACTATTTTGGGAGGTCTTCTAGTCAAGGAGCTACGGAGAGCACTGTCAGGATGCAAACCCATTTTGAAGGCGGTGATGGCCATAGAGTCGTTGCAAGCGTCATCAACAAGATTAAAGCACTCCTAGTAGCGTGCCGAATACGCTCTTAGTGTTTCTCCTGGCTGGATTTGCATTGCCCAGAGAGAGTCGACTTGTTTCGGCTGGACCACGTTGGTGATGAATCTAGCCCTGAAGGATTTCTGTAATTAATGGAAGCTCTTGATCGAAGTCGGCTCCAGTTTATAATACCACCTGATAGCCAATAGTCCCAAACTGCTGGGAAATATTCGGCACATGAGGGCCTCGTCGTCTGTATGCAATATCATGGCTTGCTTGTAGTGACGGATGTGATCGGTGGGGTCTGGTTTTCCATCATAGAGAGTGAACGACGGAGCTTTGAACTTTTTGGGCAGGACTGCCCTTGCGATCCGTCGTACAAAGGGATCATGCTGGTCTTCTTCGTCTGAACTATTTCTTCTTCGCTTATGCCTTATATGTACACTCTCTTCAGAAGAACTGGTAGTTTCGAGTCGACCCTTCTTTTTGGGCTCCGGGGATAATGAGTCAGAGTCACTGTCAGTGTCTTGTTGTCGGGCGAGGTCGTCTACCACCTGCCCTCAGAGGTCGTTCTGGATCTTGGCGTACAACTTGTTTGGATTTTGCTACTTCTAGGGCCAAATCCTGACGGAGACGTTCGTTTTCAGCGATCATGTTCTCCAACCTCTGTTCGTTTTGCTTTGCTTGCTCCATAATCGCTTGCATTACCTCTTGTGCTGATGTCGAGGGTGAACCGAAGTTCAAGGCCCTTCTTACAGTAATATTCTCTGGCCCAAGCATATTACTTTGAGTGGTTTCATCTTGCGGTGTAGGGTTGACAGTGACTGCCGGAGGATCTTTTGTCACGCCTGCCATGGATGTGCTTGAGTATTCCCACAGACGGCGCCAATTGTGGGGAAGTGGTTTGGAAATACTCTTCTGATCTTGGGGGACGCTCGTGATCCTCAGCTAGTCACCTGAAAAGGAATAAACACTTCGGTCGGGGGTGCCGGAATTAGCACTTCGACAGGCAAGTCAGTCTCTATACTCTGGATTACTTGTATTTTAAGTTAAGCGTAATGGTTATAGCGATCTCAGTTTTCTCTTCATTGGTTATTGTATTCCGGACTCGGTTCCGTGGATGTCTATTGTTGTATATGTTGTATTTCCATCCTTTAATTCCTTGTACTTGAGTTTTTGGATGTGTTGGGCAGGTTTGTAACAGGTTGGGTGTGTTTTGAAACAAATGGTTGCTGCCTAGTTTTTGGGGTCTTCGCTCGAGCGAGATTTTTGTCGCTCGAGCGAGCTGTGTATTTTAGTCCCTTCACTTGAGCCAGGGTTCCTTCGCTCGAGCGTACGTCTACGCCTAGTTTGAACCTAAAGGTTATGTTTCTTGGCTCGAGTGAGCTTTCCTTCGCTCGAGCGAGCGAGGATTATGTTTTGGGTTTCTTTACTCGAGCGAGCTTTTCTTCGCTCAAGCGTGCTTCTGGGTTGCAGACCTGAAGCTTCGTGTTGTTAGCTCGAGCGAGGCTTTCTGCGCTTGAGCGAAGTTTCTTTGTGTCTGGTCGCTCAAGCGACCACTCCTTCACTCGAGCGAGGCTCGAATATATCAATTCGCAACAGCAGCTTCTTCTTCACTTTTTCACCATCTTCTTTTCACAAACCCTAGATCCGGCTGCTCTTCTCTCTCTATACACCTTCTCTCTAAGAATACACCTAGTTCTGGTGTGTTTCTATCCTAGTTCCTTTGTAAGAAAGGTAGGTAGAGCTTGGTGTGGGCTACGTTTTGATCCGAAAATCATTGGGTTTGGAGCATCTTGAGTTTTCTTCATCTTCTTCATTTGGTCTCTTCATTTGAGGTAGGGATACCCTACTCCTCCTTATGAGTTTTGACATAGGTTTTAGTCATTTTGTATAAATGGTGGATTGTGGGAATTTTGGGAAAGTTAGAGTTTGTTTTGAAGTTATAAAAAAGGGGTTTTAAATTGTTAAACTCCATATGTATGTGAGACCTTGGAAAATGGTATTATTGTTGTTAAGTTGATAATTTATCTGTTTGATGAATTTATTATCTGTTTAGAAATAATTGCTTTGGGCTATCAGTGAAGGATAGTCTTGATTGTTGTAGACACTGTATGTTGATTAGGAAAAACTAAAACTAATTAAATGGTTAAGTCATTGAATATGACGGTTGAACTATCACATTGAATATGTGCCTGGATTGATCATTGTATATGATAAGCTGTTTAAATACATTGCATATATATCTTGTTTGAGAGGAGATATGAGATGTACTCCATGGTTTTAGAGGAGATAGGAGATGCACTCTCAAATCTATTTGGGAGGAGATAGGGGATGGACTTCATTGATAACTAAGTTGGCCGGAGTGTCCAGGGTGAAAGTCCTGAAATCCTAATTACGTTTGCATAACGTAGATAATTGAAGTAATAGAAGTGTTCTAATATGAGTTGTAGTCTCATTTAACTATTTGGCTAGATAATGAGCCATGTTTATGAATTTAAATTGGATAAGTAAAGGAAAGTGGAATGAAACACGGGTGTATCTATCATGGAACTGGAAAGTGGTGTAAGTTGGTTTACAAGTATTAACCATCTATCGAATGCTAATGTTTTAGTTACTTCTCATATTTGGTTTAGTATATCTCTACTGGGCTTTGGCTCACCCTTTATGAGACATCATTTTCAGGTACAGATGGTACGCCACCTCCAAGGACGTAGCTTAGGAGGCTTAGAGGCTGAAAGATCTTTTTTGTTGTCAACTTTTTGTATTACATGTAAATCAAGACAAGGGCTTATTGTATAAAGAGTTAAAACTCTTCTTTTGTTGAACCCAAGTGTTGACTTGGAAAGTTGTAAGCCCGTCAGGCATTTACTTTTGTTGTCAACATATAATACTTTTGTAATGAATACTCTGATAAATAGAAATATGCTTTATTCTCTTACGTCTATGGATGTCGTGAATGTTGGGTTTATATGTATTATTTTAAGGGTGTTATAGTTCTCACATACCTTTCTCTGACTGATGATCCTATATTTATATTATTCTCTTTGGGCCCTAGGGCCAGGCCCATGCTTGATCCTTTATATGTACTTCTACTCGGCTTTTGCTTTACTGATTGGAAAGCCGATTATTTTATTCGGCTCTTCAATTGACTAGGATCAATGCAGAATAAAGATTATGTCCCGAACTGGACTCATCCATTCGTCCCTATTGATCCAATGAAATTCGGCGCCCACAGGAGAGGTTGAAGTATACCGCCTGGTTTTTGATGTTCAGCTTTAACTTGCTGACATTGAAGGCACTTGGACACATACTCTGCAATTTCTTTCTTCATTTTGGGCCACCAATAGCTTTGCTTCAAGTCCCGATAGATTTTGCTATTACCCAGATACATGGCAAATATTGATTTATGAGCTTCATCTAAAATCCTCTTCTTTAGTTCCAGAACATTTGGGACACACATTCAGTTTTGAAATCTCAACACTTCACCTTCAATGCTGAACTCTGCTTTCGGACTTGCCTCAAATTCATCAATCTCTTTCTTGAGGGACTTGTCCTCTTTTTGCCTTTGCTTAATTTCAGTAATTATTGCTGGTTCAGTTGAAATGGTGGCGATTAACCCGGTTGGTTCGTGTAACATGATTTCAATCTCGGTTCTCTCAAAATCTAGCAAAATTTCTTTTTGTTCAGTAAATAAACAAGCTAAATTCCCCGTCGATTTTCTGCTCAAGGCATCAGCAACCGTATTAGCTTTCCCAGGGTGATATTGAATCTAAAGATTGTAATCTTTTATCAATTCAAGCCACCTTCTCTGTCGCATATTTAACTCTTTCTGTGTAAAGAACTACTTCATGCTTTTGTGATCTGCGTAGACTTCGCATTTTTCCCCATACAAATAATGCCGCCAAATTTTTAAAACGAATACAACTGCGGCCAATTCTAAGTCATGCGTTAGGTAATTCTTCTCACGTGGCCTCAACTACCGGGAGGCATAAGCAATTACTCGCCCATTTTGCATTAACACACAACCCAAACCCTTATAAGATGCATCACTGAAAATTACAAAGTTTTCCGTACCTGTGGGCAATGTTAGCACTGGTGCAGTGGTTAGTCTCATTTTCAGTTCATGAAAGGTAGATTCTTTTTCGCCATTCCATTCAAACGGTTGCCCTTTGCGTGTCAGTTGGGTAAGAGGTACAGTTATTTTTGAAAAGCCTTTCACAAACCTTCTGTAGTACCCAGCTAAGACCATGAAACTGCGGACTTCTGTTACATTCGTCCGTGTAAGCCAATTCACAATTGCCTCTATCTTCTGTGGGTCCATTGAAATCCCTTTCTTGCTGATAACATGCCCTAACAAAATAACTTAATCCAACCAAAATTCACATTTCTATAGTCTGGAAAATAATTTATTTTCTCTAAGTGTTTGCAAAACGGTTCTCAACTGGTGTTCATGTTCAAGTCTATTCTTTGAATATATCAAGATATCATCAATAAAAACCACAACAAAATCATCAAGGTAAGTTTTCAAAATTCAGTTCATTAGGTCCATAAATGCTGCAGGAGCATTAGTCACCCCAAATGGCATAACAAGAAATTCATAATGACCATACATCGTTTTGAATGCGGTTTTCTGAACATCTTCTGCCTTTACCTTCAACTGGTGATACCTGGATGTCAAATCAATTTTGGAAAACACTTGTGATCCCTGTAACTGGTCAAATAAGTCATCAATACAAGGTAAGGGATATTTACTCTTTATTGTCACCTTGTTCAATTCTCGATAATCAACACACAAGCGTAAGGTTCCGTCTTTCTTTTTCACAAATAACACTGGTGCCCTCCATGGTGAAGTACTAAGTCGAATAAACCCTTTGTGAAGTAGGTCTTGCAATTGTTCTTTTAATTCTTTCATTTCAGTAGTAGCCATTCTGTAGGGAGTTTTAGAAATGGGCTGAGTGCCAGGCACAACTTCAATAATAAACTCTATCTCCCTGTCCACTAATTCCCTTTCCACTAATTCCCTTAACAATTTATTTAGAAACACATCTGGAAATTCGCTAACAATAGGGATACTACTCAATTCAACATTCACAATTTGTTCAGATAGCACACAACACAAGTAACCTTGGCACCCTTTCCTGATCAATTTACATGCTTTCATTACCAATATCAAGTGAGGTGGAGTCACTACCCCATTGCCCACAAACACAATTTCTTCTTATTTCGGTGGTTTAAATACAATTCGTTTCGTTACACAATCAATTGTGGCACAATATGTAGTTAACCAATCCATGCCCAGAATTACTTCAAAATGTCTAAAGTCCAAGGGAAATAAATCTACATACAGGATAGCATTCCCAATACGCATATCACAAATTTGATATACAAATGTACATAACACAGATTCTCCGGATGGAGCAGATACACATAGCAAATATGGCAATGATTCTAGGGTCTACTCAGTCTAGATGCAAATGCACAAGTTACAAAAGAGTGTGTTGATCCGGAGTCAATTAACATAAAAGCATCCTGGTTGCATATAGAGATAGTACCTTAGACAACGGCTTCGGCGTTCCGTGTATCGCCCGGAACTAGCGCAAAAACTCTCCCTTGCCTTACGGTATCTCTGATGGTAGTAGGCCTCGTAGTATTTCCCAGTTTCGGGATCGATGCAGTTGAGCTAGCAGTGAACTTTCTACTGTTCTGATTACAATCTCTGGCCATGTGTCCTATCTTGCCACACTTAAAGCAAGCCCCTGATATACGGTAACAAACCCCACGGTGCTTTTACCACATTGGTTGCACATTGGAGATATATCTCGGGAAGAATTCGAAATACTTGAGGAGCCTGTATTCTGCTTCTTTGAAAATTTTCACTTCGAAAAGAAGCCCTGTCTTTTACTACCTTTCTAGTCAGTTGTCGATTTGGCCTGTCTGGCTATGTTAGCTTCTGATATTATGGCCTGGTCCAGTACCTCAATATAGGTTTCCATCTTGAGAACATTCACCTTCTCTAAGATATTATCTCGAAGCCCTCCTTCAAAATGCCTCACTTTCTTGTAGTCGGTATCGACCACATGTGGAGAAAATCTAGTCAACTCAGTGAACTTGGCCTCATACTCAGCTACTGTCATACTGCTTTGTTTAAGTTCCAAAAATTCTGACACTTTTCTGTCATGGACACATTGTGAAAAATATTTGTCGTAGCAATCTCCAAAAACCGTGCCCAACCAATATCCTTATTGCCCTCACGCATTAATATCCACCATCTTCTTGCCTCATCTTCAAGAGTAAAAGTAGCTAGAAGTACCTTATGTGTTCTAAACAAGGAAACACTTCAAACAGTTTCTCTATGCCGAGGACCCATGCTTTAGTCTTTAGCGGATCCAATCCCCCATGAAACTGTGGTGGTTTCATTTTCTTAAACTATTTGGTGAGAGCTATTATTCGGTCATTATTCTGAAGGTCTTGGACAGGTGGTACTGGATGAGGAAGTGGAGGATGTGGTTGTTGCCACTGTTGTTGTTGCCTCAATGTTTCTACCATCTCCTGAATCAGTCTTTCCATCCTATCCATTCTGGCAGTAGAAGACTCCTCTATTTCATCACCTCTTGTTCTCACCATCTGATGAGACTTGCATTATTCTTTATACAAAAGATTCACAAGTATGCATATACCAAAGAGCACACATATTCAAATATTTCGCAATGCAAGTAAATCACAAAACATATAGCACATAATCATTCACTTTGAAGCATTTAGGCATGTTCTCGATGCTTTCAAGTTCATACATATTACATGAATGCATCCTAGATCTTTTCTAGATGCTTACTGCTTATTTGGACAAGTATGTGAGTTATTACTCGTGCTCTGATACCACTCTGTCATGACCCGAACTCGCCCCTATGGATTAAGGTCATAACCGGCCAGTAATCAAGAGATTGCCAATGGCCTCAAACCCGATTAAACATATTTCAACAGAGTTAAGGGGCCAAAACGGAAGCAAGCTTTAAAATTTTGTCCATAGAACTGTACTTACATGGTACATCAAGACATTTCACATACATATTTTAATAACCCACACAAAAAGAAAGACCACATATGATTTTGTCTATACAGGAACATTCAAGTCACAGTCAGCCAAACCAAAATCTTATATACAAGGGTGATTGGGACATGTTCACCAAGATAACAAAAGAGTAAACCAAAGGAAACAAAACAGTGTCTCGCACGTGAGACATTCGGGCTGACTCCACAAAACTTGACTTTCCTCATACTTCACTGAGACTGGGTTTGAACATCTCTTTGCTCACCTACATACACGTGAATGAGAGTGAGAGAAAGCCCAGTGAATAATATCAAGTAAAGAAAGTATATGAATGGAATTTTAAATGGACGTATCAAACGGCATTGGGCCCATTCATGTTTCTAGCTGGTACATTAGTAGCTTCAAGCCCAAACATACCAAACGGCCTCTGGCCCACTTTGTGTGACGCCCCAAATTTTTTCGTTTTGGAACATCATAAAATTTAAATAACAATAACTTGCTAGATAAAATTTTAACTACTAATTAGGAAATTTTAAGTTCTTACATAGTAAAAGTCCAATAACAAAATAAAATTACAAGTTCACATTCAACGTCGCAACATTGTTAAATACTAATACAAGAGATAATAGAATTTTATTTTGATAAAATCTTGACTTTAAGTTAGCCAAGGTTTGATATTAGCAGCAGCTCCAAATTCAACCTCTGTCCCTTCTTTGACATAATCTGGTATGAAATGCCAGGGCAAAAAAATATATGCCATGAGTTTTGCAATACAGTAAGAAAACATAACCAACCTACCATTCTTTTTAAGAGAAA
The DNA here is from genome assembly GCF_055761805.1 of Camellia sinensis. Taxonomy (NCBI): domain Eukaryota; kingdom Viridiplantae; phylum Streptophyta; class Magnoliopsida; order Ericales; family Theaceae; genus Camellia; species Camellia sinensis. The sequence goes on from NC_138969.1 coordinate 11,665,431, forward strand.
AGTAATGAGATTATAAACATGAGATAACAATATGATTGTAAGCATAAATTACAACCATTAAAATAATTCAAATAATTTTAATAAATTAGGTGATACTCGAAATCTCACCAAAGAGATTTAACTTACCAACCACTAAGCCATGGCCATGGTTAATTTGGAAACCCTCCCTTGGTCAAATATTCAAGGACTACCAAAGATGCTCACGTCGGAGTTATATACCCAAGCCATGGCATCCGTGGTCTGTCCTAAGGGAACGGTCTGCCAGGGGTACGTAACTTCCCTGTGTGCCACCCGCACATCCACCCTTATTCCAAAACAAAATACCGATAAGGGTTCAAATAAGCCCCGTGCCATCTGAGGGTTTCGCGACATAATTTACATAAAAATTATTAAAAACCAAGGCTCATCCTGAACAACCGGTATTAACCTTCCATCATTAACTTTATATATATACCATTAATCATTTCGGTTAATTTTTATATTAAACACAAATTATTTAAATCTCAATCACCAATAATGTTATTCCAACTCATAAAAACTCCCAACATAAAATATTACACATGTCACACAATAATAATTCAATGTACAAAATTTAATAAATAATTAATTTAAACCATGGTATGAATATAATAACTTAGATACAAGAGATAAACCATAATCACACACATGCACAAATTTTTAATTTATAAAATTAGACTAGCACAATATTAAACAAATCACAACACACCCATACATGGATTACTAATTTATAATATTTGATGAATTAGACCAACCCAATAATTAATTTTTATCCAAATAAATGATTGAAGTGATGATTTTATCCTGTCCAAAAAATTCCATATTGTAACTTAGGTAATAACAAATATAAATAAATTATTTACACAATCCTAAAATTCGTGCAATTGAACAGAATACTCAATAAGGATGTTTAAGTCATTTTTCAGAAATAATTTCAAAAAAATAAGTTGTAAATAATCCTGTAAAATTTCCAGCAATTTTTTTGACACAGATTTGTCACATTTCCTTAATTTAATTCCATGATTAAATTTATAGATCAAATTCATAATCTAAAAATTTATTATGAAACTAGACTTCTCAAATTTTATCTTTTAGTTAGAAATTATCAGATTTAGATTAGTATAAAATTTTTAATAAATTTTCAAATATATAGTAAAATCTGTCCCACAGTTTCAAATTTAATTGAAAATTTGTATAAATTCGTAAAAAACTTAAAAATTGTTTCCAAAATTCCTGGATGAATTAGACATCATACTCAACAACTTTGTAGAAGAAATCATCTCAAAATTTTGAGTATAAAATTGTCTAAAAATTCGTACAAACATTCTGGCAGATTCAAGGGCAAAAAGATTATTTTCATCTTTTCTTTAATGGTATAAACTACACATGCAAACTTATTTTCACAATAATACCATAATTTTATGACTATCAATATTTTCAAACATTTGATATACACATCACAAAATTCCTACACATATATATAAAATTTCTATCTATAAGTTAGTCATTTTATCACATGAATATAATCTGAAAACTTCATTAATAAAAAGAAATGAGAGGGTTGAGAGGGTTTTCTTACTTAATAGTAGGATTGAAATAGGTGATGAAATGGTAGAAAAATTTTGCTTCCTTAACCTCTCTCTCCTTCTACTGTTTAGCTAAATTTTTTTTTTCTTATTTTCCCTCACTTATCCGAAGGAGCAGACTTGCATATGTATAATAAGCTAAGCCTTCTCTTTGTATACATGGGATTATGCTCATCCTTCTCTTTGTATATATGCTGAGCCTTCCCCCACTGTCTCTCCCCCCCTCTCTGTCTTTCTTTTCATTATTCCCTCCGACATCGTATCTCCTCAACCCAAGAATTATGATGAGGTGAAAGTTTCTATAGTTACATGCAAGCAAGCAAGTGGCATTACTCTGCCACCGAGAATCTGATTTAGAGATTTTTTTTTTTTCAAAATTGATACACTAATACTTTTTTTTTTTTGCTAAGGTATTTAGTAAGAATAATTATGATGTTAAATCCTAATTAAAATAATTTATAAACAATAAATATTAGACACCCACAAAATTATTATTTTTAATAATGTCTTTGTTAGTGATTTAATTAGATTAATTTAAAACTAACTTATACACTAATATATTTCAGACAAACTCCACATAATGTTAATTAATTAATTAATTTATTATTTTATTTTATTATATATATATATATATATATATTTTGAATAATTAAATGTAGGTTTTCACAATCTACCCTCTAAAAAAAAATTTCGTCCTCAAAATTAGTTCGTACCTTTAGACTCGAAAAGTTGAGGGTAATTTGCACATATCATATCTTCTCGTTCCCACGTTGACTCTTCCGTTCCACGATGTCTCCAGAGAACTCGAATCGACGGTATAGTTTTACCTCGTAATTTCTTCTCGCGACGATCTAAAACTTTGACAGGCTTTTCTTCAAATGTCACATCTTCATCAAGATTAATTTCCTCCCAATTGATGATATGGGAAGGGTGCGGCTCGTTTTTCCGTAGCATAGAGACGTAGAAAACATTATGTACTCTAGCCAGTTGAGGTGGTAAAGCCAAACGGTATGCCACTTCTCCTATTTTGTCCAAAATTTCGAAAGGCCCAATGAAACGAGGTGACAACTTTCCATTCTTTCCGAAACGAACAACTCCTTAACGAGGCTGTACTTTCAAAAACACATGATCTCCAACTTTAAATGCTAAAGGTTTTCTCCTTTGATCTGCATAGCTTTTCTGTCTACTCTGAGCGGTCTCAAGTCTTTGTCTAATTAATTTCACCTTCTCGGTAGTTTCTTAAACTAACTCTGGCCCTAAAAGATGTGCTTCTCCGACTTCCGTCCAACATATTGGTGATCGACAAGGCCGTCCATACAGAGCCTCATACGGTGCCATACCAATACTTGCTTGAAAACTGTTATTGTAAGAGAATTCGACTAGTGGTAAGTGTCTTTCCCAACTACCCTTAAAGTCCATCACACAAGCTCGAAGCATGTCTTCTAAAGTCTGAATTGTTCTTTCTGATTGACCGTCAGTTTGAGGGTGAAAAGCTGTACTAAAACACAACTCTGTACCCAAGGCTTTCTACAGACTTTGCCAGAATTGTGACGTAAAACGAGAATCACGATCTGACACTATTGAGACTGGTACTCCGTGCAACCTAACGATTTCTCGAATAAATAATCGACTTAATGATTCGAGTGTGTTTGCTGGTCCTATTTGTAGGAAATGTGCCGTCTTAGTTAATTGATCAACCACAACCCAAATGGCATCATGGCCTTGTGGTGACCGAGGTAATCATGTTACAAAATCCATTGTTATGTGTTCCCATTTCCACTCAGGTATTGGTAAAGGTTGGAGTTTCCCTGTCGGCTTCTGATGTTCTGCTTTCATTTGCTGACACGTCAAGCACTTAGATACGAATTGAGCAATGTCTTTCTTCATTCCACTCCACCAATATTGTCGCTTGAGATCCTGGTACATCTTGTTTCCTCCCGGATGAACCGCAAAAACCGAATAGTGAAATGCTTTAAGTACTTCTTCTCTCAATTGTTCGTTGTTCGGCACAAAAATTCTACCTAAATACCTTAAACTACCATCTTGATGAAACATCCAATCCGGTGAAGATTCCCCGAACACTAATTGTACCTTGATGAAGTCAGTTTCTTGATCAAATCTTTGGGCTTCCAAAACTTTGGTAAGAAGTTGGGGTGTTGTAACTATTGCAAACAACCTACCCTTCTCATTCTGAGTCTCTGGTTTTAACTTAAACTCATTCACGGTGCTTACCATTTCCCATTCTTTAATTGATATGTTGGCTACAGTCTCTCTTGTCTTTCGACTTAGTGCATCTGCTACAACATTAGCCTTCTTGGGATGATAAGACAAAGTGAATTGGTAATCTTCAAGGTACTTCATCCAGCGTCTTTGCCTCATGTTCAAATCTCTTTGTGTAAACAAGTACTTCAAGCTTTTGTGATCGGTAAATATCTCAAACTTTTCGCCATAAAGGTAATGTCGCCAAGTCTTAAGTGCATAGACCACAGCCGCCAACTCCAGATCGTGAGTAGGATAATTTTTCTCATGATTCTTCAATTGTCTTGATCCATAAGCTACTACCTTCCCGTTCTGCATTAACACACTGCCTAACCCTTCTTTGGAGGCATCACAATAAACTGTGTACCCAACGTCACGTTCGGGTATGATTAATACAGAAGCGCTTGTCAGTCTCTTCTTGAGTTCTTGAAACGACTGCCCGCAAGTTTCGTTCCATTCAAACTTTACTCCTTTTTGTGTTAGGCGTGTCATCGGCTTGGCTAATTTGGAGAAATCTTGAATGAATCTCTTATAATAACCAGCTAAGCCTAAGAAACTATGAATCTCAAATGTATTCTTGGGTTGTTTCCACCCCATTATTGCTTCTACTTTAGCAGGATCCACTGAAATTCCTGATTCAGACACAACATAACCTAAGAATTTTACTTCCTTAAACCAAAATTCACATTTGCTAGCTTTAGCATACAATTGGTTCTCCCTCAGAATTTGCAAAACGGTCCTCAGATGTTGCTCGTGATCTTCCTCCGATCGTGAGTATATCAAAATATCGTCAATGAAAACTACCACAAATTGGTCCAAATAAGGGGTAAAAATTTTGTTCATTAGACTCATGAATACCCCAGGCGCATTCGTCAAACCAAATGGCATTACCACAAACTCATAGTGGCCATAATGGGTTCAAAACGCGGTTTTGGGTATATCTTCTTCTTTGACACGAAGTTGGTGATATCCCGACCTAAGGTCAATTTTGGAAAAACATTTTGAACCTCTTAATTAGTCGAACAAGTCATCGATTCTTGGTAGTGGATATCGATTTTTAATGGTGACTCAATTTAGTTGTCGATAATTGATGCACAATCTTAAGGTTCCATCATTCTTCTTCGCGAATAATGCTGGCGCTCCCTAGGGAGACGTACTTGGTCTGATAAACTTCTTACTCAATAGTTTTTGCAACTGCTACTTCAATTCTCGAAGTTCAGCTGGCGCCATATGATGTTGTGCTATTGAAATTGGCGAAGTCCCAAGTTGAATCTCGATCGTGAAATCTACGTCTCGTTTTGGGGGTAATCCCGATAATTTGTCAGGGAAAACGTCAGCGTACTCGCACACCACATGGGGTAATCCTGGATCTTTTCGATTTTCGTCTTCCAAAATTAAGCTTGCCAACCATCCAATCAGTTGATCATGCCACCGCGACTTATGACACGTTGGAGTTAGAGAATCTTGTCTATCTCCTTTAAATTGAACTTTCGTGCCATTAAGGGAGGATGCTGTCACTGTCTTACGGTAACAATCAATAATGGCTCGATGAATTGACAACCAGTCCATTCCTAGGATGACGTCAAAATCAGACATATCCATAACTCTTAGATCACAAATCAAATATAAACCGGAGATTTCTAGTTCACAAGATTTACATACTAGATTTACTCGCGTTTGGCCTCCTAAGGGTGAAGCGACACTCATAGCTATCTCTAGCGTCTCTGGCTCTAAACCCAAACTTGTCACACATGCAGTGGATATAAAAGAATGCGAAGCTCCAGAATCAAACAATACTTTAACCCAAGAATTCATAAGGATTAACATACCTTGAATTACTAATGGGTTACCAACTTCTTCTTCTTTTTGGAGAGCATACATTCTCCCTACTGCCTGTTGGTTAGTCCCTCCTGGTTTCTTTCCATTTCCAGCTCCTTATGGTTGTGTTCTTGGTCGGCCTGCATTCCGAGAGGCTTGTGGCTGCCCCTTGTTGGTTTGAGTATTTTGAGTAGGCTTAGAACCTTGCCTTGGTTGGCATGTGTTGTATTGTTGTGCCCCTCGCTGATCCATAAAATACTTCCCACCTTGAGGACACTCACTTCGACGATGCTCCTGTTGACCACATCTGAAACATTTTCCTTTCCATTCGTTTACAAAGTTTCCTCCTTGCTGGTTTCCTCAATTCTGTATTTGTTGCTGCTGCATCCCTCCGGCATACGGTGCTGGTGTAGGATGGTTTTTGGTGTTGCTGACTGGACCTCCTCCACATGGTTGGTTGTTGTTCCTTGATCGTTGATTTCGAGTGCGTTCGAAATCTGCTAATTCTCGTTCCACAATTAAAGCTCGATCCACCATTTGAGCATAGGTGGAAAGTTGCATTGCGATCAATCTTCATCTAATGTCTGTGTCCAAACCCCATTCAAATCGTCTAACCTTATCCTCTTCATTTGCTACTATGGCTGTAGCGTACCGTGAGAGAGCTTCAAAACGGTTCGTGTACTGAGTGACTAACATTTTTCCTTGTTTCAGTTGGAGGAACTCTTGAATCATTTCTTGTCTTAGCGAGTTAGGAAAATACTTTTCCATGAATAGGTCTTCGAATTGTCTCAAAGTTCATGTCTCTACTTGTCGAGTACTTCTGATCATTTCCCACCAATGATCTGTTTCCCCTTCCATTTGAAATATTGCCATGGTCACTCTATCTTATTCATTTCGGATGTTAGAAGTATCTAGCAACTTCTTAATTTGTCTTAACCAAGCTTCAGCTTCATAGGGGTTTGATCCACTAAGGAATTTGTGGGGATGTAGCTTTTCAAATTTTGCTATCATTTCAGATTTGTTTTGATCTTGGTTTCAGGGTGGTATATTGCCTACCCTATCAGCAATTGTGCATATAATTCGAGCGACATTGCCATCAGACACTCCATCACCATTACCGTTGTTATTATTTTTTGTTCGTCCAGCCATTCTGCATGATGGGATTTTTAGTAATTTGTGATTTATTCATTTATTTATCATTATTATTATTATTATTATTATTATTATTATTATTATTATTATTATTATTATTATTATTATTATTATGTGCAAGGATAGTAAAAAAAAAAAGAAACTTCATTAATTAGATTAGATAAGCTATAATCAGCAAAATACAAGTAAAACAAAGGAAAAGATAAAATAACATACTACGGGCGAAAGATAGCCCCTACAATCCAAGTTAACTCCTACACTCACAATTCTATTCTAGGCAATTTTACATGTAAGCATACAAAGCAATCGGTTAGCCTAGTTTATAATTCCCTTAAGACCTCTTAAAATAGCCAAGGAAAGTCTCTCCTCACAAGGGCTTCCGGCTCCCATGTGGCTTGGAAAAGCCCCATGGATCGCCACAGCACCCTCACGAAGACAGCAGTTTCGTACACACAACGTCCTAGCAGCTGCACCGGTTCCTCCCGATAGGTCCTCCAGTCCTTGAAGTCCATTGACCCATCTCTCCTCACAATTTTGCTTGGGTCAGGCATGATATACTGAAGGCTCCAAATGTCAAAAAGGTCGCCCACCCTATCGGTGAAACCATCCGGGAAAAGGCCTAGTTGATATAACCAGGGAGTCTCTTGTCTTAGAATCTGGATACGTCCGCTATAGGTACCTACCCAACTCTCGGCTTTCCAAGCACAACCTCCTAGGGAATAAATTCTAACATATACAAAAGAGCCAATCTGCAACCCATTTCGCACATCCCAACTCTCCAACACGGCTCCTATATCTCCAGTGCTCTCCTCAGTATTGCCTTCTATAGACTCCTCTTCAGTGCCTGACTCAATCACAATAACCTCCACGGGGTTGTATATTGGTACAACATCTTCGGGTTTAGGTTCAGGCTCAAGTTCAAGATCAGGTTCAAGGTCAAGCTCAGGCTCAGATTCATAGTCTTCTATAGACATCTCCACTTCTTTGCTTGGGTCAGATTCTATGTCATAGTTTCCCACCGAATTTTCCTCGTTAGAGTTAATATCTGATGACCCTAGCATCCTACAATTAAAAAGGTTCTAACTTAGTTAAGTCACCAAAAATTACAAATTAACACAAGATTTTCTTAAACGTAAAAATAATAAATTACTACCAATGGCCCAAAGGTTCAAACCTAGGCTCTGATACCAAACTGTGACGCCCCAAATTTTTTTTTTTGGAACATCATAAAATTTAAATAACAATAACTTGCTAGATAAAGTTTTAACTACTAATTAGGAAATTTTAAGTTCTTACATAGTAAAAGTCCAATAACAAAATAAAATTACAAGTTCACATTCAACGTCGCAACATTGTTAAATACTAATACAAGAGATAATAGAATTTTATTTTGATAAAATCTTGACTTTAAGTTAGCCAAGGCTCGATATTAGCAGCAGCTCCAAATTCAACCTCAGTCCCTTCTTCGACATAATCTGGCATGAAACGCTAAGGCAAAAAAATATATGCCATGAGTTTTGCAATACAGTAAGAAAAAATAACTAACCTACCATTCTTTTTAAGAGAAAAATAATGAGATTATAAACATGAGATAACAATATGATTGTAAGTATAAATTACAACCATTAAAATAATTCAAATAATTTTAATAAATTAGGTGACACTCAAAATCTCACCAAAGAGATTTAACTTACCAACTACTACGCCATGGCCACGGTTAATTTGGAAATCCCCCCTTGGTCAAATATTCAAAGACTACCAAAAATGCCCACGCCCGGAGTTATATACCCAAGCCGTGGCATCCGTGGTCTGCCCTAAGGGAACGGTCTGCCAGGGGTACGTAACTTCCTTGCGTGCTACCCGCACATCCACCCTTATTCCAAAACCAAATACCGATAAAATTTCAAATAAGTCCCATGTCATCTTAGGGTTTCGCGACATAATTTATATAAAAATTATTAAAAATCAGGGCTCATCTTGAACAACCGGTATTAACCTTCCATCATTAACTTTATATATATACCATTAATCATTTCAGTTAATTTTTATATTAAACACAAATTATTCAAATCTCAATCACCAATAATGTTATACCAACTCATAAAAACTCCCAACATAAAATATTACTCATGTCACATAATAATAATTCAATGTACAAAATTTAATAAACAATTGATTTAAACCATGGTATGAATATAATAACTTAGATACAAGAAATAAACCATAATCACACACATGCACAAATTTTTAATTTACAAAATTAGACTAGCACAATATTAAACAAATCACAACACACCCATGCAAGGTGAAAGGGAGATTTATGAGCTGGAATAGGCCATGGTAAAGGCCGGGCAAAATGAGGGGCCGAACATGTTTGGGCCGTGATAGCTTGGGCTCGTCTGGGTAAGGTTTTGCTTGGTAGAGGCCCAGGACCATGTTGGGACCGAGCTACTTGGGCTTGTCTATGTAGAAAACCGAGCTACTTGAGTTACTTGACTGAGATGATTGCCTACCAGTCTGGATTCCACGGTTCACGCGTTTAGCGCGACAGGAAGGCCTTCGGTTTGCGGGCTCAACCTATCTTGAACTCGGCTTTACCGGAATGCAACCGAGCTCGGTCACTCTGGAGCTCGGCGAGTGGAGCACTCATTTACGCTTCGCAGCGCGGTCGTGAAAGGCCGAGGAGGTTCCGCCGGGCTCTGCCGATATAGCCTGACGATTTGGTTAGGTGGTGATTATAGGATTTGTGCTGACAGATGGGAGAGCAGCACCACGTGTCAAGAGATTAATGGGAGCAGATTTGGGCGCAGAAAGTATATAAGCGTGTCTGCGCCCCCCATACTGGGATGAAACATCATTTGGTGAGAACGCCCTAAACATAAAACTCTCTCCTCTCTCTCTAGATCCCCGAGTGTGTGCTAACTTGACCGACGGAGGGGTTTTTCGGCCACACACCGCCGGGCAGCTCACCACCATTGTGTTCGCAGGTCGATCGGATAGACAAGGAGCTTGGACGAAAGGAGTACGGGCTCCGCGGAATATTTGCTCCCCGTACAATTGGCGCCGTCTATGGGAACTTGATAGACAAAACATTGTCTTCCAAGCTCATCTGATTGCCTTCCATGGCAAACAACGACGAGATACCGTTGTCCGCCATCGACGAAGTTACCCCGGAGTCAGCCAGACGGAGAGACGAACTCCTCGCCATTCCACCCATGGTGGACCTGGAGACTTCCCCAGGAGGACATTCAAGAGACGCGTGGGATAAGCGCGGAAGGAGTTTTGGTCACTCTCGGAGCCCAAACGGACACCGACGGCGGAGAGAATCTCACGCCAGACGTTTGGAGAACAAGTTGAGGGACCAGAACGCCGTCATCCGAAGAATGGCGGCAGAGATGGAAGATCTCAAGCAGCATGTCAAAGGGAAGGGTATTGCTGGAGTGAGAGACCACAGTGAGTGCACCCAACCACGCCATTCAGGCAGTCAAAGCTAGCGGCACTCTCCCTCCCTTTCTATTACTAGAAGTTTCAGGGTTGGAGATTCCGACGTGCCTGCAGAGCAGTCGAGCGCGCAAGACAGTACCTATCAACCCTCGCGTCCGGCGACGACGTCGAGGTATTCTTACTCCACGCACTCCAAGGACTTGTGAGTAGTATTGAAGGAGCGGGCTCACCAGCGAGAGACTCAGAGGGTGCCGGCGCTCCAGCGGCTATCTTATAGGGGTCATGCCAGTGAAGAGGTCATAATGCCACCACCCCGCCCAGCCGCGCCTCTCCCTCTACACACAGATTTGGCGAGGCTGAGCGCCACCCCCTTTTCCCTTGAGATAAAGACCACTCCTCTCTCCGCGGGCTTCTACCAGCCCAAGTTTACGTGCTATGACGGAAAGACCGATCCATACATGCATGTAAGCCACTTCCGGCAGGTCATGGCCTGACATAGGCGCAATGACGCTCTTATGTGCCTAATCTTTCCGTCGAGTTTGGGTGAGCTGGGCTTGAAATGGTTTAAGAGGCTGCCGGAGGGAAGCATCAAAAGGTGGCAACAGTTGGCGGAAGCATTTGTGACTCGTTTGAAGACCAACACAAAAACGCCAAAGGAGGTGGACCACATTCTCAGTGTCAAAATGGAGCCGAGCGACACACTCAAGGCATACAATTCCAGATACTGGGAAACCTTCAATGAGATTTTAGATTGCCCGATCAACTTAGCAATCACCCAATATAAGCTCAATCTCCCGGTCGGACATAGGTTGCGGGACTCGCTTACCATGAACCAGCCGACATCCATGGGCCAACTCATGCAGCGCATCAATGAGCACATCCGAGTAGAGGATGATGCGGGGGCATCTACCGCGAAGACAACTCTGGTGGCAACAGACAAGAGGTCGGCTGGCAAGGTACACGCGGTCGAACAGGAGACTAACCGTCCAAATGATCGCGCCAAGAAATCTGACCGGGGATCAAATCGTCGAAACCGGGGAAAGGGTCATCGTAATGACCGAGATGAATACCCCCGCGATGACGTAGCTGATGCCAACAGAAGGTTGAAAGCACGGACAGGCATCACCATGGTCTTTAAGATTCCAATCTATCGCATACTTAGTGAAATCCATGACGAGGATTACATCCAGTTTCCTGCTAAGTTAGGCGACGCACAAAAGGATTTCAATCCGTGGTACCGCTGCACATATCACCGGTTGCGAGGACACTGGACAGAGGACTGTTTGCCTCTGAAGCCACACTTGGAGGAGTTAGTCGCAGCCGGACACTTGGATCTTTACATTGACGGGGGTGTTAAGGCCGCACATCCCACCCCGGCTGATCAGCATGGACCGGATGACTTGGAGGCGCCCCCTCAAGGAGTGGTTAATGTGATCCACGGCATAGTGGAGCCAGTGCGTGTATGCGAGCTCCGAGGGATGATTAAAAAGGCGGAACACATGAAGGAAGTGTTGTCGGTCTAGCCCACGATCAAAAGGGGCAAGACCGAGGAGAAAGACGTGATTAGTTTCTCCACGAGGGACTTAGAGCGTATTCAAATGCCACACAAGGACACCCTAGTGGTCACACTCCGCGTCAAAGAATTTGATGTCAAACACATCTTGATCAACCAGGGAAACTTGACCGAGATCATGTATTACGACGCGTTCAAACAACTCAAACTCCAACATACAGACTTGGCTCCGGTAACTTCTCCACTGGTTGGTTTCAACTCGCAACCGGAGTGGCCTTTGGGAAAGATAATTTTACCGGTCAAAACTGGATCCGTGATCAAGCAGGTGGAGTTCTGGGTATTGCAGGTGCCGTCTACGTACAATCTGATCCTCGGTAGGGGATAGCTTCACGCTATGCAGGCTGTGGCGTCGACCTACCACCAGGTTATGAGATTCCCCTCGGCTATGGGGGAAATTGAGGAAGTTTGGGGCGATCAAGTCATGTCGAAACAATGCTTCATGGCAGTGAACGGGAGCTGAGCTGCCAAAGGTTTCGTCCAAATGATTGAAGGACCGGAAGACCCTGGAGTCCTTGAAGATGTGGGCGCCAAGGCTGAGGACAAAACTGTTGAGGAGTTGGTAGAAGTGCGAATTGACACTAAAAGTCCGAACAAGTTCTTCTTGCTCGGCTCCAGCCTTACCGCCCAAGAAAGGACCGAGATGGTAGAATTCTTGATGGCAAATATCGAAGTCTTCGCATGGTTGCCCTACAACATGCCCGGCATCGACCCGAGCTTTATTTGTCATCACCTCAATGTTTTCCCTAGTGCAAGGCCGGTCATTCAGAGAACCAGGAGATCGGCGCTGCACCATGCCGAGGTAGTCGCGGAGGAGGTAAAGAACTTGCTTGAAGCTCGGGCTATTCAGGAAGTGCACTACGCTCGATGGATTTCAAACACGGTCGTAGTACCCAAGAAGAATGGAAAGTGGCGAGTTTGCGTCGACTACAAGACCGTCAACCGAGCATGCCCTAAAGACAGCTTTTCCCTACCCAGAATAGACCAGTTGGTGGATCTAATGGCTGGACATAACAGGCTCAATTTCTTGGATGCGTACAGCGGCTATCATCAGATTGCCATGCATGGCCCCGACCGTGAGATCACTTCTTTCACTACTCCACGGGGACTCTTCTACTACCGAGTCATGCTTTTTGGTTTGAAAAACGCTGGGGCAACTTTCCAAAGGATGGTGACCAAAATGTTTGCTCCTCTGCTAGGCCAGACGATGAAGGCTTATATCGATGACATGGTGGTTAAAAGTCGGCATCAAGCAGACCACTTGTCCGACCTAGCCGAGATGTTTACCATCCTCAAACAGCACAAGCTACGCCTGAATGCGTCTAAATGTGCCTTTGGCGTGGGATCCGGAAAATTCTTGGGTTTCCTAGTCACAAACCGAGGCATTGAGGCAGACCCCACAAAGATCAGAGCCGTACAGGAATTGAAGCAGCCCAACTCGGCTAAGGACGTGCAACATCTGACTGGGATGGCTGCCGCGCTTAACCGATCCATAAGCTGGTCATCAGATCGCTGCCGCCCTTTCTTTCAAGCCTTGAAATCCAAGTTTTCGTAGGACAAGAAGTGTGACCGGGCTCTGGCCGAACTCAAATAGTATTTGTCTTCTGCACCTCTATTGGTAACGCCCAAGCTTGGCGAAGAACTCTACCTTTATTTGGCCATGTCCCAGCATGCAGTTAGCGCAGTGTTTGTGCGGTCAGTAGGTATCCAGCATTTACCCATCTTTTACGTGAACAAAACCTTACTACCGGCAGAGTCGAGATACTTGCCGCTAGAAAAACTTGCCTTAGCATTGATGATGGCCTCTAGGAAATTGGCACACTATTTTCACACTCACACAATTATCGTTTTGACCGAGTTTCCCCTCAAAGCCTTGTTCGAACGGGCGGACTTCTCCGGTCGAATTCTAAAGTGGGCAGTCGAGTTGGGATAATTCGACGTTAAGTTTCAACCCCGAACAACCATAAAAGCTCAAGCATTGGCCGATTTTGTTGCCGAGTTTTCGCCTGGGATTCACCAAGTATGTCTAGTGGATCTCACCACGGTAGCCGAGGAGGCCAACGAAGATTCCACCGAAATTGTACAGCAGGGCGGTGTTGGCAATGCGAAACTTGCGCGCCCCGCCATAGAACCTCCAGCCGACATGTCATCGCAGCCCGGCGATGCAACGACGAACTTGGGCATAACAGACCAACCTGTTGGGTCCAGTGCCGCGTCACCGAGGGGGGAGGAAGTGGAACTGATCAGCATTGAACCTGAAGCCGAACAGCCGAGCGACCATGATCCCATCAACCTTCAAGCCTCCCAGGACCCCTCAAAATGTTGGAAACTCTTTGTTAGCGAAATGTGAAAACTTTTTGTAGATGGGGCCTCGAACCGTCACGGTGCCGGGCTAGACATAGTCTTGGTCTCGCCAGATGGTCTGACCATTGAGCATTCTATCACTCTCGGATTTCCTGCATCAAACAGCGAGGCTGCGTACGAGGCACTACTGGCCGGACTTAAGAATGCGCTCCAGGTGCGCGCGTCTGAGCTGATGGTCTACAGCAATTCCCAATTGGTTGTCAACCAAGTATCTGGGGTTTATGAAGCTAAGGATGATAGAATGGCAAAGTACCAAGTTATGGTAAGGGACCACATCAAGCGATTCTAAGCGATCAGGGTCCAACAAATTGGCTAAGAAGACAACGGTCGCGCGGATGAGCTGGCCGGTCTGGCTTCCATGGTCGACCAAACCTCTCCCAATCCTCTCCTGATTGAGTTTCTTCCAAGGCCTAGTATAGAGGGACCGGAGCAGACAGAAGTACTCTGCACCGAGCTTGGCCCTTCTTAGATTGACCCTATTATCCTCTTCCTGAAAGAACGGACCCTTCCGGTCGATAAAAAAAAAGCGCATAAAGTCTGGGTGAAGTCAGAGCGATTTTGGCTCTCTCCATCCGGCGCTTTATACAAGAAGTCTTTCACCGGTCCTTATCTCAAGTGTGTACACCCAAACTGCGTGGCAGCTTTCCTGTACGAAATTCACGAAAGCATATGCGGCAGTCACGTAGGGGGCAGATCTTTGGCCTACCGCGCTATCTCGCAGGGATATTGGTGGCCGTGCATGCAAGCAGACGCTCAGAAATATGTTCGCAAATGTGAGAAGTGCCAGAAGTTCGCCCACCAAATTCACCAACCAGCAAGAGAACTCCTTCCCCTTACAAGCCTTTGGCCTTTTGCGATGTGGGGACTAGACATAGTGGGACCACTCTCAACGGCACCGGGCAACTGGAAGTTCTTCATTGCCGCTACGGATTACTTCACCAAGTGGGTTGAAGCTGAGCCCCTAGCAACTATCAAGGAGAAAGACGTCAAGCGGTTTGTCTGGCAGAATGTGGTAACGTGGTTTGGCGTCCCCAAGATTTTGATCTCTGATAATGGCACCCAATTTGACGGTCGCTTATTCAGAGGGTTTTGTGAAGACTTGAAGATTGAATTCTACAACTCCACCCTGGCTTACCCGCAGTCCAACGGCCAAGCTGAAGCATCAAATAAGACCATTCTTTGATGGGTTGAAGAAAAGACTTGAGAAGGCCAAAGGAAAATGGGCTAAGGAACTACAAAGTGTCCTCTGGGCATACCGGACGACCCCAAGGTGATCTACCGGGAAAACTCCTTTTGCCCTGGCGTACGGCATGGAGGCGGTCATCCCATTGGAAATTGGCATGCCCACCATCCGCAGTGAAAATTTTGAGCCCGAGCTGAATTCTGAAGCAGTCGCCCTGGAATTGGACCTTTCTGAAGAGCGCCGCGAAAAAGCTTTGATTCACGTGGCTGCATACCAACAAGAATTGTGATACCCCTGTTCCGTAATGTGTTAATTAGTCCTTAAAATGAGTATGATTATGTGTTTTGCATAATTTTGTGTGCCATTATGTGAAAATATGTGGTCTTGAATTTCTATCTGTTCATCGTAGGAATATCTGTTTGAATAATCTGCTTTGGAAATTAAATTGAAGACCTTATCGGCCACAGAACCCCAAATTGATTTCGCCATTGTGATTGGCATAATTTTTAGAGTCTACGGTGAAATTCAATTGAAAAATTGATTCGGACCAGATTAAGCTGAGTTAAGTGTTGAATTGGTGCCCAATTATTTTATTCTTATTATATTGATTTGGGATTTGTTGTGTTTTAACATTACACCTCATTTCTCTCCCTTAGATGATTTAGGCCGATCAAAATCTAAGAAAAGAAAAGAGAGGGCCGGCTGTTAGAGAGAGAGGGAGAGAATTTGGGTGATTTTGGCTCAAGATTTGGGGAACTTCAAGATTAAGCCCAAGATTTTGTTATAGTTTGGGAGATTGAACTCTTAGGTAAGTAAACTCATGGATTTTAGTTTGTAACTTATAAATTCAAGATTTATTAATGGCCAAGAACATGAGTTAGCTGATTATAAGAAAATTGAATTGGTTTTGTTGAATTGAAGGCCATTAAGTGCATGCATGAAAAATGTGAGTCATGTGGAATTTTGGTTAGAACTCATGCTTGTGGTCATCATTTGCACCATCTAGATGAAGAATGGAGGTTATATCCCACATACATGTACAAATCACAAGAGTATGAACTTGAATGTATGAAATTGTTATGTTGGAAGTAAGCTTGGTGTAAATTTGAGACATGCATGTAGATAATTTATGAAATTGAGTTTCAATATGTGGTAATTTGATGCTTGTACCATGTTAGTACATGTCTAGGAGTAATTTGAGCCATAAAATACATGAATTGTTGGTTGAAAGTCGAAATGAAGCTCAAGAACACAATTCTGGGTTTTCCAGAATTTTGAGGTCCGCTCGAGCGTGGGAGCTATTTTGACAGGCCTTCCGCCCGAGCGTCCTATTTCACGCTCGAGCGTATTTTTGATGCAACCAGCACTTTTGCAGGCCTATAGGGTCCGCTCAAGCGGGGAAGTCCACGCTCGAGCGGGGACCCTGTTTTCTGAAATTTTGTTCATGCGTTCTGTGTTTCGTTTTCCATTCTCTTTCACTTGTAAGCACTCTTAGGCATATGTTAAGCATTGTAAATGAGTTAATGAGATAAGAATAAAGCCTAAAGAGGAATATATGAATTAAGGAACGGATTGAATTGTTAATGACCCTTTTGTGTTCATGGAATGTGTAGGGTCAAGCTCCAGGGTGAATCCACAAGCCGATCACTGTGAGTAATATCGATATTTGAAAGCTTAGCAATGTCCAACTATTTATTCCCTTATAAGCTTTATGAGTTGCTAATTGGGATTGTGGACAAAAGTCTGACATGAACGAATGAATGGACCGAAGGTTGTTTCGATATGAATAACTGGACCTAAGGTCGTTTTGATAGAAGTAAATGGACCTAAGGTCGTTTTGACATGAATGTATGGGCCAAATGCCGTTTTGACGTAAGCGAACGGACCGAAGGTCGTTTTGACAGAAATGAATGGACCGAAGGTCATTTCGATAGAAATGAATGGGCCGAAGGCCATTTTGACGTAAATGATTGGGCCGAAGGCCATTTTGGCATGAATGATTGGGCCGAAGGCCGTTTTGATAGAAATGAGTGGACCGAAGGTCGTTTTGACATATACGAATGGACCTAAGGTCGTTTTGACATGAATGATTGGGCCGAAGGCCGTTTTGACATAAGTGATTGGGCCAAAGGCCGTTTTGGCACAAATGAATAGACCGAAGGTCGTTGACACAAATGAATGGACCGAAGGTCGTTTTGGCACAAATGAATAGACCGAAGGTTGTTTTGACATAAATGAATGGACCGAAGGTCGTTTTGACAAGACATGGATGAATGGGCCAGAGGCCGTTTCGACACGAAAGTGTAAATAGGCCTAAGGGCCAGTTTGATATGAAAGTTTGAAAAGGCTGAAGGCCAATTTGATACGAGTAATAGTTTGACAATGAAACGAATGAATTGGGCCCGAGGCCGTATGATGTGTTTGGAACCTCAGCTGCTTAACTTACATGTGTCTATGTATGTATATACTAGTTAAAATGTAAATTGGGCCCAAGGCCATTTGATATACATTGTTCCAATGTATTTTCTTTATTTGATATTATTCATTGGGCTATCGCTCACACTCATTCATGTGTTTGTAGGTGAGCCAAGAGAAGCCCAGGCCCAGCCTCAGTGAAGTCTGTACGGAACAACTAAGGTTTTGAGAGAGTCAGCCCTTGTATCTCACGCATGAGACCCGTCTTTGCCCCTTTTGTCATGTATTTACATTTTGTCAGGTTGGCGAAGTTTTGAATACGTCTATATGTAGTTTTGCTTGGCTGACTTAGATTTGAGTGATCCTGTCTGTACAGTACTTATGTTACTATACTTTCTGTTGTGAGTTATTAACATATGTATGTCTGGAATGTTATGATGTGCATATAAGCACGGCTCTATAGACAAAGTTTTAAAATTGCTTCCGTTTGGCCCCTTTTACTCTAGTGAGTTTTGTCTTATTTGGTTTGAGGCCGTAGGTAATCTCGTGATTACTGGCCGGTTGTGGCCTTAACCCAGAGGGGCGGGTTCGGCTCATGACAAGAATTGTCCAGGAAGTACAACAAAATCATACACCCCAGACCGTTTAAAGTTGGGGACTGGGTTTTAAGAAAGGTCATGGCAACACCCTAGTGCCAAGCGAAGGCAAGCTAGGGGCAAACTGGGAAGGACCCTACAGGATAACCAGTCTAGCGGGCATGGGGGCTTACCACTTGGAAGATTTGGACGGCAAAGGCATACCCCGGCCATGGAATGTAGCCAACCTCAAACTGTACTATTTTTAGTTTTCATAGTTTTTATGTTATTCTTTTGAGCAATGACTTGTTTGCATTACATTTCAGAATGTAATACTCTTTTTGTCAATATAATAGAAGTGACTTACCTTTGTTGAAGCAATCTATTGTTTTCGATGCTTATTTCATGATTTTAACCGAGATATTTTATTCCGGTTGATTGAGTTGATGACCTGCTCAACTTTGATATTGAAACCGAGACGTTTTACCCCGGTTGGTTGAGTTGATTTACTCAACTTTTAGATTCTAACTGAGATGTTTTACTCCGGTTGGTTGAGTTGATTTACTCAACTTTTAGATTCTAACCGAGATGTTCTAATCCGGTTGGTTGAGTTGATGATGCACTCAACTTTTAGATTCCAACCAAGATGTTTTATTCCAGTTGATTGAGTTGATGACTTGCTCAACTTTTATATTGAAACCGAGATGTTTTACTCCGATTGAATAAGTTCATGTTTTACTCAACTTTGTGATTGCAACCGAGATGTTTTACTCCGGTTGAATAAGTTGGTAATTTGGTCAAGGGAGAGTTGATGGTTTGTCTAGCCGAGGTTGTTTGCTCGGCTGAAGTTGTTTAGCTTAAACTTAGTGCAAACACTTGACGAAAATAGAACTTTTCATTGATGAGGAATAGCATTACAAAAGGTGGGGCACTAGCTCGTTACATTTTCAAACAAAAAAGAAAGAAGACAAAGAAAACTAAACTAAGGGGGAAAGGTCTATGAATTCATCCCCGGTCGCGGTCGCCTCCAGGTCGACCGTGGTTGTGGTCTCCTGGACACCGGTCTGTTTCTGGCCGGCCTGCTGTGGGTGGTTGTCACCCTCGGCATCTTCCTCAGCATCTTCCACTTCTTCTTCCTTGGCCTCAGCCTGCAATGCGCTGAAGATGTCGTTGGCATATGGCACAAGGTACGTCGGCAGGAAGGTAGCTGGGGCAGAGGCAAACACGTCGGTCCCAGATCCTTGGCCGAGCTGTTCACAAGCAGCCTTCTAGCCCGCCTTGAAGAAGATGTCTTGGGTGGCATGGACTTGCTTTGTGTAGCTCTCATCGACCTCCTTGAAACCGGCGTTGTTGGCGTCCTCCAGCTCCTCCTCCATTGACTGCTTCAACGCCTCCAGCTCGGTCCGGATGGCGTCCCTTTCTTGGTCGGCGACACCAAATTGGCCGAGCAACCTGGAGTTGTTAGAATTTGCTATCCCCAGCAAAGCCTTGGATCGTCCGAGCTCAGCTTGAAGGTGTTCAACCTGGCTGGCAGCGTCGGTTGCCTTCTACCGGAGTCAGTGGATCCTCTCCATCACCAAGTGTTGTTTCTGGATGGCCTGCAAGAAGAAAACTTTATCAGAGGAAGGAAACCGAGCAAACACTTGGAAAACTTTGAACAAAGTACGCAAAGTTCTTACCCGGATCATGGACTTGACCGAGGACTTCACCAGCCGGGTGTCCAGTACGTGGTCGCTGCCGACCACGTCGCTCGGTAGCAGCAAGGCTATGGTTAGGTCAAAGGCGAGTAGATGCTCCTTGTCCCCTTTGACCGAGGTAATCATCGGGATCTCCTTAGCCCGGTGCTTGAGCTGTGGCTTCCATGGCGGTGTTGGGTCAGTTGTCACTGCTGGTTGCTCGGTGTTCAACTCCGTAACTAGCTCGGCTGAGAGGTCGGTACATGGCCTCTTCTCAGCCCAGCGGCTTTCTTTGCTTGCCTGCCCGGCGACAGGAGATGCCAGTGCAACTACGGTCCCGCTCGATTGACCGGCAGTGGCTGCGCGGGGTGGGATGATCGGTAGCTCGGTAGAGGTACCAGTGAGGAGGTTTTTGATGCGATTTCTTTTGGCCATCTCTTCTGCCTCGGTCAACCGGATAAGTGGCACGTCCGGCAATATGGGATCGAGAGGGGGAGATGGTGCACGGAGGAAGTCTGTAACCTTACTCCGGTGTGAAGCTGAGTACCTGTAGGTTGGCACATAACCGAGGAGTTCGTGGCAATCCCGGTTGCGGTAGCGAAGCACGGTTCTGATGGTTGCTTCGTTGGGATAATGGTAGTTGGCTTGCAAAGCTTCGATCGCTGCAAAGAGGAAAGGAACAAAGCACATTAGTACAAAATGGTTAAGGAAAGTAATCTAACTGAGCAGTTAGCACGGCTTACATGTTTCACCGAAGTTTTTGCTTATATACCAGCCCGGCACGTCGGCCGTTGCGTAATTACCGGACACCCAGAAAAAGTCGTCGTCATGTAAGTCCTTGTCTGGGGTACCGGTCACTATTTTCTCCTTGCCCAGTCTGATCTTTAAGTAATAGGCAAGACCATCACCTATATGTCTGAGGGTATACTGGCGAAGTATCTCGGCCATTCCTAAGTTGGTGCCTAGTCGGTTGTTTAGCTCGGCGATTCCGTTTATTATGCGATAGGTGTTGGTTGAGACTTGGGTTGGAGCTATCCTGGTGCGCCGCAAGAATTCGCAGATCAACGGGTTAACTGGGAAGCGAAGGCCACCTTCTATGATGGAAAGCATGGTGAAGGGGCACTGGTCTAATCTGCCCCACGGGGTCATGTCCTCGTCACCGAGCTCTAGGTGAACGTCGTCCGGGATACCATATTCTTCCCGGAACACAGCTAAAGTGACCGATGTGTCGACCAGGAAGCGGTAGCGCCCCATGCGTGGTCGGCTGGTTTTAGCACTGCTGAGGTGGTTAGGCACAAACTCTGGTCTGGTGGCTGCTCAGTCTTTAAGAGCCTCGGTGTTGGTGCGTTGTCCCCTTGGACTCTGCAGGAAAAGAAGGGTAAGTGTAAGTGGGAGCGCGGTCGCGCAAAACGAGCTTGACTTTAGCTCGGTCATATGGAGTGCCAAACCACCTCGCTTATGAGGATAAATCCAGAAGCTCGGCCGTTCAAGCGGACCAGATGTTAGCCCAGTCGAGCGGCCAAGCCCTCTGCCTACCTCGGTTCCTACAGAAGTTTTTGCAAACTCGCAATTTGCTCGGTTTGGATGTTTTTTGGAATCAAAAGAAGACCTGGAGCCCAGTCTGCTCCAGATCTTCATGCGTTCATCATTTAGGCTGAAGAATAATAAAGGGAACAGGGGTAAATGTGGGTTTTGGGGAGCTATACCCTAAAATCTATGGTTTTGGTGCCTTAAAACACGAAATACCAAAGGGAAAAGCTATAAAGAGATTCGAAGAGCTTACCAGGAAAGAGGCAAGAGCTGGTTCCTCGAACACAAACACAGAGAAGGGCAAGAATGGAGCTTGATGAGGGCACTGCAACTTCAAGTCGCCTGGAACGGAAGAGAGGCAGTAAGAAGAGAAAGTGAAGGGGAAATGACGTACTTATAGGAGTGAAAGGGCGCCAAAACTTGAATATGAAGGGACGTTTGGGTTGGCTGCCCGAGGCCAATAAATGCACGACGCGTGTTCATAATGGCGGCGGCATCAGTTTTGAAGAGACAAGATGGCAAGTTGAGGCAACGACCGAGCAAGCCCAGGAATCGGGCATGGAGATTAGAACGGTTAACATCTTGCAAACTAGGGACCAAGGGAGAGTCTACCCCGGACGGACTATGTAATCCCAGTCACGCTTGCGTGGACAGAATTATGGGGCAATTGAGAGGGAGATTTATGAGTTGAAATGGGCCATGGTAAAGGCCGGGCAAAATGAGGGGCCGAACATGTTTGGGCTATGATAGCTTGGGCTCATCCGGATAAGGTTTTGCTCGGTAAAGGCCCAGGACCATGTTGGGACCAAGCTACTTGGGCTCGTCTATGTAGAAAATCGAACTACTTGAGTTACTCGGCTGAGATGATTGCCTGCCAATCTAGATTCCATGGTTCACACGTTTAGCGTGGCAGGAAGGCCTTTGGTTTGCTGGCATAACCTATCTTGAACTCTGCTTTGCCGGAATGCAACCGAGCTCGGTCGCTCTGGAGCTCGGCGAGTGGAGCACTCGTTTACATTTCGCAGCGCAGTCGTGAAAGGCCGAGGAGGTTTCTGCCAGTCTGCCGGGCTCCGCCGATATAGCTTGACGGTTTGGTTAGGTGGTGATTACAGGATTTGTGCTGACAGATGGGAGAGCAGCACTACGTGTCAAGAGATTAATGGAAGCAGATTTGGGCGCAGAAAGTATAAAAGCGTGTCTGCGCCCCTCCATGCTAGGATGGAGCATCATTTGGTGAGAACACCCTAAACATAAAACTTTCTCCTCTCTCTCTAGATCCCTGAGTGTGTGCTAACTTGACCGTCGGAGGGGTTTTCCGGCCACACACCGCCGTTGTGTTCGCAAGTCGATCGGATAAACAAGGAGCTTGGACAAAAGAAGTACGGGCTCCACGGAATATTTGCTCCCCGTACACATAGATTACTAATTTATAATATTTGATGAATTAGACCAACACAATAATTGATTTTTATCCAAATAAATGATTGAAGTGATGATTTCATCCTGTCCAGAAAATTCCAGATTATAACTTAGGTAATAACAAATATAAATAAATTATTTACACAATCCTAAAATTCTTGCAATTGAACAGAATACTCAACAAGGATGTTTAGGTCATTTTTCAGAAAGAATTTCAAAAAAATAAGTTGTAAATAATCCTGTAAAATTTCCAGCAATTTTTATGGCACAGATTTGTCACATCTCCTTAATTTAATTCCATGCTTAAATTTATAGATCAAATTCATAATCTAAAAATTTATTATGAAACTAGACTTCTCAAATTTCATCTTTTATTTAGAAATTACCAGATTTGGCTTAGTATAAAATTTTTAATAAATTTTCAAATATATAGTAAAATCTGTCTCACAGTTTCAGATTTAATTGAAAATTTGTATAAATTCGTAAAAAGCTTAAAAATTGTTTCCAAAATTCCTGGATGAACTAGACATCATACTCAACAACTTTGTAGAAGAAATTATCTCAAAATTTTGAGTATAAAATTGTCTAAAAATTTGTGCAAACATTCTGACAGATTCAAGGGCAAAAAGAATATTTTCAATCTTTTCTTTAATGGTATGAACTACACATGCAAGCTTATTTTCACAATAATACCATGATTTTATGACTATCAATATCTTCAAACATTTGATATACACATCACAAAATTCCTATACATATATATTTAATTTCTATCTATAAGTTAGTCATTTTATCACATGAATATAATCTGAAAACTTCATTAATAAAAAGAAATAAGAGGGTTGAGAGGGTTTTCTTACTTAATAGTAGGATTGAAATAGGTGATGAAATGGTAGAAAAATTTCGTTTCCTTAACCTTCCTCTCTTCTTCTCCTTCTACTGTTTAGCTGAATTCTTTTTTTTCTTATTTTCCCTCACTCATCCGAAGGAGCAGACTTGCATATGTATAATAAGCTAAGCCTTCTCTTTGTATACATGGGATTATGCTCAGCCTTCTCTTTGTATATATGCTGGGCCTTCCCCCCCCTCTCTCTCTCTCTCTCTCTCTCTCTCTCTCTTTCTCTTTTCATTATTCCCTGCCGCTTCGTATCTCCTCAACCCAAGAATTATGATGAGGTGAAAGTTTATAGTTACATGCAAGCAAGCATGTGGCATTACTCTGCTACCAAGAATCTGATTCAGAGATTTTTTTTTTTCTCAAAATTGATACACTAATACTTTTTTTTTTTTTTTTGCTAAGGTATTTAGTAAGAATAATTATGATGTTAAATCCTAATTAAAATAATTTATAAACAATAAATATTAGACATCCACAAAATTATTATTTTTAATAATGTCTTTGTTAGTGATTTAATTAGATTAATTTAAAACTAACTTATACACTAATATATTTCAGACAAACTCCAGATAATGTTAATTAATTAATTTATTTATTTATTGTTATTTATTATATATATATATATATATTTTGAATAATTAAATGCAGGTTTTCGCACTTTGTTCTAAACAAACGGCCTCGGGCTCAATTCATTCATGTCAAACGGCCTTGGCCCAATTCACTCTTGTCGAACGGCTTTTGGCCCAATCATTCCCATCAAACGGCCTTTGGCCTAATCATTCCCATCAAACGGCCTTTGGCCCATTCATTCATGCCAAACGACCATTGGCCCAATCATTCCCATCAAACGGCCTTTGACCCATTCATTCATGTCAAACGACCTTTGGCCCAATTATTCATGTCAGACGGCATTTGGCCCAATCGTTTATGAAATGCGCATTCGTACTTAAGATCATAATCACACCATAATCATAATTGTAATCCAACGACCTTATCCAATCATATGGCATAACGAATATTTGTTCACAATTCAAATTGACAAACTTATGAAACTCAAATAGAAGTAAGCAATTGGACAAATAGCATACTTCAAAATATATTTACTAAGATATTACTCATAGTGTTCTGCCAGTGGATTCGTCCTTGTACTCGACCCTACACAATTCGTAACACATATTGGGTCAAAAACAATTTAATCCGTTCTTTAATCTATTTATTTCTCTTAGGCTTCTTTCTTTGGCTTTTAGGTCATATACAAAGCTCAATGCATGCCTAAGAGTGCCTAGAAATGGAAAAGAACGGAAAATGAAACACAAAACAACTTTTTAAAATTTTTGAAACAGGGCTCTCCGCTCAAGCACAGCTTTTGCCACTCGAGCAGACCCCTTTGGTCTGCAAAAGTACTAGTTACCTCATTTTTGCGCTCGAGCGTGATTTCGAACGCTCGAGTTGAGAGTCAAACATGTGACTGGACACTCGAGTGTAATTCTTCCCTGCTTGAGCGAACATCAATGTCTGCAAAACTTCTGGTTACCTCATTTTTGCGCTCGAGCGTGATTTCAAATGCTCGAGCTGAGAGTCAAACATGTGACTGGATGCTCGAGTGTAATTTTCCCCCGCTCGAGCGGACATCAATGTCTGCAAAATTTTTGGGAGCTAAGATTTTACGCTCGAGCGGTGCTTTCCCCGCTCGAGCGGACATGCCGAATTTTGAAATTTCCATAACTGCATTTGACGCTCAAACTTAGCATTCAAAGGGTCTAAAGCTCATGTTCTTTATACAAAATCATGGAAATCTTTATACAATATGAGGACATAAGAAAATTAAGTCTAATTTGTCCAAAATCACAATTCAATTCCTGAATTATTTCACATTTTTCTTGACAACCCATACCAACTTCATATCTTCGAAACTCATCCAAATTAATTTCCATATCACTTTGAATTTTACATGCATGTGAAATATAGGCTTCATTTTCAACTTAAATAACACAATTGATGCTCATCTTCATCAAACTCAACATTATCATGTTTACATGTGTCAAATAGCCTTCAATTCTTCATATAATGCATGTTTGTACTCAATTATGCAAGCTCATGATAATCCTTTACATGCATGTACATACAAGCTTCAAATTTATCAAATTCAACTCAATTTTTGTTCTTGATTACCATCTAACCTTGAATTCACAAAATTAGAAACTCAAACTTATGAATCTATGCTTAATTACTCACCTAAGAGCTCCAATCTCCCAAATTCTAGCTAGTTCTTGAGCCTAGCCTCCAAATCCCCAAGCTCTTAGCTCAAATCTCTAATGTGAGCTCCCTCTCTCTCTACAATCGGCACACACTCTCTCTCTAGAGTGTAATTTCAGCTAAGATGAGCTCAAAGGAAGGAATTGAGTGTATATAGGCCAATTTATAGGCTTGGCTAATCAATTTGATTAAGACTAAGTAATGGTGTTCTAATTTAATCATTCTGAATCTAATTACTTTGATCCGAATCAATTTTCAATTAAATTTCGCCGTAGGCTCTAAAAATTATGCTAATCATAACGACGTAGTCAATTTCAGTTTCTGATGCTTCTACAACCTTCAATTTAAATTCTAAAGCAGAAAATCAAACAGATTTTCTATGGTGAACATATAGGAATACAAAAACACAAATAATCATATAATAATCACTCAAAACCATATCAAGCATATAATCACAATTATAATTAAGATCAATTAGCATAACACGAGACAGGGTTATCACACCTTCCTAGCCTAGTCGCGTCTCCCTTCCGTCACCAACCTTAACCTACCACCTAGGAGATCGTGAGAATATAGATCATGCGCGCGCGCGCGAGAGAGAGAGAGAGAGAGAGAGAGAGAGAGAGAGAGAGAGATCGTCGGCTAGGGTTTGTGGTGATGAGAATTCGCCAGAGCTGGAGAGGGGCGACGAGGCAGCGACGGTGAAATGGCTGTGGCTGCAACAATGGTGGCTAGGATTAGGGTTTGGATGTTGTGTATTTAACTAAGGTGTGTATTGATATTCTTTTGTGGTCATTTTGGTTATTTTATGTAAGGTCATTATTGTAATAAAAAATAACCAATTAATGGTGTGCCTTGAGACAAAATGTGGTTTGTAAATATAGGCACCCATGATTTATGGCTTTTAAAAGAAAAATATACTAATTCTTTTCAAAATGCATATTTATGTTGCTATTAAATATATGAAGCAATTTACCATAATATAAAATAAAGATATCAAATTTTAAATATTCAAAAATTGACTTTTTGTGCACATATATTTCTATCTTTTCATACACATGATTTTTCTTAAATCTAAAAAAACTACACATGATTTTTCTTTAGAATAAATTTTTAAATCTCTTATTCTCACACACACAAAAATAATAATAATTACAAATTGCAAAAATCTTGTGCTACACACAAAATTACAAAAATAAAAATAATAAAATATTTTTAAAAAATTATAATAAATTTCATTTACATTTATATCTATCTATAACAAAAAGTCTTATCAGAGTTCTAAAATCTCATACCATAGACATTTTATTGATAAGCCTTTTGAGAGCTTCAAACCACTATACTTAATTGCTTGATTTTTTATTTTTAATTTTTAATTTTAAACAATTAAAAAAAGAAAAATTTACCTATAAATTTCATCTTGAGGAATGATGATACGTTTAGTCCAAGAATTTTTTTATAGACCAATTAGTCCCATTAATTTTGGAAATGTAGATTTAATATATTATTTGAGAAATTGAATTTATGATTATACCCTTATTTCTATTATGTCTCCTTTTTTCATTTTTTATTTTTTTTTTGTACTAGAAATGTAATATACACAATCTATGAAAATCAAATTTATGATGAATTTTTATATGAGAATCTTTTTTATTTGAAAAAAAAATTCAAAAGGAGTACAAGAATTACTTGAAATATGAAATTCTTCAAACATCTCAAAAGAATGTGGGATTCTTCAAACGTTTCAAAATGAGTACAAAAACTCCTTATTAAGCTTTGGGTAAATGTATAATTTCAAATGATAACGTTCTAAGTAATACTCATACGTAACACTCCAATGTAACAATATAAAAACTTCTTAGTATACTTTTTTCAAACATAACACTCCAAAAAAACTTCTTGGTGTAACACTTTAATGTAGCACACAAAAAAATTCATTAGTGTACTTTTTTCAAACTTAATACTCTAATGTAACAGTCCAAAAAAGGATGTGAGATTCTTCAAACTATTTCAAAAGGAGTACAAAAATTTCTTAGTAAGTTTTGGGTTATGTATAATTTCAAACTGTGAGTATTACGTTTAGGAAAAGTACATTGATGAATTTTTTAGTATTTTTGTACACATTGGAGTGTTACGTTTGAGAAAAGTATACTAAGGAGTTTTTTTTTGCAGTGTATCATTGTTACGTTTGGAAAAAGTATACTAAAGAGTTTTTTGGTGTGTTACATTGAAATGTTACGTGTTTGTCCATAATATAAGATTTGTTTCAAAATGAGAGAAAATCTAAAGCCTTTAAAGTGCAGAATACCTAAATGTATAATTTCACATTTGAAGAAATCCACTTTTATTCCTAAAAAATTAAATCCAAACATGTAAGTTACTGTCCTTTTGTGTAATATCTACTTTATTGAAACCTTTAGGTTCATAAGCAAAAAGAGAGAACTAAACAGTTCATAAAATCACATTTTAAGATTTATTAATACCAAAACAATTATATTAACTACTTATTTCATGATTTATAACTTTCAAGAAGGCAATACATAATCTATTTTAAAATTCAATTAAGAATGAAACACTTCTACTATAAATCCCATCATTTACGATATTTGAAATTGGGCTGAGAATTATCTAATTAATTCTACAGTTATGCTAATAGGTCTTCAAGCTATTGTATGGCTAATTTTAAGGCTTCTTGTTTTACAGTTAGCTGTTTATTTATCTGAGAAATTTTTAAACTGTAATTTTCTAAAGATTTGCCAGAAGCTAATGATAAAAGAAACTGATATCTTGATATTTGTTCTTCTAATTCTTGTATGAGTTCAGTACTAATTTTGATTTTAATCCTAAGTTTTTCTTCTAAGGGCATAAAGTTTTGATTTTTTAAATTTCTTTTATGGACAATATTTCCTTAATATTTCTACTCAGGTTGCTCTCCTTTTATTTTAAAATTCTTTTCTTTGGCAAAAACTATTTTTTGGCAATGTTTGTTTTCATTACATGTACTCCTACCTTGAAGCTAAGCTTCGTTCAACATAGTATATTTTTATTTTCTAAATTTTATCTTTCCCTTTCTGCCTACAATTTGCCCTCCAACGCCTAACCATGGCTAACACGAGCTCTTCAGCTAAGATCACTCAGTAACAAAATAGAAAATAGAAGATACTACGAAGGTTCAAAGCATGTAATATTAATGAGCAAACAAGCATTCCATAAACTTAGTTTTTCCAAAAAGAAAATAAATTTTTAGAATAGAAGAGTTACCCTTTTGAAATATTTAAGGAAAAAGAGAAACACTCACACTTCATATTAATAAGAAATATACTTACAAAGATTATATTACAGACTCTGAAACTCTGAAAAACTTAATACACTTAGAGGTTTTTTGAGCGGGGTTGGAAATTTTTACAACGCAGAGTGAAGGGGTGTTTTTTCATTCTGCTTCTTCCGTTGGCATGAATGCCAATTTATACACATGGTTGATACATATAACCCAAAAAGAAATATCTCTACGTCAAAAGGTTTAGATTCAAAAGTCCAAAGGCTACTAAGCCTAAGCCATAAACTTTTCTAGACTTTACATGATTTTCTATGGATCTTGACTACTCAAATCACTATTCTAGATATAGATAAAATTCTATCAATAAAAGATTAGGATAATGATATCGGGTACTGCTTTGGGCCCCATCGCATATCATTCAATCCTTCTTTTTTGATAAAATTTTGACACTATAATTGATTACAGGACACGTGTAAGGATTCTCACAGCTTTTCTTTAATGGAGCAGGGTGGAGGTCATCTGCTCTATTAAAGTAGTGAGTGAAGGAAAATCCTTATTACCGACAAAAATAAATAATTACAAACACAAAAATCTACATAATATTTTGGCGCGCATTTCTCTAATATCTGAAGGGAAGCCTTGTCTTCTACGGATTTTGTCTTCTTTTGCTAGACTTCCAATTATTGATGTTGACGCTTGGAGGCTAATTCTTCAAAGCGGATTCTGTGTAGAAGATTTGCAAAATTTGAAGAGTCAAAAATCTTGGAATTATTACAATATTTTCAAAATATTATAGGAGTCTTAATTTTGGAATTTTGCAGTGTCACCTTTTTTTTTTTTTTTTTTTATCCATACGTTCTGTTTGAGAGGTCGTCCAGGTCTGCTACTGAGAGTTGGTCGTAAAAGTCATCCCCATCTCCCATGGGTGGTTCATCGTACCATTCTTGGTCATTTTCTCCCATTACTGGTGATTCATGAGAGACGCCATGCTGATAGTTAGGGTATTGACTTTCATCGACAAATGTCTCTTTGCTGAAGGGATATCCTGGGATGGCTAAATTACAATGTATCTTCTGATGTCTATCTTCACAGACTAGATGTCCATAATTTCCATTATATGCTAATAGAGAGTCGCTAGCAAATTTTCTCCATTTATTGAGCTGGTCTTTGAGTGGAAATCTTCTGTATGGCCAGGGTCTCCTATTGAGAAGTCCTGGGTATCCTGGGAATGTAGCAGTTCCTCTGAGGTACATTTTATGTTTAGCTGGATTGCACCATATTCCCTTCCATTCTGGTAATCTACTATCTATCAATGCTTCTACATACGGATGATGTTCTTCCATTACACACAGTACTGCATGAACAAGCTTATGTCCAAAGCTATCTGTCTGATCTGGTTCTGTGAAAATTAGTCTAGAGACAAAGCCGTAATCTAACAATTTTGGGGCTGTTAGATAATGAGTTTCGCCCCTAATTTCTATCTCCAATGGCTCGAATGTAGCTAGATTTATCTGGCAAAGGCAAATGCTGAAGTCTAGGTTACACTGACATCTACCAAAATGTTCGGACCTCTTATTGCATTTTTTTTCATCTAAGCAGGGCTGCTCTTCATCTTCATAGGTATAGGTCCGTTGATAAGCTAGGCCAGGGCAGTCAACTCTTGCTATGGAGAGGTCCTGAAGAAAATGCTGAATAATGACTAACTCGCTATTTCTGCTATCTTCGGCTAAGGTGTAAATATAGGGTTTTAGGTCTTCCATTACTTGGCTTTTCTCACAAAAAGATTGAATGATAGAATGCCTGAAGAAATACATTCTAGCACTCAATTGGTCAAATTTCTCACTGGTGAGTTGTTTGATTTCTGGGCTAGGTAAGTAGGTCGGTGTTTTTTCTAGAGCTAATTTTTTAAGCTGGTTAGTTAGGGTTCTGTAACGCCCCGACCCTTCATACGTCATCGATATTGTCCGCTTTGGGCCATGCCCGCACGGATTTATTCTTCCCAGTGGGTCACCCATCCCAGAACTACTCCAGCCTAAGCACGCTTAACTGGGAAGTTCTAATAGGGATTTCACCACTTGGGAAAAGGCCTCGATTAGACCACTTGCGCAAGACTTAACTCAGTTGGTTTTAATCCCATTCACATGTATATTACATAAATCATTCTGAAGCATAGGAGTGAACGTCACCCATTACCAACCCCTTTCCATTTCCTATTTATTAGATCTATTGCCAAGCAAGTTAGTCATATTCGGTAATTCGGTAATATAAAAGAGCATGAGACAAACATAAGGAATGAAATATAGCCCATGATAATCATGCATTGGTATGGTAAGGCAAGCAAATAACATTAGGCATGCTTGAAATACTTAGAGACAAACAACACAACAAAACACCATTTCCAGCACTGTTCGGTTCTGCAGGGCTAACAAGAGTGCTTTGGGAAAAATACTTCTAGGTCAAATTAGGGGCTGAAATTGGACAGCAATAATAAATAACCTGTCTAGTTTCAATTCCAATTCACAGAATGTGCATAGCACCTCCAGAAATTCATCTACAAGCTATATTCGAAAACCTGTCCAGATTTGTCACCCGTTGAGAAAACTAGCTTTCCTCTCAATCTACCCAATGATTTTCACCCAAATAAATTCCATTGAAAAGAGGACTCAAAATAATAAATTTGTATTAAAGAACCAACCTGAGATGATTTTTCTGGAATTTTATAAAATTGCAAGAAGTGGACTGTTTTTCAGAGACTCGGGACCAGATTTTTAAACAAAGTATCCAAGCCCTAAAAACACACAATTAGGGGCTAATAAAATTACCACAAGCTATAAACACACCAAATAGCCTACATTAAATTCAGGTTGAAGAAATAAATAAATTTGATATTTCTTTTAAATTAGAGAACTTACAGCAGTGCTTAATTTTACAAATTTGTAAGGCAAAGTCACTAAATCAAACCCACACTCTTATATACATCAAAAACCCTATTTCCTATTAATATGCAACACAAGAGGGCATCTAACAATAGGATGGGATGGTGAAAGAATTGGAGAAGACGAGGGGAAGAAGTGTTCTTACCTTGACTCAAGAAAGCACCCTTTTTCTTCCTTTTCTTTTTTTCTTCTTCTCTACTTCTCCCTAATCACACTCTCCTTGGCTATTGATATGTGTGTATGTGTGGAATTGAGACAAGGCTCTCAATTTATAGGAAATAAGCTTGGGTCCTAACTTAATAACTAAGGAAGGCCTAAATATCTAGATTTTTTTTTTTAATTTTGTTTTTCAACCAATTTTCTACCAAAATATTATTTATCACACCTATGTACATATTCAAATAAACAATAATATTCTATTCAAATAAATAATAAATGAAAGAACAACAAAAACAAAAACAAAAATAGAAATAAAAATAAATTGTATGAATTAATTTATAAACTAGGAGGTAAATAAATAAAAACCAAGTTTTAGGATATTTCCAATTATAAAGTGGTGTTCTGGGATTTAAGTATAATACAAAATAAAATATAGAAAATTTATTCTTTATTGGACCATTTTGTAAAATTTTATGAAATTTGGGACTAAAATGCAATTAACCTAAGGCTTAGGGTTTCAAGTGTAACTACCAAAAATTAAGGTCTCTACAACCTATCCCCCTTAAATAAATTTCGTCCTCGAAATTAAATCGTACCTCACGTCTCAAATAGTTGTGAATAATTTGCCCACATCGCGTCTTCACGTTCCCAGGTGAACTCTTAAATACCATTGTGATGCCAAAGTATCTTAAGAAGTTGAATTGTCTTTCCTCGCAAGTTCTTTTCTTGTCTGTCCATAATTGCTACTAGTCCCTCCTCAAAGGTTGCATCTTCGTTGTGTTGGATTTCTTCCGGGGTACCGAGTGTGGGCCCCTGGCGTCTCTCGGTGTATGTGGGCGGGCTTGCGAGCTGGCAGGCTACTGCACGGAGACGTGCAGCCTTATGGGGGGTGGATTGTAAGTTGGAGTCTAATTACGGAGGCAATTCTCAAGGGTAATCATCTAATATTAAAGTTATGGTTTAATTATCCTACGGTGTTTAAAGCAATAAGATTAAGTAGTAAATAACAAATATAGGGAAGCACACAATACAACTTCACATATATACATATAGGCAAAATAATAACTACAAGACTTTGAAAACTAGATTAATAAAAAGAATACGAAGTGGAGATGGAAGAATATTATAGTAATTGCATCAATTAATACAAGGATCGTCTGAAATACGGATGGATTATGATTTATGACTTTTATGTGGTCAAGGTTATGGAGATAGTGAATAAGTTAGATATTTAACTTGAAATTGCGTCAGCCATCCGCGTTTCAAACTGAATATCCAAGATTCGTCACCGAATAAAGAAATTGCAACTTTCAGAAAAATTCTCGTACAAGATGGTATAATCAAGGCTCAAGGTTGTTAATCTAGCAAATGGTATAATTGAAAAATATAAAGTAAGAACAGATGGTAATGACTTAATCTTGAAGTGAACTACATCAAACAAGATTACAATTATGAAATGAGGGTAGGACGATCAATAGAAGACTCATAGACATAACAGTATCCCCTACTTCTATATTGTATCTAATGTTAAACACGTTGCCCTATTCAAAGTTAAAACCACTCCTCTTCGTAGGTGATCATCAAATTATTTGAAGTCGAAACGCGTGGGTAAGGGTTGAACCTAAGCTCTGATACCATTCTATTGTAAGGCCCCGGTGTCCCACATCGGGAATGGAGGGGGAGTTCCTGGGCTATAAAAGTAAAAACCTAGACCCTTATATAGCATCGAGGCCTTTTCCCGAGTGGTGAAATCCCTAACAGAACTCCACAGTTAAGCGTGCTTAGGCTGGAGTAGTTCTGGGATGGGTGACCCACTGGGAAGAATAAATCCGTGCGGGCGTGGCCCAAAGCGGACAATATCGATGACGTGTGAAGGGTCGAGGCGTTGCGTTACAAATGGTATCAGAGCCGACTCTCCGGAGTACCGAGTGTGGGCCCCTGGCGTCTCTCGGTGTATGTGGGCGGGCTTGCGACCTGGCAGGCTACTGCACGGTGCAGCCTTATGGGGGGTGGATTGTAAGGCCCTGGTGTCCCACATCGGGAATGGAGGGGGAGTTCCTGGGCTATAAAAGTAAAAACCTAGACCCTTATATAGCATCGATGCCTTTTCCCAAGTGGTGAAATCCCTAACAGAACTCCACAGTTAAGCGTGCTTAGGCTGGAGTAGTTCTGGGATGGGTGACCCATTGGGAATAATAAATCCGTGTGGGCGTGGCCCAAAGCGAACAATATCGATAACGTGTGAAGGGTCGGGGCATTACAGGTTCGAACAGTTGCTTTTAATTATTTTTCTTCGTCTCGGAGCTGGTCTAGCTCTTCACTAACCTTTTTGCCTCTATCCATAATTTTCTTGAAGTTTCTGGAAAGGCCTTCACAATGTCTGCACATCTGAAGAGGATTCTGAGAATCCATCTGAGGGTTAGAACAACTACTGTCTGTACTACTGCTTCCAATTATCTGGCTAACTGGAAGTCCACTGGTAGCAAGAATGGTTGACCTTATCTTGCTCAATGTGTCCATGTAATCTTTAGCTATCTGGCTAATAAAGTAACTGATTCCTATTTGTCTTCGGGCATAGGTACTAGCTAACTCAAAATCATAAAATCCTTTAAATTGGGGTATAGGAAAATTTTTAACTAAGGGTTCTACTTCTATCCAGTCATGGTAAATCCCGGGCTTGGTTCCTTTAGCTACTACATAAAAAGAAAAACTTTTTGACAAAGGTTTATTTTGGATCTTTGAAAAATATATACTGAGAGAGTTTAGGGCTGAAAGGCGTTTAGCTGGGTGGTTCTGACTGTTCCAAAGATTATCTAAAAGACACTGTTGGACTGGGTCTAGGTCTATTCCTGTTAATGGTCTGAACTTGTTTCTACCTTCATGAATGGGAAGAGCGAATCCCCCAAAGTTCATGGTTTTGCTGTTCTCCATTATCTGCACAAAAATTAAACTGGTTATTTTCTTTTTCTAAATAAATTTTCCTACTTAACCAATCTGTTAACCTATTATCACTCTCTTTAATATGTTCAAACTCTACTTTATATCCTTGTCCTACTATATAGTCTAAAAATTTTGCCCATCTTCTAGTACTCAATTTACGCTCGTTAAGTTTATTATGAAATCTAACTATAGCTTCACAATCTGTTCTAATGGTAAAAGGTTTGTGCAAAAATAATCTAAATTTATTTATTGCATATACTACTCTTAGTATTTCAAAATTTAGGCTAGTCATGGTCGTGTCTTTTTCTTTAAATTTTCCAGAACTATATCTACAAATGCGTTCTTTATTTTTACTATCATACTTACTACGTTTAGCTAATAATATTGTTCCCCATCCTAATTGACTTGCGTCTGTTTCTACAACTATATATTCTGATTCTAAGGGAAGTTGTAGGTATGGTAAATTTCTACAAATGTCTTTAATTTTTCTAACGAGAGCTATATCTTGTTGATTAAAATATTTTTGTCCTGTGGGTGTGGTCTTGTTGTATAGAGGTCCTATTATTTTACTAAGGTTAGGAATATACATTCGTGCATAATGTAGGATTCCTAAAAAAGATTGAAGTTGTTTTGTATCTTCTAATTTATCTGGATATTCTAGGATTTTCTTGACTATATGAGGTTATAACCTAATTTTTCCATCTCCTAACTCCATTCCTAAAAATTCTATATGGGGCTTATTTAATACCATCTTTTTCTTGCTAATTATTATTCTATTGTTTATGAATTCTCCTAATGCTGAGTATAAATGATCTATGTGACTATTTTTATCTGGGCTGAATATTAATATGTCATCTATGTATACCAGTATAAAACTATATTTATTAAATATACTATCCATTTTACGCTGAAATATGGAAGGTGCATTTTTTAGTCCAAAAGGCATGACTAGCCACTCATAATGTCCCTGTGGGCAACAAAAGGCTGTCCAAGGTGTACTTTCCTTTTCCATTTTTATCTGCCAAAATCCTGACTTACAATCAAATTTGCTAAATATTTTAGCTGTCTGAACTCTGTTTATGAGCTGATCTTTATCTAGTATATTGTATTTATCATCTTCTGTATTATCATTTAATCTTTTATAATTTATAACCATTCTAGCTTTTCTTCTTTTTATCTCTGCATGATTTCTAACCATAAATGCAACGCTCCTATGCGGACTATTACTAGGTCTAATTACTCCTAAATCTAGTAACTCCTTAATCTGTGTTCTAAATTCTTCTATATCTGCTGGCGTATGATCTATTTGTGCTGATGTAATCCTGTAATCTTTATTTTTTATATCTAAGCTAGCTAAAATTTTATTTCTTTCCCAATATTTCATGGGTTGTTCTCCTAGAATTTCTGTTGTTTCAGCTAATCTTATTATCTTATCTAAATCATTTTATGTTCTTCTGTACACAGGTTTTTTCTTTAATTTTTCTATTTTTGCAAAAATTAATTCTAAGTTAACTATTTGTTGAAAATCTTCTAAATTCCAATAGTCTCATTTTTCTTCAAAATCAAAATCTTCTAAATCTTCATAATTTTCTATGTCTAAATTTTCTAAAGAAGTATTTGCTATCTCATTAGGTATATATTTTTTAGCTAACTCGGGAAAAATATTTCTACTAGGAAATAAAAAACTAGCTGGAACTGAATCTACTCCTATAGTATCACCACGCTTTGCACGCAACTCTGATGAATGGGCTATGGTGCTAAGGGCAGGCATATGCTGTAGGTGTATGTACAGTTCGCTTGAAGAAACTAATGTTATGTTGGCTAAGAAACATGCCGCCTTGTAAACTAAGTATGAAATTAAGTCCTAAGATGAAAGAATGATTCTGTCGGGTATTTCCAATCCAAACTTGAGGTAAATGAAACCATTCTATATACTGATCTTGAGAACCTAGATGATGAAAACTAATCTGTGCTCCATTGATGCAATGTGTGTATGTTTGTTTAGTGCCATCGACTATACTAACTAAAGCTGGGGTTGTTAAAGTTGTGCTCCATCCTGGTGGAACTACTTGTTGTTCAATAGATGATTTACTAGCTCCCGTATCTATCATGGCATCTATACTAAGGGTCTTTGCTGCAAATTTGATTACACAAGAGATCTCAACTAAATTTGGTTTAGGTATAACCAGGTAATTAAATGGTAAATATGTATTATCTGGTTGGGCTTTAGAGTATTGACTAAAGGGTTGAGAATCAACTAGGTTGACTAATTCTAACGAATTCATATGTTCTTCAATCAGTTTGTCTTTTAAAGGGTACTTATTGTGAAATTGTTCTAGCTGCTGTTTAAGCTGTCTATTTTCTAGTTCTAAACATTCTATGTCAAAAATAGTCTTAGTTTCTATCTCGTGTATTTGTATCTTAAGTTCTCTTACTTGTATTTCTAATTCTCTAATTGTTAAATGTGATTCTCTGCTTTCTAGACTATGATCATCTTTGGTATTTCCTAATGTTATCTTATGTGTCATATTTAATGTTTCTAGACAGACTATATAATAAGTTATACTGCATAATAAACATTGAGCTCGTTTATCTTTAGCTGGAAACCAATTACAATAGCTACATCTAGTGGTATCAAATCCTAGTCCTATTTGAAAATTATGCTGGCATTCAGTTTCTACATTACATTCCATTATAAAGAAAGTATCTTGGGAAGGAGTTAGTCCTATTTCCTGGTTGAGTTATCCTAAAAGATTATCTATATCTGTATCACTTTCGGAATTACTATCTGAACTTATGGCTTCTATTTGGTATTCATAATCACTGACTATGCTATAGACTTCTAAATCATCACTAGCTATGCTAACTATATCTTCTTCTAAGTCTTCTATAATATGAAGTCTTTCTATCTATTTATTAGTATTCGGCCTTTGTCATTTTGGGCAGTTTTTTGCAAAATGATTGGGTTCTCCACATATAAAATAATTACATTTTTTACTGTTGGATTTTCTAACATATCTTTGTTTTCTTTTATCTTTTTCTTCTTTGGGTAATTTCTTATAATTTGTCCTATTAAAAGTTCTACTTTTTCTAATGAATTTCTGTTTTTACCATGGTTTTCTATATTTTTTCTTCCAATATTTTTCTTTTCTATATTTTCCATATTTTTTGTATTTTTTCCTATTATATTCATCTTCATATTGCTGAGGAGTATATATTACACTGCTACAAAAGCTGTAATTTTGTTTTTTCAAATCTTTCTGTATTTTAACTTCTATACATTTTTCTCTGAGCTTGTAAAATGTAAAAACTATTCTAGGTCCTATTCCTAAAGTTCCTCTTATTCTTAATTCTCCTATGTCTATTTTTGCTGGTAAACTTGCATAATAAACTGACCATTTATTTTCTATCTCTCTTCCTAGTTCTCCTGGTAATTTTCTAAAATATTTATTTCCTATTTCTTCATCAAAACTTTTTCCAGTTCTTACTGCTATGGCTAAGTATTCTTTACTAAAAGGTACAATATATTTCCAACTTCCTAATGTTATTTGGTCTAACTCAGTTAATGCTACGCTTTGAGCGAAATCATTTCCTCTAGAAGGATCATATCCTATAAGTATTTCTTTAATAAAATTGGTAAAATTCCACGAGTTATTTCCTAACTCTTTGAGCTGTTTAATTGTTTCTTCATATTTTCCTTTGAAAATAAATATTATAAGCTAAATCTCCTAGAAGTGTCTCCATATATTCCCACATATCCATTGTTTCATAAGGACTGGTCATCCATGCTTTAACTACATCTTTTTCCCATCTTTCTATTACTTCCTGCCATATCTGAGGGTCGAATCTGGCTAAATCTAAAAGGGTTCCTTGATTATTGACTGGCTGTAATTGTATACTCATATCTAATTGTCTACACTTTCCATGAAACTTATAGCTTTTATTTGGATCTGCGTGACTACGTCCTGAACTGGCTAATGGTCTTCTTCCTCCTACTGCATAATGCATTGGTTCTATGGATCTTCTACAGTTGGTTGTGGGTTATTAGTTCCTAAGCTTTCTGTATTCATGTAAAAAGTATCTTCTAGGTTAGATTGTTCTGGTATTCTAAATATTTTGCTAGGGTGTATATTATCTTCTATGATATCATCTACATATTCTGTATGAAATTCCTGATCAAAAAATGACACTACTTCGTCATGGGTATCTCCTCTAGCTAAGTATTCATAATATCTAGCATCTAATATTTTATTCATGTCTTCTAGGGTAAATTTTTCTAAATCTATCTCATCAATATTATATATTTTATTTTGTGACATAGTTTTTTCTTCTATCATTACATAAAGCTGATTTATTTCACTACGATTATCTTGATTTTGGTTGATCTGTTCTATTTGTTTAGCTATTTGATTTACTTAACTATAGATTTTTTCAATTAATTGTTTAAACTCTAACTCTATTTATTTTGGGCTACTATTATTTGTGGCTGAAATTAGAGTTTCTATTTCTAATTTAGTGGGAAATTTTTCTAAATTTAAATCTATTCTTTTTTGTAAAATTGAACTACACTGGTCTTGGATATAATCTAATTTTTTATCTTGATCTTTAATTATACTGCGATTATTACGGAGATGATCTATGGATGAAATAAAAAGATTACTAATTTTATCTGTCCTTTTTGATATTTTCTGCAAAGTTAATCTGATAATCTATGAGACTATTTAACTGAGGATTATGTTCACTATGAAGCTGATGTATACAAGTATTTTCGAAATTACAACGAAATTTATTTTTATTTATGCTGAGACGATGGTTATGGCTGCTGAGTTCTAAATCTAGATACTCTACTTTTTTCATATACAAAATTAACTCCTACTTTAAAATTATTACAAGCTACTATAATATGAAATTTATAACTAAAATTTCCAAAAATAAAAACTACTCTATTACCATAAGCAAAATGCATAAACTAACTTAAACTGTCCTAAAACCGAACACTGCTCTAATACCAATTTTTGTTTGGGGATGAGTTAGCGGTCTACCACTATTTGAAATTGGGCTGAGAATTATCTAATTAATTTTACAGTTATGCTAATAGGTCTTCAAGCTGTTGTATGGCTAATTTTAAGGCTTCTTGTTTTACAGTTAGCTGTTTATTTATCTGAGAAATTTTTGAACCGTAATTTTCTAAAGATCTACCATAAGCTAATGATAAAAGAAACTGATATCTTGATATTTGATCTTCTAATTCTTGTATGAGTTCAGTACTAATTTTGATTTTAATCCTAAGTTTTTCTTCTAAGGGCATAAAGTTTTGATTTTTTAAATTTCTTTTATGGACAATATTTCCTTAATATTTCTACTCGGGTTGCTCTCCTTTTATTCTAAAATTCTTTTCTTTGGCAAAAACTATTTTTTGGAAATGTTTGTTTTCATTACATGTACTCCCACCTTGAAGTTAAGTTTCGTTCAACATAGTATATTTTTATTTTCTAAATTTTACATTTCCCTTTCTGCCTACAATTTGCCCTCCAACGCCTAACCACGGCTAACACGGGCTCTTCAGCTAAGGTCACTCCGTAACAAAATAGAAAATAGCAGATACTATGAAGGTTCAAAGCATGTAGTATTAATGAGCAAACAAGCGTTTCATAAACTTAGTTTTTCCAAAAAGAAAATAAATTTTTAGAATAGAAGAGTTACCCTTTTGAAATATTTAAGGAAAAAGAGAAACTACCCACACTTCATATTAATAAGAAATATACTTACAAAGATTATATTACAGACTTTGAAACTCTGAAAAACTTAATACACTTAGAGGTTTTTGAGAGGAGTCAGAAATTTTTACAAACGCAGAGTGAATAGTTGTTTTTTCATTCTGCTTCTTCCGTTGGCAATGCCAATTTATACACATGATTGATACATATAAGCCAAAAAGAAATATCTCTATGTCAAAAGTTTTAGATTTAAAAGTCCAAAGGTCACTAACCCTATGATTTTCTCTGGATCTTGACTACCCAAATCACTATTCTAGATATAGATAAAATTCTATCAATAAAAGATTAGAATAATGATATCGGGTATTA
Organism: Camellia sinensis; assembly: GCF_055761805.1. Classification (NCBI taxonomy): domain Eukaryota; kingdom Viridiplantae; phylum Streptophyta; class Magnoliopsida; order Ericales; family Theaceae; genus Camellia; species Camellia sinensis. The sequence continues at coordinate 11,706,992 of NC_138969.1, forward strand.
TTTTGAACCCCATCGCATCTCATTCAATCCTCATTTTTTGATAAAATTTTGATACTATATTATATACCTCTATATCTATTACCTATATAAAAAGAACGTGAGTATGGTGTAAGTGTAACCCTGCTGCTTGTTTGGTTTGTGATACCTCTCTCCTTGCATATTTTGGGTTACCCACGTGGGATTCAAATCACCCACGCCGACAATGAAGAAGAAAACAAATTTCATCACTTCGAAGAGCAAACCTCACCGCCCCACAGGTCTAACTCGCACTCATGATGCTGGCTGGATTTTGGTTTTCATGCCATGTGTTTTTGCATCAAACATATATATATATATATATATATATATCTTTCGGATAGAATTGCTATTACACTATTCTTCACATCATTGTCGGCATTGTTGCTGCCGTAACGCTGTCGAAGTTGGTCATCCAAAGCTCTGCTCCCACCGTTGTAAATCCTGGTAGTTACATCTGTATTTTGATGCCTATTATTTATATGTCTGTTGCACAATATTTATCCACATTGTTTTCATTCCTAGGTATATGTTAAATAGATGCACACCAAGTGTTTGTCAATATGTCTCAATGAACAAAACGTTTACCAGCCTGATTTGGGTAATTGGATTTTGATAGTCTTTGTTAAATTTTCTTGGATTGCTTTGATCCTTTTTCTATATTATGTGTTTCTGAAATGATTATGCTACGGAATTTACTATTACATATTAAATAAAAGATAGAGGTTTTTATTATTTTGTTTCCTCAGTGGACTGATAAATGAGTTCGTTTATGGATCCATATGTACTGAAGTCTGTTTCAGATTTACCTGCTTCTTTCCATTTAATTTTCGGTTTCAGGTAATTTTAAGTTCATATTGGAATTTGATGGCTGACCATTTTCTATGGAAAAGTTATACTTGAAAAAAACCATTTTTCTTATTTATATGAGAGATTGAGATTTCAGATGTGTTATTGGTTTGGACAAAAATATTCAACGAAGCAAAATGAGCTCACAAAACATTTTGAAGAAATTACAACTTTTTTCTCTAACTGCTTGCATGTGATCGCTACAGGAAATTACACTTTTTTCTCTGACATCATAATGCGGGCATCCTTTTGGCATCTTTTTGCTTCATATTTTTCTCTACATTGATTTTCAATTATTAACTGGTCTTGTTAAGTTTTATAAACATGCAACAACTGAGATGGATGCATGCTAACTTTATGCAATAATTTTTGCTTTCTTTTATTTGTCTATCTAAATTTTCATAACATCAACAATGTATGATGCTAAATGTGATTTAGGGAATTGGCCCACAATACCTAAAACATTGTTCTTTTACTATACATGGTGTAATTGGTATTGTTTTTGAATTTGTATTTGTTATACAAGTACTTTAACTCGCTGCAAAGTGAATGCTGGTCATTTCAGCACCAACAGGAAGTGGAAAAACAAGACTATTTGAGCTTTGCATTTTGAGGCTGCTCTCAAGGTTCATCTTTGCAGAGGGAAGATTTATTTACTCACCGTTTGGGAAGGTGGGTTGGAGGCTTTTTTGGCTATTTTAGCCACAAAAAACAAAATAGGCTATTTTAGCCATAACAAACAAAACATCACATCCAACCCATAATCATTACATTATTCTCTCACAAAAAAACTCAAAAAAGCCAAAAAGCCAAAAAGCCCTTCCCAAACCAAGCTTTTAAGCCCAGGCTAAAATAGCCAAAAAAGCCAAAAAGCCAAAAAGCCAACTCACTTCCCAAACGGAGGCTTAATGCTGTGTTTGGTTGGGGGATTTGGAGAGGGATTTGGAAAGGGAAATGGAAAAGGTAGGTGAAATGTGAATAAATCATGCCTATATTTCACATAGTTTCACACACCTTTTCCCTTTCTCTTTCCAAATCCCTCCCCAAATCCCTCAACCAAACACACCATAAAGGGAACACTCAAAACAGTAGGTTTTCTATGATTTTGTGTATGGAAAAATTTTAGATATTTATTTGAACACTGAAAAGTTCAGAATGTTAAACCTACTCCACTAAACCTAACCCACTACACCACTACCACCTCACCTACTCCACTAAACCTAACCCACTACACCACTACCACCTCCACTTCACCTACTCCACCACTCCATCTCCACTTTACATCTCCTATATAATGTACATTCAATATAACATCAATACAACAATCAATAATACATCAATTTTAACATGGTATCAGAGCTAGGTTAACAACCTAGTCATTTTGCTTCACCGGCGGGCGGCAGTCTCGCCTTAGCCGCCCGCCGGACCTCTACACATACCTTCACTCCGCTGCCACATTTCTTGCTGCTGGACTTTTGTACTCATCCCCGTGACCTCTCATGTGCATCCTTAAATTAGCATCTCTCTTGAATCCCTTTCCACATATCATACAGAAATGGTTTTGTTCAATCTTGCAACTACCAGCTAGATCAACATGGTTGGACTGATCAGAAACTTTTCTTCCACCAATATTTTGTTGCACAGCACTGCCGTTTAAACCAGCACAGCACTGCCGTTCATCAATGGCGACATCGAGCCACCATCGTCTCCTCTTCCAATTGTCAATCCTCCTCGGCCTTCTCGCCAATCGCGGCAGCCACCGCCGCCAACCTCGGCCCCAACGCCGCCTTGTAAAGTGCCCCTGTGCCCAGACCCGCCGCACCACCTTCTCATCTCTCCTTAGCACGACGCCCTCATCACCGTCACTGCTGATGACGACGGCTTGACCCACCGTCACTCCAAACGCCTCCGCAGATACGGCCTTCGTTATGATGATCTCTTCGATTCCTATTACGATCTGGACGTGAAGGAAGCTTTGCATCGTCTTCCTCGTGAGATCGTGGACGCCAGGAATCAACGCCTCAAGCGAGCCATGGACCTCTCCATGAAGCACGACTACCTCCCTGAGCACTTGCAGGCAATGCAAACACCATATAGGAGTTATCTTCAAGATATGTTGGCCCTTGTGAAGAGGGAGAATGCTGCACGTGAAGCTTTGGGAGCTTTGCCCCTCTATCAGCGCACCATTCACACTGCCACATACACACATGCACGACATCCCTCTCTTTTCATCATGTTTCATAAGCAAACAGCTGGACTGCACTATAAGCTTCTTGGCCAGCTCGCAATCCATGCTCTCTCTTTTTTGTTACTCCCCCGGGCCCCATCCCCTCGAGACAGTTGCGTTGTGCTTCTTTTTATTTTATTAACAAAAAAAAAACAAAAAAAAGCTCAGTTGATGAGTCCCTTTTCACTCACATGTTTCCCACTCTCTCCTCTTTGATTTCAAATACATTATTATTATTTATTTATTTATTTTTCTTTATTTATTTACTTTTCCATTCCATGATACACCATCCGCCAACTTTTGTCCCCCTCTTTTCCTTTCTTTTTATTTTAATATTGTCCACCAACTCTTCTTTTATTTAAACCCAAAACCACTCTTATCTTTTTTTTTTATTCCATTCTCCCAACACACCCAGCCTCCTCTGATTTTTACTTTCTTTATTATATATATATATATATATATGTTTATATATTATCCTCCCACACCACCTCACTGATTTTTCTGCTCCAACAACCTTGTACCATTCTTGCCATCCAGCTTGCACAACACCCTTGTTTTATTCCTATCAAAGATCCACCCCGCTCACAGTTCTACACCACAAAAAAAAAAAAAAAAAACCTTTCTACCATTTTTTTTTTCCCATCTTCACTCTGTGTTGAGCTGTTTTGCTCCACTTTATCAATCCTTTTGTTTCAAACTCAAATAGGTTTCTATCTTCACACCTATTTGAGTTTGAGGGGGGGTTATACATATATCATGGTGAGCATGGTTACACACCATGCGAACCACCCAAGCCACCCCATGGCGCACTCCCTAAGTCGCCCCCTTGGTGCACCACCACAATCTTATACACCGGTCCGGCATGACCCCATAAACTGTGAGCATGGTTACACACCATGCGAACCACCCAAGCCACCCCATGGCGCACTCCCTAAGTCGCCCCCTTGGTGCACCACCACAATCTTATACACCGGTCCGGCATGACCCCGTAAACTGTCCCGACATTAATTTCGGTCAGCTTCTACAACGATCCGGCATGACCCCGTAAACTGTCCCGACATTGATTCCGGTCAGCTTCTACAACGGTCCGACATGACCCCGTAAACTGTCCCGACATTGATTCCGGTCAGCTTCTACAACGGTCCGACATGACCCCGTAAACTGTCTTCTACACCGGTCCGACATGACCCCATAAACTGTCTTCTACAACAGTCCGACATGACCCCATAAACTGTCTTCTACATCGGTCTGACACGACCACACAGTGTCTGCTACAACGGTCCGACATGACCTCGTAAACTGTCCTGCTACAACGGTCCGACATGACCCCATAAACTGTCTGTTACAACGATCTGACACGACCACACAGTGTCTGCTACAACGGTCCGACATGACCCCGTAAACTGTCTGACACGACCATACCGTGTCTCCTATCCTGTTTTGTTTTTATTTATCAGTTTACTTTCATGTTTTGTTACTCTCTCCAAACTCAAGTTGGTTTGTGTCTAACCTCCTTGAGTTTGAGGGAGGCTATTAAACCTACTCCACTAAACCTAACCCACTACACCACTACCACCTCACCTACTCCACTAAACCTAACCCACTACACCACTACCACCTCCACTTCACCTACTCCACCACTCCATCTCCACTTTACATCTCCTATATAATGTACATTCAATATAACATCAATACAACAATCAATAATACATCAATTTTAACACAGAAGATTATTGATTTCACACCACCAAGACATCCACAGATACTCTTTGTTTCATTTTGTATTGTTAATGACTAGGGGGACTTGTTCCTAGAGCATGGTTTAGTAAGCTGCCTATCCTTTCTACAGAAGTTTGATGCAGTGACTTGGTATCACATTAAAGATGGTGGCTTGAGCTTTTTCAATGACATAGCACTTGTGATGTACAATAATTACTTCTAATTTGGATTTATTTGAAAGAATCAAATATTTCATGCATGTGAAGTTTTGATCCGTATCCTCAAGTGTATTCTGAATGTTTTTTATTTACCATAAAGAAAGGGATGTTTTTGTGTATATGGTTTATCTCTACAACAGGGAATTATAGCATTACCTAGGTAATTAGAAATTACAATTAATGGAGTATTTCTTTCAAATAAGTCAATAGTTGTTTGGATATTTAAAGCGAAGGGCAAGGATATACATACATATACTGCATATAATTACTATCATTTATTTCATATCTCCTAATAAAAATATACTATGTTTATTTACATAATCTTAGATATATATTTCAATTATTTACATTAATAATGTTACAACCCCGCAAGCAAAACGTGTGGGGTCCAACTAATATATATATAACAATGTAGTCATTTAAAAAAAAAAAACACCTAGCACACATTGTCAACACAAAAATTATAAACAATCATAGCAACTATATTACCTAGATATTTCAATCTTTTCTCCACCACAATATCAACATCTGTTTCAATCTTTTTGTCGATTTTTTCTGTACATGTTTTAAATATTATTCATTATTTTATTGTCGTTGTTAACTCATGTGATATTATAATATTTTTATGGAGATTTTTTTTCTTTTCCTTTTTTTTTCTTTCTTTCTTTTGTGATTGTGGCATATATTTTAAATTTGTATGTTTATTCTTTGCTAGATATATAGGGAGTGTTTGATAGAGATTATTTTAAACTAAAAATTGATAATAAAAAAGTAGAAGTTAAAAACACTTTTTATCCAACTTCTGAAAGATCAATTTTTTTAATTTATTTAAATTATTTCTGCCTAACAAGTTATAAATAAAAACTGTACCAAATAGTTTTGGCACAAACTCTCATATTAAAATAAACTATAAGCTGCTTCTACAATTCCCACCAAACACCCCCATAGTAGTCAAAGAAAGTTGATGATAGAATGATGGATTTACAACAAAAATAAATAAATAAAAAATGCATGTTTTAATTTTAATTGCTCCAATTTCGATTTTAAATGATTCTTTTGAGTATTTTTTAATTTCACTACTTTTAGCAAAACTTACAATGATGGTCCCCCAAGTTGACAACATATAAGCTTTGTTTTTATTTTGTTTTATTTAATTTAATTTTTTTTTTTTTTTTTTGAAACATAGATGTCATCTATATATATGATTTTTTTCAAAAATGATGATTTAAATTTATCTATTTATTATTTTAATTTTTATTGTGCTTTCAATATAGAGTTACAAATCATCTGAAATTTTTCATAAGTCTTTGAATGAAAAGGCAACTCAAAACAATTGGTCAACAATTATTACTCAATCTATATGTATGATTATTTATCATATTATTTTAAAATATGAAGGGCTAATTACACTAATAATCACTATAGTTTGAGACTTGTGTCACTTTAGTCATTGACTTTTCAATTGTAACATATTTGACCCTGAATTTTGAATCTTGTTCCAAATAAGGATAATTGAAAATATCATTAGATTTTTCAAGGGTAAAATCATCAATTTGATAAAATATAAACTAATTTGACAAAAATAAATGTCAAAAAATATTTTTAATTTTTTTAAAATTATTTTTATCCACCAATGATAAAATTATGTAAAATTAATAAAAATTACATGATTAATTTTTTAACATTAATTTTACATGATCATCATCCAAACACATAATAAAAATTAATTTGGTAAAAAAATAAATAAATGTCTAAAAGATTTATCAATTTTACATAATTTTATTTTTAGTAGGTATAAATAAATTTTAAAAATTTAAAAATATTTGTTTGACATTTATTTTTGTCAAATTAGTTTATATTTTATCAAATTGACAATTTTACCCTTGAAAAATCTAATGATATCTTCAATTTTCTTTATTTGGAATAAGATTCAAAATTCAGGGTCAAATGTGTCACAATTGAAAAGTCAGAGACCAAAGTGACACAAGTCCCAAACTATGAAGACTATTTGTGTAATTTGCCCAAATATAAATATCTAATCATGTTACTTTTTAGTTTTGGCACATACCTATTATTTTAATAACGGTTCAGCTTATCTTTGGTTGGAGATTAAGATTGGATCATTTAATTCGGCTTATGGGCTTATTTTTGGATCATGTTTTGATCATTTGAACCGTTCAATATGTAGAACTCGTCAAGTACTATATCCTTATAAAAAATCACGTTGATCGGATTTCAAAAATTATTTAATAGTATCAGTTTTGCATAAAAAAATGAACGGTAAAAAAATAAACGGTTGACATAAATCTGACTCGATCAAATAACTATCGATATTCAATCAATGTAATTTTTTTCAGGAATATAGTACTCGACGAGTTCTACATATTGAACGGTTCAGATTATTGAAAAGGGACCCAAAAATAATTCCTTGGGCCAAACTAAATGATCCAATCTTGATCTCTAATTGGAGACCAGCTGCACCCTTTTAATAATACTTTTGATATTTTTTTTTTTCTCTTTCCTTTTGTGAAATTGCTTGCAATCTTTGAACATTTGTCTTGCAAACTGGTTGACGTGTGTATTGATTATAGTCACCATTCATATGAGTAATATTATAGGTGCATGACTATGATTATTATGATCTTTGCTTATTTTAATTTATTTATTTTTTTATTTTTATTTTTTTTGTGACACAAACAAATTTGATGTTGATAACATTCACTCGTAATTTTGTCAAATCTCTAACTAATTTTAAGAATTCACAAATGACATGCAACCTCAAATACCACAGAATTATAGAGACAAGTTGGATGACTTACTCAACTTAAATATTGTAATTTTTTTTTTTTTTACACCTAATCCTGTAAGATATAGATAAAGAAATATAATCAATGCTAATGTTTTTTGAATTATCTAATTTATATTGATTTTAAGATTTTATTGATTTAAGTCCTGGGGTGAGGTTGACATCAATTAGCTAAGCTCAAAAATTTTCTTAAGACATTAAAATGACTGAAAGGATAATCATGAACATGATGATTCAAGCAAAAAAAAAATCACGTTCAGATCAACTTTGTTAATCTAAAAAATAAAAAACACAGATTTTAATTAAAATGAATTTTCATATTTTTTTTAAGATGCAAATTATTTATTTATTTATTTATTTTCAAGTTATTTAATGCATCATTTTGTTAGCATGATAAGATTTGCAAGCAGAACGATTAATACTCAAAAAATCATCTACAAGAATGTCTAACAAATCGAGGGGTTCTTTCCTCCTTAGCAACATAGCCATAATATTAGCATCCTCACCTTAAAAAATAATCCTTGCATTTGAAAGCAACATATACACTAGCAAAGTTAGAGACCAAGGTGTGAAGATACACACAAAACAATTCCTTGCCTATTTTGAATTACCATGCTTATTTCACATTAAATTCTCTCACCATGTTAAATTCTTAAGCAAATTACACAGATAGTCCCTATAGTTCGGGACTTGTGTCACTTTGTTCCCTGACTTTGCAATTGTGACACATTTGACCCTGAATTGTGAATCTTGTTCCAAATAAGGACAATTGAATATATAATTAGATTTTTCAAGGGTAAAATTGTCAATTTAATAAAATATTAACTAATTTGACAAAAATAAATTTCAAACAAATATTTTTGAATTTTTTAAAATTATTTCTACCTACTAAAAATAAAATTATGTAAAATTGATAAATCTTTTAGACATTTCTTTATTTTTTTTACCAAATTAATTTTTATTATATGTTTGGATGATAATCATGTAAAATTAATTTTAAAAAATTAATCATGTAATTTTTATTAATTTTTGCATAATTTTATCATTAGTGGATAAAAATAGTTTTAAAAAAATAAAAATATTTTTTTGACATTTATTTTTGTCAAATTAATCTATATTTTATCAAATTGACGATTTTACCCTTGAAAAATTTAATGATATTTTCAATTGTCCTTATTTGGAACAAGATTCAAAATTCAGGATCAAATGTGTCACAATTGAAAAGTCATGAACCAAAATAACACAAGTCCCAAACTATAGGGACTATTAGTGTAATTAACCCTAAATTCTTACTATAATCAAAATTTACTAACATTAGTATATCAAATTTACATCTCAATCAAAATCACATACTTCTCTCTCTGTCCAATTTTAATTTTTCACAAATCCAAATATTTTTAATAAAATATTAAATATTGAAAATATATATTATGAAGGTATAAAATATTTTTTAATAAATCTCTAGGATTTTTGTTATTTTTTAATTTTAAACTTCCCGTACATAGCACAGATTTTATGCTAGTTAATAAGTTTGTGCCCGAATCTAACTGGTTTTCTGGTTTTGTTTTTGCTCTGGGTTTACCATGGTTGGTGTGAAACCTTGTACTTTATGTTTCTTTTTGCTTGTATTATGTTTGAAGGTTATGGTGTCTTTTGGATTTCATGGGTCTGTATGTGAACTGATGGAATATTTGGCTTTAGCTTTGTTTGAAGATTGATTATATAATTTATGTTCTTTGTTTGGATTTTGGAGTTTTTATTTTATTTTTTTTATTATTATCAGATTGGCGGCACAATATAACAGTTGAATTTCCATATGTTTGATCTAATTGTTTGTGCAAACATATACACAGCTGAAAAGCACATTCTGCTTGATTTTGATTTTAATTTTTCAAAAATAAGTTTCTGAAAATAATTGAGTTTTTCAATTTTTTTATTTTTCATATTTTGTTGCTGCCTTTAGTGAATTTTTTATAAATATTTTAGACAAATAATTTTATTTTTTAAATGCAATTAAAAATATAAAAGTATACCAAAATTTTGTGTTTTTATATTTAGTAAATTTTAAAAAATAAATAAATTCAATTTTTACAAACTTTTGTGGGATAATTATAGTCTTATAGATTATAGTATTAAGCCAGACTGTCAAGTTTTGTAGTTCATTTCACCACATTTGATTTGCAACCAAAATTGTAACTTAGGGCATTTTTCATAAAAATCAATGAAGAATTGCGCAAAAACAATTTCATTATTAATGTCGAAAATCCAAATAAGATTCTCCCAAAGTTGTTACTCCACTGATTTTTTATTTTTTTTTTGTTTTTGAAAAATTGGCAAAGTTATGAGTTAGCAACCATGCATGACATATGTAGAAGCTATTCACGATCACACGTATTCATATTCCATTGTAAAATTTGTAAGCCGAGCCTTATTACACATTTAGAGTGGCACGTGGCACCACATAACTTGTGTGCTTGCCGATTGCATTTATAGATGTAGTTCCAACGACATCCATATTTGCAGTTAGAGATGACAAATGAATAGATTTAATCAAATCAAAATAAGTTATGCATTTACAATAATTTAATTAGATTGGACAAATGAACCTAGCTAACCCGTTTACTTCATCGATTTAATTCCCAATATGACAGCGATGATGGCGGAGCGGCCGCTGTGGTGAATCTTTTCCTGACCTCCCTTTGGTTGATCAAAACTAAGATGAGTGTTTTAGTTGTGTCAAGATAAGTGAACATGGCATATGCATATACTTTAGAACATCCCGCAAATGGCTCTTCAGTAAATAAACCAAAATTGGTTATTTTCATTTCACAAGGCAAAGAAAAATAGTAACTAGTTCCATCCAAGTATTTTTCTAGCTACACAAACACAAGGCTGTGGGTTCTTGAAAGAACTAGTTTGTACCCAATGTTTGCCTGTTGAATATTGAAATAAAAAAGATTCATAATACACAAATCCATTAGTAGGTCTGGCAACCAGACTTAACTGATAAAAGCAAATCATTTCCCTATAAATAGTAATTGTAAGTGAATTTCCAAGCTCAATTACACAAGGGGTGTTTTATGGAGCTAACTTTGCTCTTCTAAAGATATTACACAAATAGAGCCCGTACTTAACTGGCTCTCACTATAACTATCATCAAAATCAGGAACATATATATGTTGTCAAACTTATTAGAGACATTTGTCATATCAACACAATTTTCTAAATTTGGAAATCACACCGTTTCTCAGAGAAGACGAGGATTACAAGGAAGACAAGCCAGAACGGTGAAGCTCGGCCTTGTCCTTGTTAAATGCCTTCTGAACGTCTTCCTTGAGCTCTACAAAGCGCTTCCTCTTAATTAACTGTTCCTCTGGAGTCCCCTTCTCTAGGTAAAACAAATCAGTTAGGTCGTCCTCCATGAACTTGTCGAACACCTCTGAGCAATGTGGGAAGTAACGTCGACCCATCTCCACTGCACCATGACAACCACAAACGTTTAGGAGAGTAACGGTGAAAATGAATTCAACTACGAGGATTGTGAATAACTTCCCTTACGATCCACAGCATACCATAGTCTCAGTATTGCCAATAGCATATGGTCATGCCAATTTAATATAGATTGGTTGGTGCAGCTTAAGCAGTGTTATAGGTTTTTTTTTTTTTCTATTTATGTACCCGTTTCCAGAATGTTCAATGCTTTGCACCATTGTTGCTAACTGTCTGGTAATACAAATTCTAAGAAAATTTTCAAGCGTACAATAAAGAGTCACTCGAAAACCACTAGATAACACATAGAAGTTCTCTCAACTAGAAAATAGGGTAGGAATACATGAGAAAAGATTAGTATATAAAAATCAAACAGTTGAACAAAGGGACGGCAATAACTAGAAGTATATAAAAGGAAAAAATAATAATAATAATAATAATAATAATAATAAAGCTTCAAAGTACCTGCTTTTGAAAGAGTCTGCATTCTTGAGAGGAGCCCTTTCTTCTGCATTAGGGGTGTTTCGTTCAAATGACCGGCAAACTCGGATGTCTCAGCATGTGCAATATCCATGGCTAGCTTAACTTCAGTGGGGAAGAATAATTTTGCAAATGCAACTGTGACATACAAATATGAAAAATTAGTACTTAGCGCAGAATCGTAGAATTCATGAAGCTGAGATGGGACAGTGGAGAAGTTGATTCTCATGATTTGAACATGCATCTAAGGGTGTGCGCGGTGCGGTTCAGACTGTTTGAGAGTAAAATTATAAGCCAAATGGCAGATTAACGGATTGACGGATTGACAATGTTAATGTACACTAAACCTAACCCACTAACCTAACCCACTACATCCACCCCACTAAACCTAACACACTTACCATCTCCACTACCACCCACCACCTCCACTACCATCTACTACCACCACTCACTTACCTCACACCTCTCCTATATAATAGCTTGTAACATACAAATCAAAATACAACAAATCAATATACATCAATCATAATATATACACAATTTATGCTCTCTATCAATTTATCTTACATGGTATCAGAGCAATAGGTTAGCTCTTGGTGATCTTCACCTTCCGGCGGGCGGCAACCTTGCCTTCACCGCCCGCCGGACCCCAACCGTGCCAATTGAAACCTCCAACACATACCTTCTCTCCTTTCACCTTGGTCTCTGCAACCTCACTCTGTAAAATCACCGCATCTGCCACCGTGAACATCCTTACCAGTTCAATCATCAACCCCAAGCCTCTCCTATCACTATTGTTCTAACAAACTTTGTTCTACTGCTCAGTCTTCTGATAGATATATATCTATATCTATATTTTTCAAAGCCAAAAAAAAAAAAAAAAAAAAAAAAAAAATATGAAATCTCAGTCCCAGTTTCAGTCTCAGTGTGGTGGAGTAGCAACCCTTCTCTTCCTCATTCTTCTCTCTCTACCCGTCGGAAAATCAGATCTACGCGCCGCCGTGGGCGGCCGTACTCTCCTCTGGAACACCACCCAACAATCCCCCTTGCATACCTACATACACACCTCTTCAATCCCCCTTGCAAAAAGCAATCTGGACTTGGGTTGCAACTGGCCGGAGAATCGCAGAAATGGGTATTGCTTGTTACGGCTCAGACCCCTTGCCAGTGGGCCGGTGTACAATGCGAGAACAACCGTGTCGCCGCCCTCCGCCTCCCCGGAGTTTCTCTCTCCAGCCAAGTCTCCTCCGGCACCGTCGGCAACATCACGCGCCTCCGTACCCTCAGCCTCCGCTTCAACGCCCTCACTGGCTCTCCATCCCTCTCTCTCTCTCTAAAAGGAAACCCACATCATTGATACACACCCACACTGATACAGACAGCCATCACACACCACACCACCACAGCCTTCACACACCACACCACCGACTGTCATCACACACACACGGCCTCTCTCTCTTTCTCACACCCCTCTCTTTCTCTTGGCACATGAACACACCCAGAAATACACCAGTTGCATGTGCTCTCTCTCTCTCTCTCTCTCTCGGGTTGGAGGTGAGAGAGAGTTAAGTAAAAAAAAAAAAAAAAAAAAAAAAAAAAGAAAAAAAAAAAAAAAAGGAAAATAGCCACACTGCTTCTTCCTTTCTCTCCACTAGCCCACTTTAATCACATCTCAGGATTCCCACTCTTTCTTTTGTCAGACTCCACGCCCCCACAATGTGACTCCACTTTCTTTTCTTTTTTTTTATCTTTCTTTTATTCCATCTTTTGCAAAGCCACAGCAAGTTTGCACACCCATTCTTCTTTTTCTTTTTTTTTATTTTATTTCTTTTTCACACTCATGTTCACCACTACCAACATACCTTCCATTGATCTGTTTTTTTTTTTTTTTCTTTAATCTATCAACTTCCCTCCATTGATTTGCCCACCGCCCCACTGTTTAAACATATTATTATTCTTCTTATTATTATTATTATGCTATCAACCCATTCATCTATTATTATTATTTTTTTTTTTTTTTTGCAAAACACAAAAAAAAAAAAAAAAAAAAAAAAAAAAAAAACAAAGCCGACAACAGGCAGCCGACGAACTGCATTCATACCCACTACACTCTTTTATTCACGTGGGGGTTCACCCCGTTCCACATTTTACAAACAAAAAAAAAAAAAAAAAAAAAAAAAAAAAAAAAAAAAAACAACAACAAAACACCCACAGTGGGATTTTTCTTCTCTACTCTGCTGCGGGTCGCTTCTTCTTGCCTCCATCCTGGGCGGCCCTTGCCGGTGTTGCCTCCGTGTTTCCCACTCCACTGGGCACGATCACTACTCCCTGCTCCTCCACTGCCGCATATGACGGTCCTCCAAATCGGAACATCACGGTGGCCTTCCGCTTCAGCTCCTTGTTTTCTGTCCTTAGCACGCTTATCTCTGCTCGCGCATCCTTATACATGCGTTGGAGCAGAGCCAGCTGGGAGTTTAACTGCTGCACCTCATTTGTCCTACTCTGCAGCCGGTGCGACAGGTTTGTGACAGCCGTCATGGACTCCACACATGCCTTCAACGTATATTGATTCGCCTCCACATCCGTTTGCACTGCCATTTTTTGCTCCACCGACTGCATCGGGAAGTTCAACGGAGCAAACCCAGTGGTGTTTGGTTGAGGTTCACGGGACACCGCCCCAGTTCTCTCTCCTGTGGACTCGTTGAGGTCGGGAAAGAGGGTAAGCAGCCCGCGGGAAGACGAAGCCATTTTTTCTGGGCAACAGAGTGTTATAGAGAGTGTTACAGAGTATCTTCTCAGCAAAACCTTCTCAGCAAAACGAAGAGTTTTTCAGAGGATTTTCGCCAATTGTTTGTCTTCGCCTCTGCCTCAGCTCTGTCTTGGTTAAATAGCCGAGGCAGCCACGCGCATCGCGCGCCTCTTCTCGCCGACAAACTGGCACGCCTTTTCATGGCACGCCTTTTGATGCATTCGGGCACGCCTTTTGATGGCACGCCTTTTGAGGGTGCGGGCACACCTTTTGAGGGCACAACTTTTAAGGGCTCGATATCTACATCCATGTATATTTTTTGGGCAGCCTATATACACACTCATACAGTGTCTTCTACACCGGTCAGCTTTATCAATCCCTTTGTTTCAACCTCAAATAGGTTTCTATCTTTACACCTATTTGAGTTTGAGGGGGGGTTATACACAGTATCATGTTCAAGTCACCCCATGGCGCACTCCCTAAGTCGCCCCCTTGGTGCACCACCACAAGCTGCTACAATGGTCCAACATGACCCCATAAACTGTCTTCAACAACGGTCTGACACGACCACACAGTGTCCTGCTACAACGGTCCGACATGACCCCGTAAACTGTCTTCTACAACGGTCCGACATGACCCCGTAAACTGTCCTGCTACAACGGTCCGACATGACCCCGTAAACTGTCCTGCTACATCGGTCCGACATGACCCCGTAAACTGTCCTGCTACAACGGTCCGACATGACCCCGTAAACTGTCTTCTACATCTGACACGACCACACAGTGTCTGCTTCAACGGTCCGACATGACCCCGTAAACTGTCTGCTACAACGGTCCGACACGACCATACAGTGTCTCCTATCCCATTTTTAATTGTCAGCTTACTTTTCTGTTTTGTTACTCTCTTCAAACTCAAGTTGGTTAGTTCCTATCCTCCTTGAGTTTGAGGGGGGCTGTTAATGTACACTAAACCTAACCCACTAACCTAACCCACTACATCCACCCCACTAAACCTAACACACTTACCATCTCCACTACCACCCACCACCTCCACTACCATCTACTACCACCACTCACTTACCTCACACCTCTCCTATATAATAGCTTGTAACATACAAATCAAAATACAACAAATCAATATACATCAATCATAATATATACACAATTTATGCTCTCTATCAATTTATCTTACAGACAAATTGCGGTTTGAGTGGTTTTGAGCAAATTGAAGAATATTTTAACCAATTATCAAGTCTTTACATAATATATAACACTAATTTGCATAATATTTTATATATATATATATATATAATGCAAACTAATTTTACATAATAATTTTCATATATATAACTACTAATTTGTAATAAATTTAACATGTTAAATCTCTGTTACACTCATTTTTCACTTTGATATTTCATTATAAGTTGAAATATATATATATATATATATACTAATTATAGCGGAGCGGAACGATTTCGAAAACTAATTATAAATTTTAAAATTTAAACCACAATTGACGGATTGATACAAATCGATACAATTTTAACGAATTTGGCGGTATTTTACACAGTCATACTCACCCTACAAAGCTGGAGGTGGATAGCACTTGTCATTGCGCCATGTTAGATCCTCTATTATTTTAGTGGAAAATGTCTCGTAGCTCAAATTTTGTGGCTCAAAAGTGACTCAAATGGCTAAAACGACGTCGTTTTGGCTATTTTTATGTTGTTCTGTACTCAAAACGACGTTGTTTTGGCCATTTGAGCCACTTTTGAGCCACTTTTGAGCCACAAAATTTAAGCTACGTAGCATTGTCGTATTTTAGTAGGCCTCTTTAAATATTGGGAAAGTTAAACAGGTACTAAAATGGAAGCCCCTTTGTTCCATGGTGGACCTTTGTGCAACACAAAAGAAAAATTCTTATTCTTTGATACCCTTGTCCACTCAAACCAATCTTTATACTGGAATAAAGTTGATAAACATGAGGTGTGAAACAAAAGCTTTATGTATATATATTTCTAAATTAAAATACAAAAATTTAGATTATTTTGGAAATTGTCACTTTTTTTCCCACGAATGTTTGTATTGTTAGTTGCGTCAATAACTGACTACTAATAATTTTTTAATTGAACTCATTTTCCTCGTTCATCAAATCATCAAATCATAAGATTGTCATCTGGAGAATATCACCTCTGTTTTCTAAGTATAGCAGCTTCATGTGCAGATCATCAGCCACTGTTGGGGAAGACATTGATACATCACAGAACTCTGATCTCAACATTTTGCTGAAAACTTTCAAACAAACCCAATTTACTCCAAAATCGTCCACACAATATTCAGTGTTTGGGTATTGGATCTGTGGAGTAAACTATGGAGAGAAGTGAAAAGAAAAGAAAAGAAAAGGAAGGAAAAGAGAATGAAATATGTAAGCTAAATTTTCTTCACAAATTTTTTCTCTTCTCTTGTCCTCTCACAAATCCATTCATAAATCAAAGATCCAAACACAGTCTACACGACCCAATATTGAAAATACTACAAGAACTCAAAAAAAAAAAAAATAATCATTGATTTCTCACCTTAATTGAATTGTAAGTGATTGATAGAGAACCCAGATGGCAATTTCAAACGCAGAAATCCGGCACTAAATCCGGTCAAGAGAGTGATTTGAATCCAAAGTCGTAAAAAAGATTTGATAAAAGGAATCAGAATTCAGAGGAAACCCAGATGAGAAAAGTTTTAAAAAGTGATGGGCGATCCGATCATGAATGGAAAGGAATCAAGACAAAGCAAATTCCCAGAAACCAAACACAACTCAATTAACCCCTCACAATCATGACAACCAAGAATGAACAAGAAAACTCTGGAAAGGGAAATTGAAATCAACCCATGCCAACGCACAACCCAACCCACAAAAGGGTTATGAAAAGCAAAACCCAGAAAGAAGAAGATTCAAGAAGGGAAATAAATAAGACTGGAAAGGAACAGAGAGAGAGTATATTGGTCGGGGAAAATTGGAGATGAGAACAGAGGAAGCAATCGTGAAAAGAGGAAGGAAAACATATAAAAATAAAATAAAATAAAAAAAGGGAGGAAAGCAAAAAGGGGGAATAACATCTAGGGCTGTTCAAAAATCCGTTCAAATCGGTAATTCGGACCGAATCAGACCGAATTATACGGTTTGGTTCGGTTCTATTAAGAATTGGTTCGGTTACGGATTAAGAAATATAAGAACCGTAAAAACGGTTCGGTTAATGGATTTTATGAAAAAACCGCGGTTCGAACCGAACCGAACCGAATTTAAAAAAATAAAATGAAATATGTATATATAATATCAAGTTTTATTTTTATTAATTGATTTTTTATAATTTTAATGATATTAGGATTGTATATATATGTAATATTAAGTAATGCCTTAATATTATTAGTTTTTATCATGAGTTAAATGTAATTAGTTTGAATAATTATTTTGCTAATATTAATAAATTATTCTTGTAAATAGAAATTTTTGGAACCGTAAACCAAACCGAAACCGAACCGTTTTTTCGGTTTGGTTCTGGTCCGGTTTTACAAGTGTAACGGTCTGGTCTGGTTCTCAAAATCACAGAACCGTTAGGATTGGTTCGGTTCTTGAATTTTCTTAGAACCGAACCAATCCGGACCGTGTACACCCCTAATAACATCCAGTGTGTGGGACAGATTTTTCTTTTCTTTTTTTTTTTTTTTTTGAGATTTCCTTCATTCCAGATTTTGAATTGGAGGATACTAATTGGGTCTATGGAATTTATTGATGATTTGAATTATTTGTTTAATTAAATATTTGGTGTATTTTATTTTTTTTAAAAAAAATAGATATAATTGATAATTATAACTTGTTTATTTTTTTACTAGAAAAATAAATAATAATTGTGTTTTAAAAAAAATCATACATTTTTTGATAACAAACATAATAAATTGAACAAATTATATTTATCAGATCAATTTAATTTTTTTTGTACACAAAATACACAAAGTACATAACAAAATAAATTATTCGAATCATTAAAACGGAGCCAGGTAAGCCCCCACAAACCCAAACAATTCCATTCAACTCAAAATCTAGATTGAAGAGGATTTTTTTTTTTACACAAATACAAAGAGGTACAAGTTTTACTTGTATTTCTACAATATTTCACTTACATCTTATTACAAAATCACGTACACATCACTTGTTTTTGTATATATTTTTTATTCCCATTATGCTAAAAAAAAAAAAAAAAGGAAATTGATAAACCAAGCATGTGACAAGAGGGCCATGTGGGTTTCACTGATCGAGAGCGTTTGCATCAAATAGTTAAAAGAGACGTTTTCTCGTAACAGTAATGATTCAGACATAACAAAATAGGGTGCTGTTATGGTGTGCAATTCTTTAAGGTATAAAGGGTGTAAGTGGAAGGTGTAAACATAAAACAGGACAGCAAATAGAAAGGCGTAAGTGTAAGGTGTAAGTTGCACACTTAAGAAAAGTCCAACAAAATATCATCTCCACAATTTTTATTTGTGATTGAATACAAACACATCATTAGTTCACATCACTGGATGATAGGGGTCTCTCCAAAAGGGGATCCCAAATATTTTTCTTTTCATAAATCTCTTTTCACTTATTTATATTTTATTTTATTTTATTATATTTTATAAATCTTATGAGTGACATAATTATCAAAATATCCCTAATAATATTCACATTTACAATGTGACTATTCCATCAATGTAAATGTTCATATTGTTAATATGAATGTCCACACCATCAATGTGAATATTAACATGCCAATGTAAATGTTCATACTGTCAATGTGAGCATTCACACGTCAATGCGAATATTCACATTGTAAAATATGAATGTTTACATCACTAAATTGTTAACTGTTCAAAAAATATTTGTAAGGGTAGAAATGTTCATCAAATATTTTAAATATGAGAATTAGAATTTAGTAGATCAAATGTTCAAATAATAGGACTTATTAGAATACAATAATATCTTATGGACTAATGATTACAATATCTTATGGACTTATTAGAATAGAAAAATGATCTGGCCTATGATTGGCCAGCTCTTTTTTTTTTTCTTTCTGTGGGGATGTATTTTCTGGATACCAACAGGTGGCATGGTGACGCCGACGTGTCAGCCGAGGTGCCACGTGCCCTGGTAGTTAAGCCGAGGTAATCTCGGAGAAGCCGAGGTCATCTCCGAAGATGTCGGAGTCCGAGATAAGGGGCGAGAGTCCTAAGGCAAAGGGGATTGAATCAAGATAAGGATTAAACTCTTAGGGAGTTTATCTTTATCACTTAAAAGAGTCCAGAGTAAGCAGTGAACTAGAGTTCATAGAAGTCATACTTCTAGTGGGACTTGGATTGAGTATATTATAAAAGAGAGGCACCCCCGTGAGTCTAAGGTATGTAATTTATACTTTGAGTATTCAGTTTAGTACTTGATTATCTTTGAGAGATATACTGACTTGATCGTCGGAGTGTCCCCGGGTGGAAGAACCACCGCCGGAGCTTTTTCTTTCTGTTTCAGGTTGCTTAAGCCATCTATTCTGCTTGTGCTCTCTAGCTGATTACTAGACGGGCAGTGTGGTCAGATTTTCACCCACACAATTTGGCGCCGTCTGTGGGAACGAAGGAAGAATAGATGGCCAGTAACGGACAGCAAAATATTGGGGATAACGCTCCCACTGGGAGTGACAGCCCAATTGATCTTGATATCGAAGGGGATAACCACAATGCAGAAGCCCGTGACCAAGGTCACAGAGAGAACGACGTCATCCCAGAAGGCGACACGTCAAAAAGAGCAAACCAAGGAAAATACTACAATGAAGATAACCTCCAGGTATGGAGGGACAGGTGCCTACGGAGGGATGAGGAAGTAAAAGAATTAGCAAACAAGTTGGCGGACCTCTAGTCAGTCGTCAACTTCATGATGCAGAATAATGTTATGCAGCCACCATACCCGCTGCAAGATACGCCGATGCCAGCGAACAACACTCAGAAGGAGGTAAGAAAAACAATCCCCGAGGTCCCTCAGCATACCAGAAGCGGAAGGCATTCACACCGGCCTTCCAGGGAAGTCGGACGGGAAAAGCCGAGGCAAGAAGAGTCCCGACGGACACACCACATGAAGAATCCAGACCCCAAAGAATATCGACATGTTCAGGGGCAAGTACTCCATTTTGGCACATCCCACGAAGAAAGATCCAAACGACCCCACCACGAGGCCGAAAGCAGTGTACCAAAAAGACTAAAATCCAAAGACAGCCGAGCTCCAGGGAGGAGCAAAGAAGACTTGAGGGACTACCTCAAGAGGAGGCAACAGAATGCAGAAGCCGAGGTAAACTCCCCAGTGAAACCGAAGACAGCCTTCTCGGCTGAACTGGACAAATTCGAACCGCCCAAAAGATTCAGTATGCCGAGGTTTCAAATCTATGATGGTAAGTCAGATCCAAACTTTCATGTTGGGCTGTACCTAAATTCAATGGCGTTATATAGCGGAAAGGAGCCGTTACTCTGCAAAGTATTCCCCTCATCCTTTGGGGAAATTGCATCTGATTGGTTCCACAAGTTACCAAAAGGAAGTATAAAGACATGGGAAGGCTTGGCCGAGATGTTTGTGGCCAGATTCGTGACCAACAAGCTGCAACCCCTGAGGGTTGATGCTTTGATGGCTCTACGAATCACCAAGGAAGAAGGCCTCAGGGCCTATGCGAAGAGGTACTACGAGGTGTTCAACCGAATACCCGAATGCAACCAGGAAGTAACAGTCGTGTCCTTTAAAAACGGCCTGAAAGATGACTGCCCTCTACGGAAGTCTTTGGCAAAAACATTGCCAAAAAGCATGGAAGAACTCATGGCAAGAATTGAGAAATACGCCAGGGCCGAAGAAGATATATCGGGAAACAAAGAGGTGAAACAAGAAAAGGGAAACGGCTCGCCAAAGCGAGGCCGAATCAACAATGGGCCGACCAAACAAGAAATAGAATTAAGAAATAAACAGGCGGTAACCACAGTATTCCGGATCCCAATCCATAAAATCTTGGATTGAATTCGAAATCAACCTTATTTCAGGGCTCCAGCAAGAGCACCAGGGGAATTCATGGGAAGGAACGTTGGTAGACGTTGTGCCTACCACAACGAAGAAGGGCATCTAACTCAAGGTTGCAGAGCCTTAAAAGCACACTTGGAAGACCTAGTAAGACAAGGCCTTCTGAGGGACCTGGTCGATGAGGCCAGAACAAGGGAAGAACAGGCAAGGTTGCCTCAAGCCCCCGCAGCACCCCCTCCCCCAGCACAGCTACCACAAGCAGGAGAACCGAGAGTAGTTAATGTGATCCACTCAAGGGTCAACGAAAACGAAGTCAGAGGAGAAACCCAGAGGGTAAGACATTTACAGCATATCTACCAAGTTGGGGAAAAGAGACATCGGCCAGAAGAATGCCAAGGGCCAACGATAGCCTTTACTGAAGCCGACCTAGAACTGGTCCAACACCCGCATAACGATGCCTTGGTAGTATCCCTCCAGGTTGGGGAGTGCCAAGTAAAACGCATCCTAATAGATCAAGGCAGCTCCTGTGACATCATGTATGTCAGATGTTACAAAGAACTAGGCCTTCACCCCGATGACCTAGAACAATCAAGCGGCCCGATGGTCGGCTTTAATGGAACACCGACATGGCCACTGGGTGCGACAAACCTAGAAGTACAAGCCGGCACTAAGAAGATCAGAACGGAATTCCTGGTAATTGACACACCCTCACCATACAACATCATTTTGGGAAGGCCGTGGTTGCATGCAATGGGGGCAGTTCCCTCAACGTTGCATCAACTACTCCGGTTCCCAACAGAGCATGGGATTGAAGAAATTAGAGGGGATCAACTACAAGCCAAAACTTGCTCCATGGCAGCAATAAAATCCACCTGTAGTATACAGGAACCAAAGAAAGTAGAAGTTGAAGATGAGGACATGCAAGTCCTGGAAGACGTCGGGAAAGAACCAACCGAGAAAAGCGAAGAGGCGCTGAAGAAAATCCTCGTCCAGGAGGGCGACGAAGAACGATTTTTTCTTCTCGGCTCAGGCTTAGCTAGAGAAGAGGAAAAGGAACTGGAGGATTTTTTAAGGGCAAACATAGAAGTGTTCGCCTGGACACCCTATGAAATGCCTGGCATTGACCCCGAGGTCACTTGCCACAGTCTGAATGTCGACAGATCGGCAAAACCAGTGATTCAACGAGCCAGAAGGCCGACATTATTGCACGTCGAAGCAGTGGAGGAAGAGGTAGACAGACTCCTTGAAGCCAGGGCCATCCGAGAAGTTCAGTACCCAACATAGCTGTCCAACACAGTAGTAGTAAAAAAGAAGAATGGCAAGTGGAGGGTTTGTGTAGATTTTACCAGCCTCAACAAAGCTTGCCCCAAAGACAGCTTTCCTCTACCCAAAATTGACCAACTGGTGGACGCTACTTCGGGACATGAAATGATGAGTTTTTTAGATGCGTACAGAGGATACCACCAGATTGCTATGTACCCTCCAGATGAGGAAAAAACCGCGTTCATCACCCCGAAAGGTCTGTACTGTTACAGGGTAATGCCTTTTGGGCTGAAAAACGCAGGAGCAACCTATCAGAGGTTAGTGACAAAGATGTTTAAACACCTGATTGGAAAAACGGTAGAATTTTACATCGATGATATGGTCGTAAAGACCAAGGAATCAAAAGGTCATCTTGCCGACCTAAAAGAGGTCTTTGACATACTCAAAAGATATCGGCTCCGACTCAACGCCTCAAAGTGCGCCTTCGGAGTTGGGTCAGGTAAATTTCTAGGATATCTGGTAACAAGAAAGGGCATTGAAGCCAGCCCAGACCAAATCAAGGCCATCCTGGAACTACAGAGTCCAACATCGGCAAAACAAGTTCAAGTGCTCACTGGAAGGGCCGCAGCCCTAAACCGATTCATCAGCAGAAGCTCAGACAAGTGCAGACCCTTCTTTAACCTGGTGAAAAAAGCCACAGACTTCCTATGGACGGAAGAATGTGAAGCTGCCTTAGCCGTCCTAAAAAAGTACTTGACCACAACCCCGGTCCTTTCTAACCCAATCCCAGGGGAGGAATTGTTTTTGTACTTAGCAGTCTCTGAACACGCAGTCAGTGCAGTGCTAATCCGAGAGGAAAAAGGGGAACAGAAGGCTGTCTATTATGTAAGCAAGACTCTGGCTAACGCAGAAACAAGGTACCTACCACTGGAAAAATTAATGCTAGCCTTGGTAATGGCCTCAAAGAAATTGAGCCACTACTTTCAGGCACACAAGATTGTGGTTCTAACAGAGCACCCACTGAAGTCCTTATTATATCAAGGAGACTTAACAGGAAGGATAGCCAAATGGGCAGTGACACTGGGCCAGTTTGACCTGGAGTTTAGGCCGAGAACAGCAATAAAGGGCCAAGTTTTGGCCGACTTCGTCACAGAACTCACACCTGAAGTCATCACATCTCGGGCTCCGTCGAGCCAAGAGGAACATTGCCCCGACAAGCAAAAAGAATCCCAGTCAAAGACAAAAAAGCAAGAGAAAGAAAAGCTCAGACCATGCAGCATCTACATCGGCGATTCATTCAGACTATTCGTCGATGGAAGTTCAAATCGCCAAGGAGCAGGAGCAGGAGTACTGCTGATATCCCCAAATGGAGAAATTGTAGAACAGTCCATCCGGCTGGGGTTCAAAGCCTCCAATAATGAAGCAGAATATGAGGCATTAATTGCAGGACTAAAGCTAGCAGCAGCAGCGGAGGCAGACGAGGTAATTATTTTTTGTGATTCACAATTAATTGTTAACCAGTCAACAGGAGAATTTGCAGCCAGAGACGAAAGAATGTCGGCATATGCAAAGGAAGTCATCCGACTGGCAGCCCTATTCCAGAACTGCAGATTACTCCAAGTTAGCCGAGATGACAACACCCACGCCGACGCGTTAGCAAACTTGGCCAGCTCAATTCAAACTGGAAAAACAAGGACAATTATGATCGACTACATGTCGGCCCCGAGCATAGATAAACAGAGCATTGAACAAGAAGCAATGTGCGTGGGCCTTGGACCAAGTTGGATGGATGCAATCATTGCATTCCTAAAAGAGGGGAAGCTGCCAGAAGACCATAAAGAAGCACATAAAATCAGACTGAAGTCCGCCAGATTCAGCCTAACAGCGGAAGGTCATCTCTACAGAAGGTCCTTCACAGGACCACTTTTAAGGTGCGTACACCCTTTGCAGGTTGAAGATTTTCTTTACGAGATTCATGAAGGAATTTGTGGAAGCCATGCTGGGGGCAGATCGTTAGCCCATAGGGCCATTACCTAGGGGTATTGGTGGCCCTACATGCAAAAGGATGCCGAAGCCTATGTAAAGAAGTGTGAGCAATGTCAAAGGTTTGCACCTTTGATACATCAGCCAGCTGCCGACCTAAACCCAGTATCCAGCCCTTGGCCGTTTGCCCAATGGGGCATGGATCTGGTTGGACAACTTCCCCAAGCAACTGGGCAAAGAAAATACTTGCTGGTAGCAACAGACTACTTCACAAAATGGATAGAGGCAGAACCTCTTGCCAAAATCCGAGATGTGGATGTCAAGAATTTTATTTGGAGAAACATAATCACCAGATTTGGGATTCCAAGAGCTATAGTTGCCGACAACGGAACACAATTCGACAGCAAACTTATCAAAAACTTTTGTGCAAAATTCAAGATCAAGAATTATTTCTCAACACCAAGTTTTCCTCAAAGCAATGGGCAAGCAGAGGCATCCAACAAAGTAATCCTGGATGGAATAAAGAAGAGGCTCCAGGCAGCAAAAGGAAAGTGGGTGGACGAATTGCCCAACGTACTTTGGGCATATCGGACTACGCCGAGAAGATCAACAGGAGAATCCCCATTCGCCATGGCATATGGCACAGAAGCAGTCATCCCATTGGAGATCGGCATCCCAGGGATCAGAACCCAGTGAGTAGAGAATGGCACCAATGACATACTCTTAGCCCGAGACCTGGATTTATTGGAAGAACGAAGAGAGAAGACTGCAATTCAGCTCACAGTATACCAACAACAGCTTGTCAGAGCTTACAACAAGAGAGTCAATCCAAGAGATTTTCAAGTTGGCGACTTAGTCCTAAGAAAAGTCGTCGGGAACAAGAAGGATCCCAGGGAGGGCAAGCTTGGCCCAAACTGGGAAGGACCCTACAGAGTTACTTCAGTACTTGGCAATGGAGCATATCGGCTTGAGGACAATGAGGGCAAAGCATTGCCCAGACCTTAGAATACTTGTAATTTGAAATTTTTCTATCATTAGATAAACATCATTGTTTGGCCGATATTATCAATAAAGTCTTTTCAGAATCCTTTCAACATGTTCGATTGATAAAGTTATGCATGGATGTTTTCGAAGACATATCAAACTCAGGCAAAGTTAAGCCGATGTTATTCCTTAATCCACTTGTTGAAATTTGTAGCAATTTACAAGTTGGAATTAAACTGATTCCTTATCTTCACTTGTTGAAATTTGTAGCAATTTACAAGTTGAAGTTAAGCCGATGTTATTCCTTAATCCACTTGTTGAAATTTGTAGCAATTTACAAGTTGGAATTAAGCTGATTCCTTATCTTCACTTGTTGAAATTTGTAGCAATTTACAAGTTGAAGTTAAGCCGATGTTATTCCTTAATCCACTTGTTGAAATTTGTAGCAATTTACAAGTTGGAATTAAGTTGATTCCTTATCTTCACTTGTTGAAATTTGTAGCAATTTACAAGTTGAAGTTAAGCCGATGTTATTCCTTAATCCACTTGTTGAAATTTGTAGCAATTTACAAGTTGGAATTAAGCTGATTCCTTATCTTAACACTTGTTGAAATTTGTAGCAATTTACAAGTCGAAGATAGGCCGAGGTTATTGCTTAAGTTCTCATAGCAATATGTGGGTTGTTTACACCCAAGGGAAGATGCTTAACACTTGTTGAAATTTGTAGCAATTTACAAGTCTATGTTAAGCCGACATATGACCACCCGCTGAGGTATACAGAAAGTTACAGGTTAAAGTAAAGGCTAAGTATATTGTTCATTACTTGTTAAAATTTGTAGCAATTTACAAGTAGGTCAGATTAAGATTATCATTTAATACTTAATTGAGAAGAAGCTTGCAAAGTTTACATTCTATATGTTCTATACTTGTTGAAATCTATGAAAAGTTTGCAGGATAGTATCTTGCCGAAGTCAAAGTTTTATGGTTATACCCGAGGTATGAAACCCCGAGGAGATTGCACAAAGGAAGCAACATGAGGAAATATGCAAAAATTTCATAAGTACAAGACTATGCAGAAATAGTCAACAGAATATCACAAGATTGGAACATCCAGAAGAAGAACTGTTGCAGTTACATATAGAAGAAACCACGTCGGCCAAAAGAAAGAGTTTTGCATTACCCAGAAAGTAAAAAAGTACAAAGCGCAAAAAAACAGAAAAAAAAAAGAAGAAGGAAAAAAGTACAAAGGACAATTTTTTCAAGATTCTTCAGCATCAGCCACTGCAGGGACTGGGACCTCAGATGACTCTGGTGGTACCTCCTCGGCCACTTTCTCCGCTTCTATCCCGGCATCAATCTCAGCGATTGTTGACTCAACACTTCTTTCTACCAACAGAAGATTGGACGATAGTTGCCTAGTGGCAGTCTCCTTGGGTGCCCCCTCAGCCCCATCACCCTCCTCATCCAAAGTCAAGTCCATAACCTGCTCAGCAGGAGGAGGGGACTTGGCTTCGGCAGCATTCTTGGGTCTTCTCACCAAGGTGTCACAATCATCTTTTTCTTCATCTTCATCAACGGCCTCGGCCTCAGACTCTGATTCACCTTCAGCAGGAGGAGGAGGAAACGGTAACGGAATAGCGTCGGCCTGACGCAATGGCGAGTCGGCAAGAAGGTCAAGCTTCTTTATCAAGGACATCCAACCAAGGGAGAATCCCCTGTTGCATGCCTGCCTGACTTGAAGCTTGTAGTCTTCTGCGACGTCGGCCATACCTTGAGCATAGGCCTTTTCGTCGGCCTCTTTGATTTCGGCCTCTTTTGTAGCCAGAGCTTGCTGGAGTTCTTTCTCCGCTTGGGCCTTCTGAACCTCGGCCTCTCTTTTCTCGGCCTCAGCAACTTTTCTAACGGCCTCAGCAGCTTCGGCTTTCTCAAGAGCTAAAGTTTGAACTTTAGTTGCAGCCTCGGCTTGATCCTCCAACTTTTTCATTTTTGCTTCAAGAGACTTGATTTCTCTCTTCATAGAAGATGCTTCCCTTTTCATATCAACCAACCTTTGACGATTTTCAAAGGATTGCATGGCAAATGAGTGGGCATGCTGAATGGCCTGCAGAAAAACAGAAATGTGAGACAGTACTCTCAGTGAAGAACAGAAGCAAAAAATCACAAGTACAAACAGAAATACTTACTTAAGCAGAGTGTTGGAGCATAAGAGCATAATTTTCATACTCACTAAGCTTGCTATTTCGCTCCAAGTCATTTGGTAGAAGAAGAGCAGTGCTAAGGGTGACAGCAACATTAATGTCGTCAGCACTCTCACTAGCCATGATGGGCCTATCCTCTAGGGATAGATCAGGGGCCCAGGGGACGTCGGGCTTCTTCGAAGCCGAGATCGTCGCAGACGATGACCTTGGCCTCTTTGTTTGTGTAGACCCTGAGGGTTGGCCCTCAGCAGACCTCTTGGTTGAAGTAGAGGCTGATTTTTTGCTTTCAGCTAGCTTCGAAATCGGCAGAGCATCCTCAGCTTCGGCATCTATAGCCTTGGCTTTAGGCTGAGCCTTTTTTACTCTCTTTGGTTTGGATGGAAGCATTGATTGCATTGGTGCGGCTTCGGCATCAGTTGGAAGGTCGGCAAGAAGGTCTTGGACGACAGGCCTTGGACGAACCATTTCGGCAGTCTTTACAAGCTTTCGTCGGCGTTTACGTTCAGGAATTGGTATTAAGTAGGGGGCCGAAGTTGATGGAAGATCGGCTAGGTCAGATGTGGACTCTTGATCTGTTCGGGAGGTAGAAGCAGTTAAGGTTGTGGCTGTGGGTGGAGAGAGACTCTTCTTCCTTTTTCTTGGGACGTCGGGCAAGGTGGATTTATATGTAGGGATAAAGTTTAGTAATACTGGGGCTTTTCGTTTATGGATTGGGAGGCCAAGAAGTGTTTTCAGATCTGTTCCTGGGAAGAAGGATTGGCGAAAATTTTTCGGTGGCTGATGAAGATCTGCAAAGAAACAGACGTCAGAAACAAAGTATTAAAGTCTTAAATAAAAACAACTAAAGTTTTGACTCAGGGCTCTTACTCTTGCCCTCTGTAATTGTTCGAGGAAGAGGGTAGAGGTGGACATCTTCATCTGGGCCAAATTCCCAATTTCCAGAAGCAATGAGAAAATCATCTCCAGCCCCCTTGTTGGAGTCTGGGAGGTCGGCTATAATTTTGTACTGAGTGGATCTCGGCTTAAGGTAATAGACAAAACCCCTATCCTTCAGATCAAGAGGGCACATGGTATAACAAAATTGAAGGTCGGCTAGGGTGATTCTAAGGTTTTCTTGCCTAGCTAGGGCAATAATACCGTTAATTACCCTATAGGAATTGATAGTAAGTTGCATAGGGTTCAGCTTATAGAAATGGAGAACTTGACAAAAAAGGGGATCGAGTGGAAGCCGAAGTCCACATTCGGTAAAAACAACTATTGGAAAGGGCATTGTGTGGTCTGTGGGCACGATGGTATCATTATCCCCAGCCGGCTTAAGATGAACATCGGCTGGGATAGAGAATTCTTGCCTAAAGTATTCAAGTTTTGTCGGGGTATTTACCCTATGCCTCCACATACCCATTATGTTGGCTTAAACTAAGAGGAATATGTTTCAGAAGGTGGGCGTTTTTCAGGTTTCCCTAAAGATTAAGGGTTCTACAGACAAATCCCAAATCTATAAGGTATGAAGATAAAGATCGAGGGCACAGATCTGGGGCAGATACAAAAAAGAGAAAACAAAGATGAAGTTTCAGATTCAAGAACAGAGGTATAGTTCTCAGAAACAATAGAAATACAGAAAAAATCAAGGACAGCGGCAAAGAGAATGATGAAAAAGCATAGAAGTTCAAGGTAAAAGCCACAAATTCAAGATACAAATAAAACCAAGACCTCGAACAAGATCAGTAATGGCGACAGACAGACAAAAGCACATAAAAAGAATGGAAGAATTAAAGGAAATGATCTTACCAGGACAAAGGAAGCCGAGGCAATGTTCGCCGAACCCAGAAACCGGTTGCAACAGCAAAGAAGGCTTTGCAAGAATGAGGGGTTAAAAGCAAATCCAGAAGAGAGATTGAGGCGATGGCAGATTCGAAGAAGAATGAGCTTTCAGAGAGAGAAAGAGCAAGAAGACGGAATGAAAAAGTGAAGAAAAGATAGAGGCATAAGAAAAGTTTTGTCAAAAAATGTGAAACGGTGGCAAAATTAGGGTAATCATTACGCCTAGGGTAACGCACGCGTCAGGCGGTGCAGACGAAATGAACAGACAGCTTCAGGCGCGTCACTGGCACGCTCCAATAAAGGCGAAACACGTAAAAGAAACAGTTAGATATGCATGACAGTTCATACGCATGGGAGAGTACGACCGAAGCCTTGTTCTCCGAAGAGAACACGTCGGCTGAAAGTAAATAATCTGGGCCAAATAGTTTTTGAGCCATTACTCAGAAAAGAAGTGACAAAATTTCGGAATAGGTTCCATCACCTCAGAATGCCGAGGTAATAGAACCTAGGGGGCAGTTGTGGGGATGTATTTTCTGGATACCAACACGTGGCATGGTGACGCCGACGTGTCAGCCGAGGTGCCACGTGCCCTGGTAGTTAAGCCGAGGTAATCTCGGAAAAGCCGAGGTCATCTCCGAAGATGTCGGAGTCCGAGATAAGGGGCGAGAGTCCTAAGGCAAAGGGGATTGAATCAAGATAAGGATTAAACTCTTAGGGAGTTTATCTTTATCACTTAAAAGAGTCCAGAGTAAGCAGTGAACTAGAGTTCATAGAAGTCATACTTCTAGTGGGACTTGGATTGAGTATATTATAAAAGAGAGGCACCCCCGTGGGTCTAAGGTATGTAATTTATACTTTGAGTATTCAGTTTAGTACTTTGAGAGATATACTGACTTGATCGTCGGAGTGTCCCCGGGTGGAAGAACCACCGCCGGAGCTTTTTCTTTCTGTTTCAGGTTGCTTAAGCCATCTATTCTGCTTGTGCTCTCCAGCTAATTACTGGACGGGCAGTGTGGTCAGATTTTCACCCACACACTTTCTTTTTTCTTTATCTTCTCCTCCAATCACCAACCCCCACGTGTGTGTAAGGTGATGGGAAAGGGGGTCTCAATCACTTCCAATTAGAATATAATAATATTAAATAATAGGACTTATTAGAATATAATAATATTTGTAAAGGTAGAAATGTCCATCAAATAACATTCAAATAATATCTTAAGATACAAGCACTTAAAAAATGATTTTTTAATAAATCTCCCCATAGTTACTGTCTTTAATAGATGAGAATTATTAAACGAATATTTTTAAATGATAAGAGTTATTAAATGAAATAGTTTTATTAATAATAGTTTTTAAAAAATTTTATTTGAGTCATATTTTATTAAACTCTTATCAGTAAGAGTTACCAATTAAAATTTTTGATTAGCTGATCTAATTCAACTTTCAACTGCAGACGGGGCAAATTTTTATTAAATTGGACAAAATTAGTGGAAAATGGCTGAGACAGTTGGGACCGGTGTGGGTGTTGCCAAATAAATTTCATTTTGAGGTCAATAAAATCCTATTAGGTTGTATTTAAATGGAGTAAATTACAAAAATATGATTTGTTTAAAATATAAATCGTTCATGTGATTCTAGAAATTATAAATATTTTTTTGTTAGAATTTTTTATTTAACAAATTTAATAGAAAAAAATAAAATTTATAATTACTCTCCTATATAACAATAAAATTACTTGAATTGTTAATTAAAATATATTTATAATATTATTAAAAATTATTAATTTATTTGATCATTTATTAATAAAATGATCATTTTTTATGTGATTATAAGGGAGCAGAATGTCATTTCTAGAATCATATGCATTAATCTGTAAGCAAATTTCAATGGGTGTGTTTGTACTTTACCATTTAAATTTGAGGGATTGTTTGAAAATTGAGTTTTGTAGAGAATTTTTTAATTTTTTATAAAAAATGTGTAAAATATGTGTGGGTGAAAATCTGACCATACTGCCCGTTTAGTGATCTGCTGGAGAGCACAGGTAGAATAGATGGCTTTAGCAACCTGTAACAGAAAGGAAAAGCTCCGGCGGTGGTTCTTCCACCCGGGGGCACTCCGACGATCAAATCAGTATATCTCTCAAAGATAATCAAGTATTAAACTGAATACTCAAAACATAAATTGCATACCTTAGACCCACGGGGGTGCCTCTCTTTTATAATATACTCAATCCAAGTCCCACTAGAAGTATGACTTCTATGAACTTCCAATTTACTGTTTACTCTAGACTCTTTAAGAGATAAAGATAAACTCCCTAAGAGCTTTATCCTTATCTTGGTTAAGTCTCCTCTTTGCCTTAGGACTCTTGCCCCTTATCTCGGATTCCGATATCTTCGGAGATGACCTCGGCTTCTCCGAGATTACCTCGGCTTAACTACCAGGGCACGTGGCACCTCGGCTGACACGTCGGCGTCACCATGCCACGTGTTGGTATTCAGAAAATATATCCCCACAACTGCCCCCTAGGTTCTATTACCTCGGCATTTTGAGGTGATGGAACCTATTCCGATATTTTGTCACCTCTTTTCTGAGTAATGGTTTCGAAAACTGATTAGCCAAGATTATCTACTTTCAGCCGACGTGTTCTCTTCGGAGAACAAGGCTTTGGTCGTACTCTCCCACGCGCATGAGCTGTCATGCATATCTAACCGTTCATTTTCACGTGTTTCGTTCTCATTGGAGCGTTTCTGTGACGCGCCTGGAAGCTGTCTGTCCGTTCGTCTGCGCCGTCTGACGCGTGCGTTGCTCTAGGCGCAATAATTGCCCTATTTTTGCCGCCGTTTCAAATTTTTTGACAAAACTCTTTTTTGCCTCTTCTTTTCCTTCACTTTTTCATTCTGTCTTCTTGTTCTTTCTCTCTCTGAAAGCTCTTTCTTCTTCGAATTTACCATCGCTTTAATCTCTCTTCTGGAACTGCTCTTAATCCCTCATTCTTGCGAAGCCTTCTCTGCTATTGCAACCAATTTCTGAGCTCGGCGAATATTGCCCCGGCTTCACTTGTTCCGGTAAGATTCATTCCCTTCAATGTCAATTTCTCTTTCTGTGCTTTTGTCTGCCTGTTGCCATTACTGATTTTGTTCGAAGTCTTGGATTTATTTGTATCTTGAATTTGTGGTTATACCTTGAACTTCTATACTTTTTCACCATTCTCTTTGCCACTGTTCTTGATTCTCTTTTTTTTTCCTTTTCTGCCCCAGATCTATGCCTTTAATCTTGATCTTTATAGTTCTTAGGTTTGGGATTTGTGCTTAGAACCTTCAAATTTAGGGAAAACTGAAATAAGCCTTATCAGCCGTTTCTTAGATCTTTACCGAGGTTTTTGTAACCCTTCCTAAAAACGCCCATCTTCTGAAACATATTTTAATTTGTCATAATGGGTATGTGGAGGCACAGGGTAAATACCCCAACAAAACTTGAATACTTTAGGCAGGAATTCTCTATCCCAGCCGATGTTTATCTTAAACTGGCTGGGGACAGTGATACCATCATGCCCACAGACCATACGATGCCCTTCCCTATAGTAGCTTTCACCGAATGTGGACTCCGACTCCCACTTCATCCCCTTTTCCGTCATGTTCTTTATTTCTATAAGCTGAACCCCATGCAACTTACTATTAACTCCTATAGGGTGATCAATGGTATTATAGCCTTAGCTAGGCAAGAGATCCTTAGAATTACCCTGGCCGACCTTCAATACTGCTATACCATATGCCCTCTTGACCTGAAGGATAGGGGTTTCGTTTATTACCTTAAACCGAGATCCACTCAGTACAAAATCGTAGCCGACCTCCCAGACTCCAATAAGGGGGCTGGAGATGATTTTCTCATTGCTTCTGGAAATTGGGAATTTGGCCCAGATGAAGATGTCCACCTCTACCCTCTTCCTCGAACAATTACAGAGGGCAAGAGTAAGAGCCCTGAGTCAACACTTAGTTGTTTTTATTTAAGTCCTTAATACTTTTTTGTTTCTGACGTCTGTTTCTTTGTCCTGCAGATCTTCATCAGCCACCGAAAAATTTTCGTCAATCCTTCTTCCCAAGAATAGATCTAAAAACACTCCTCAACCTCCCAATCCACAAACGAAAGGCCCCACTGTTACTAAACTTCATCCCTACATACAAATCCACTTTACCCGACATCCCAAGAAAAAGAAAGAAGAGTCTTTCTCCACCCACAGCCACGACCCTAACTGCTTCCACATCCCGAACAGATCAAGAGTCCACATCTGACCCAGCCGATCTTCCATCAACCTCGGCCCCCTACTTAATACCAATTCCTGAGCGTAAACGTCGACGAAGGCTTGTAAAGACTGCCGAGATGGTTCGTCCAAGGCCTGTCGTTCAAGACCTTCTCGCCGATCTTCCAACTGACGCCGAAGCCGTACCAGCGCAATCAATGCTCCCACCCAAACCAAAGAGAGTAAAAAAGGCTCAACCTAAGGCCAGGGCTACAGATGCCGAGGCTGAGGATGCTCTGCCGATTTCTAAACTAGCAGAAAGCAAAAAATCAGCCTCTACTTCAACCAAGAGGTCTGCTGAGGGCCAACCCTCAGGGTCTACACAATCGAAGAAGGTGAGGTCATCGTCCGCGACGACCTCGGCTTCAAAGAAGCCCGATGTCCCCTGGGCCCCTGATCTATCCCTGGAGGATAGGTCCATTATGGCTAGTGAAAGTGCTGACGACATTAACGTTGGTGTCACCCTCAGCACTGCTCTTCTCCTTCCGAACGACTTGGAGCGAAATGCTAAGCTTAGTGAGTATGAGAATTACGCTCTCATGCTCCAACACTCCGTCCAAGTGAGTATTTCTATTTGTACTTGTGATTTTTTCTTCCGCTCTTACTGAGAGTACTGTCTCACATTTCTGTTTTTCTGCAGGCCATTCAGCATGCCCACTCATTTTCCATGCAATCCTTTGAAAATCGTCAAAGGTTGGTTGATATGAAAAGGGAAGCATCTTCTATGAAGAGAGAGATCAAGTCTCTTGAAGCAAAAATGAAAAAACTGGAGGATCAAGTCGAGGCTGCAACTAAAGTTCAAACTTTAGCTCTTGAGAAGGCCGAAGCTGCTGAGGCCGTTAGAAAAGTTGCTGAGGCCGAGAAAAGAGAGGCCGAGGTTCAGAAGGCCCAAGCGGAGAAAGAACTCCAGCAAGCTCTGGCCACCAAAGAGGCCGAAATCAAAGAGGCCGATGAAAAGGCCTATGCCCAAGGTATGGCCGATGTCGCAGAAGATTATAAGCTTTAAGTCAGGCAGGCATGCAACAGGGGATTTTCCCTAGGTTGGATGTCCCTGATAAAGAAGCTTGATCTCCCTGTTGACTCGCCCCTTCGGAATGTTGATGCCATCCCTTTGCCATTTCCTCCTCCTCCACCTGAAGGTGGATCAGAATCTGATGCTGATGCTGAGGATGAAGATGAAGAAGCCTTGGTGAGAAAACCCAAGGATGCCGTCGTAGCCAAGTCCCCTCCTCCTGCTGAGCAGGTTATGGACTTAACCTTGGATGAGGAGGGTGATGAGGCCAAGGAGGCAACTAGGGAAACTGCTACTGGGGAGCTATCGTCCAATCTTCTCCTGATAGAAAGAAGTGTTAAAGAATCATTAGCAGAGATTGATGCCGAGATACAAGCGGAAAAAGTGGCCGACGAGGTTCCTCCAGAATCGTCCGAGGTCCCAGTCCCTGCAGTGGCTAACATTGAAGAAGCTTGACCAAATTGCTTTTTGTATTTTTTCCTTCTTTTTCTGTACTTTGCACTTTGTACTTTTTTACTTTCTGGGTAATGCAAAACTCTTTCTTTTGGCCGACGTGGTTTCTTTAATATGTAACTGCAATAGTTCTTCCTCTGGATGTTTTGATCTTGTGATATTCTGTTGACTGCTTCTGCATAGTCTTGTACTTAGAAAAAATCTTTTGTATGTTGCTTCCTTTGTGCAATCTTCTGGGGGTTACATACCTCGGGTATAACCATAAAACTTTTACTTCGGCAAGGTACTGTCCTGCAATCTTTTCATAAATTTCAACAAGTATAGAACATATATTTCGGAATGTAAACTTTTGCAAGCTTCTTCTTAAGTTTCAACAAGTATTAAATGGTAATCTTAGTCTTACCTACTTGTAAATTGCTACAAATTTCAACAAGTAATGAACAATATACTTAGCCTTTATTTTAACCTGTAACTTTCTGTATACCTCAGCGGGTGATCATATGTCGGCTTAACATAAACTTGTAAATTGCTACAAATTTTAACAAGTGTTAGGCATCTTCCCTAGGGTTTAAACAACCCACATATTGCTATGAGAACTTAAGCAATAACCTCGGCCTATCTTCGACTTGTAAATTGCTACCAATTTCAACAAGTGAAGATAAGGAATCAACTTAATTCCAACTTGTAAATTGCTACAAATTTCAACAAGTGAATTAAGGAATAACATCGGCTTAACTTCAACTTGTAAATTGCTACAAATTTCAACAAGTGAAGATAAGGAATCAGCTTAATTCCAACTTGTAAATTGCTACAAATTTCAACAAGTGAATTAAGGAATAACATCGGCTTAACTTCAACTTGTAAATTGCTACAAATTTCAACAAGTGAAGATAAAGAATCAGCTTAATTCCAACTTGTAAATTGCTACAAATTTCAACAAGTGAATTAAGGAATAACATCGGCTTAACTTCAACTTGTAAATTGCTACAAATTTCAACAAGTGAAGATAAGGAATCAGCTTAATTCCAACTTGTAAATTGCTACAAATTTCAACAAGTGAATTAAGGAATAACATCGGCTTATCTTTGCCTGAGTTTGATATGTCTTCAATAAACATCCATGCATAACTTTATCAATCATATATGTTGAAAGATTCTGAAAAGACTTTATTGATGAAATCGGCCGAACAATGATGTTTATCTAATGATAGAAAAATTTCAAATTACAAGTATTCCAAGGTCTGGGTAATGCTTTGCCCTCATTGTCCTCAAGCCGATATGCTCCATTGCCTAGTACTGAAGTAATTCTGTAGGGTCCTTCCCAGTTTGGGCCAAGCTTGCCCTCCCTGGGATCCTTCTTGTTCCCGACGACTTTTCTTAGGACTAGGTCGCCAACTTGAAAATCTCTTGGATTAACTTTCTTGTTGTAAGCTCTGGCAAGCTGTTGCTGGTATACTGCGAGCTGAATTGCAGCTTTCTCTCTTCGTTCTTCCAATAAATCCAGGTCTCGGGCTAAGAGTATGTCATTGGTGCCATTCTCTACTCCCTGGGTTCTGATCCCTGGGATGCCAATCTCTAATGGGATGACTGCTTCTGTGCCATAGGCCATGGCAAAGGGGGATTCTCCTGTTGATCTTCTCGGCGTAGTCCGATATGCCCAAAGTACGTTGGGCAACTCGTCCACCCACTTTCCTTTTGCTGCCTGGAGCCTCTTCTTTATTCCATCCAGGATTACTTTGTTGGATGCCTCTGCTTGCCCATTGCTTTGAGGAAAACTTGGTGTTGAGAAATAATTCTTGATCTTGAATTTTGCACAAAAGTTTTTGATAAGTTTGCTGTCGAACTGTGTTCCGTTGTCGGCAACTATTGCTCTTGGAATCCCAAATCTTGTGATAATGTTTTTCCATATAAAATTCTTAACGTCCACATCTCGGATTTTGGCAAGAGGTTCTGCCTCTATCCATTTTGTAAAGTATTCTGTTGCTACCAGCAAGTATTTTCTCTGCCCAGTTGCCTGGGGAAGTTGTCCGACCAGATCCATGCCCCATTGGGCAAACGGCCAAGGGCTGGATACTGGGTTTAGGTCGGCAGCTGGCTGATGTATCAAAGGTGCAAACTTTTGACATTGTTCACACTTCTTTACATAAGCTTCGGCATCCTTTTGCATGTAGGGCCACCAATACCCCTGGGTAATGGCCCTGTGGGCTAACGATCTGCCCCCAGCATGGCTTCCACAGATTCCTTCATGAATCTCGTAAAGGAAATCTTCAACCTGCAAAGGGTGTACGCACCTTAAAAGTGGTCCAGTGAACGACCTCCTGTAGAGATAACCTTCCGCTGTTAGACTGAATCTGGCTGATTTCAGCCTTATTTTATGTGCTTCTTTATGGTCTTCTGGCAGCTTCCCCTCTTTTAGGAATGCAATGATTGCATCCATCCAGCTTGGTCCAAAGCCCACGCACATTGCTTCTTGTTCGGTGCTCTGTTTATCTATGCTTGGGGCCGACATGTAGTCGATCATAATTGTCCTTGTTTTTCCAGTTTGAATTGAGCTGGCCAGGTTGGCTAACGCGTCGGCGTGGGTATTGTCATCTCGGCTAACTTGGAGTAATCTGCAGTTCTGGAATAGGGCTGCCAGTCGGATGACTTCCTTTGCATATGCCGACATTCTTTCGTCTCTGGCTGCAAATTCTCCTGTTGACTGGTTAACAATCACTTGTGAATCACAAAAAACAATTACCTCGTCTGCCTCTGCTGCTGCTGCTAGCTTTAGCCCTGCAATTAATGCTTCATATTCTGCTTCATTATTGGAGGCTTTGAACCCCAGACGAATGGATTTTTCTACAATTTCTCCATCTGGAGATATCAGCAGTACTCCTGCTCCTGCTCCCTGGCGGTTTGAACTTCCATCGACGAATAGTCTGAATGAATCGCTGATGTAGATGCTGCATGATCTGAGCTTTTCTTTCTCTTGCTTTTTTGTCTTTGACTGGGATTCTTTTTGCTTGTCGGGGCGATGCTCATCTTGGCTCGACGGAGCCCGAGGTGTGATGGCTTCAGGTGTGAGTTCTGCGACGAAGTCGGCCAAAACTTTGCCCTTTATTGCTGTTCTTGGCCTAAATTCTAGGTCAAACTGGCCCAGTGTTACTGCCCATTTTGCTATCCTTCCTGTTAAGTCTCCTTGATGTAATAAGGACTTCAGCGGGTGCTCTGTTAGGACCACAATTTTGTGTGCCTGAAAGTAATGGCTTAATTTCTTTGAAGCCATTACCAAGGCTAGCATTAATTTTTCCAGTGGTAGGTATCTTGTTTCTGCGTCAGCCAAAGTCTTACTTACATAATAGACAGCCTTCTACTCCCCTTTTTCCTCACAGATTAGCACTGCACTGACTGCGTGCTCAGAGACTGCTAAGTACAAAAACAATTCCTCCCCTGGAATTAGGTTAGAAAGGACCGGGGTTGTGGTCAAGTATTTTTTTAGGTCGGCTAAGGCAGCTTCACATTCTTCTGTCCATAGGAAGTCTGTGGCTTTTTTCACCAGGTTAAAGAAGGGTTTGCACTTGTCCGAGCTTCTGCTGATGAATCGGTTTAGGGCTGCGGCCCTTCCAGTGAGCACTTGAACTTGTTTTGCCGATATCGGACTCTGTAGTTCCAAGATGGCCTTGATTTGGTCTGGGCTGGCCTCAATGCCTTTTCTTGTTACCAGATATCCTAGAAATTTACCCGATCCAACTCCGAAGGCACACTTCGAGGCGTTGAGTCGGAGCCGATATCTTTTGAGTATGTCAAAGACCTCTTTTAGATCGGCAAGATGACCTTCTGATTTCTTGGTCTTTACGACCATGTCATCGATGTAAACTTCTACCGTTTTGCCAATTAGATGTTTAAACATCTTTGTCACTAACCTCTGATAGGTTGCTCCTGCGTTTTTCAGTCCAAAAGGCATTACCTTGTAACAGTACAGGCCTTTCGGGGTGATGAATGCGGTCTTCTCCTCATCTGGTGGGTACATAGCAATCTGGTGGTACCCTCTATATGCATCTAAAAAACTCATCCTTTCATGTCCCGAAGTGGCGTCTACCAGTTGGTCGATTTTGGGCAGGGGAAAGCTGTCTTTGGGGCAAGCTTTGTTGAGGCTGGTAAAGTCTACACAAACCCTCCACTTGCCATTCTTCTTTTTTACTACTACTGTGTTGGACAGCCATGTTGGGTACTGAACTTCTCGGATGGCCCTGGCTTCAAGGAGTCTGTCTACCTCTTCCTCTACTGCTTCGACGTGCATTAATGTCGGCCTTCTGGCTCGTTGAATCACTGGCTTTGCCGATCTGTCGACATTCAGGCTGTGGCAAGTGACCTCGGGGTCAATGCCAGGCATTTCATAGGGTGTCCAGGCGAACGCCTCTATGTTTGCCCTTAAAAAATCTTCTAGTTCTTTTTCTTCTTCTCTAGCTAAGCCTGAGCCGAGAAGAAAAAATCGTTCTTCGTCGCCCTCCTGGACGAGGATTTTCTTTAGCGCCTCTTCACTCTTCTCGGCTGGTTCTTTCCCGACGTCTTCTAGGACTTCCATGTTTTCATCTTCAACTTCTGCTTTCTTTGGCTCCCGTATACTACAGGTGGACTTTATTGCTGCCATGGAGCAATTTTTGGCTTGTAGTTGATCCCCTCTGACTTCTTCAATCCCATGCTCTGTTGGGAACCGGAGTAGTTGATGCAACGTCGAGGGAACTGCCCCCATTGCATGCAACCACGGCCTTCCCAAGATGATGTTGTATGGTGAGGGTGTATCAATTACCAGGAATTCCGTCCTGATCTTCTTAGTGCCGGCTTGTACTTCTAAGCTTGTTGCACCCAGTGGCCATGTCGGTGTTCCATTAAAGCCGACCATCGGGCCGCTTGATTGTTCTAGGTCATCGGGGTGAAGGCCTAGCTCTTTGTAACATCTGACATACATGATGTCACAGGAGCTGCCTTGATCTATTAGGATGCGTTTTACTTGGCACTCCCCAACCTGGAGGGATACTACCAAGGCATCATTATGCGGATGTTGGACCAGTTCTAGGTCGGCTTCAGTAAAGGCTATCATTGGCCCTTGGCATTCTTCTGGCCGATGTCTCTTTTTCCCGACTTGGTAGATATGCTGCAAATGTCTTACCCTCTGGGTTTCTCCTCTGACTTCGTTTTCGTTGACCCTTGAGTGGATCACATTAACCACCCTCGGTTCTCCTGCTTGTGGTAGCTGTGCTGGGGGAGGGGGTGCTGCTGGTGCTTGAGGCAACCTTGCCTGCTCTTCCCTTGTTCTGGCCTCATTGACCAGGTCTCTCAGAAGGCCTTGTCTTACCAGGTCCTCCAAGTGTGCTTTTAAGGCTCTGCAACCTTGAGTTGGATGCCCTTCTTCATTGTGGTAGGCACAACGTCTACCAACGTTCCTTCCCATGAATTCCCCCGGTGCTCTTGCCGGAGCCCTGAAATAAGGTTGATTTCGAATCCGATCTAAGATTTTATGGATTGGGATCCGGAATACCGTGGTTACCGCCTGTTTATTTCTTAATTCTATTTCTTGTTTGGTCGGCCCATTGTTGACTCGGCCTCGCTTTGGCGAGCCGTTTCCCTTTTCTTGTTTCACCTCTTTGTTTCCCGATGTATCTTCTTCGGCCCTGGCGTATTTCTCAATTCTTGCCATGAGTTCTTCCATGCTTTTTGGCAATGTTTTTGCCAAAGACTTCCGTAGAGGGCAGTCATCTTTCAGGCCGTTCTTAAAGGACACGACTGCTACTTCCTGGTTGCATTCGGGTATTCGGTTGAACACCTCGTAGTACCTCTTCGCATAGGCCCTGAGGCCTTCTTCCTTGGTGATTCGTAGAGCCATCAAAGCATCAACCCTCAGGGGTTGCAGCTTGTTGGTCACGAATCTGGCCACAAACATCTCGGCCAAGCCTTCCCATGTCTTTATGCTTCCTTTTGGTAACTTATGGAACCAATCAGATGTAATTTCCCCAAAGGATGAGGGGAATACTTTACAGAGCAACGGCTCGTTTCCGCTATATAATGCCATTGAATTCAGGTATAGCCCAACATGAAAGTTTGGATCTGACTTACCATCATAGATTTGAAACCTCGTCATACTGAATCTTTTGGGCGGTTCGAATTTGTCCAGTTCCACCGAGAAGGCTGTCTTCGGTTTTACTGGTGAGTTTACCTCGGCTTCTGCATTCTGCTGCCTCCTCTTGAGGTAGTCCCTTAAGTCTTCTTTGCTCCTCCCTGGAGCTCGGCTGTCTTTGGATTTTAGTCTTTTCGGTACACTGCTTTCGGCCTCGTGGTGGGTCCATTTGGATCTTTCTTCATGGGTTGTGTCAAAATGGAGTACTTGCCCCTGAACATGTCGATGTTCTTTGGGGTCTGGATTCTTCATGTGGTGTGTCCTTCGGGACTCCTCTTGCCTCGGCTTTTCCCGTCCGACTTCCCTGGAAGGCCGGTGAGAATGCTTTCCGCTCCTGGTATGCTGAGGGACCTCGGGGATTGTTTTTCTTCCACCCTTCTGAGTGTTGTTCGCCGGCATCGGCGTATCTTGCAGCGGGTATGGTGGCTGCATAACGTTATTCTGCATCATGAAGTTGACGACTGACTGAAGGTCCGCCAACTTGTTTGCTAGTTCTTTCACTTCCTCATCCCTCCGTAAGCACCTGTCCCTCCATACCTGGAGGTTGTCTTCATTGTAGTACTTTCCTTGGTTTGTTCTTTTTGACGTGTCGCCTTCTGGGATGACGTCGTTCTCTCTGTGACCCTGGTCACGGGCTTCTGCACTGTGGTTGTCTCCTTCTATGTCAAGGTCAATCGGTCTGCCACTCCCAGTGGGGGCGTCATCCCCAATATTTTCCTGCTGTCCGTTACTGGCCATCTATTCTTCCTTCGTTCCTACAGACGGCGCCAAATTGTGTGGGTGAAAATCTGACCATACTGCCCGTTTAGTGATCTGCTGGAGAGCACAGGTAGAATAGATGGCTTTAGCAACCTGTAACAGAAAGGAAAAGCTCCGGCGGTGGTTCTTCCACCCGGGGGCACTCCGACGATCAAGTCAGTATATCTCTCAAAGATAATCAAGTATTAAACTGAATACTCAAAACATAAATTGCATACCTTAGATCCACGGGGGTGCCTCTCTTTTATAATATACTCAATCCAAGTCCCACTAGAAGTATGACTTCTATGAACTTCCAATTTACTGTTTACTCTAGACTCTTTAAGAGATAAAGATAAACTCCCTAAGAGCTTTATCCTTATCTTGGTTAAGTCCCCTCTTTGCCTTAGGACTCTTGCCCCTTATCTCGGATTCCGATATCTTCGGAGATGACCTCGGCTTCTCCGAGATTACCTCGGCTTAACTACCAGGGCACGTGGCACCTCGGCTGACACGTCGGCGTCACCATGCCACGTGTTGGTATTCAGAAAATATATCCCCACAAAATAAATAGCAAGAATGAGTTAGATTTTTAATTTTTTGACTAATATAGTTTGTTTTCAAACATATGTATTTTAAATTTGAATTTGAGAGTTTTATGGTAATGGAATTGGATGAATTTGAAATAACAAGGGTTAATTATACTAATTTAAAATAAATATAATTATTAGTGAATATATTTTTATCCCATCATCTATGAATTTATACATTTTAATTCCTCAATTATAAAAGTGCATCATTTTAACCTATTTATTCCTCCCAAATTTAGCATTTGTAGGATTTTGTAAGTAGCGAGGTTAAAATGTATGACTTTTTTATAGACTACATACAGTATATTGTAAAATTCATTGTGTGGGGGTCTTGATATAATTAAGCCAAATATTAATGTAGAAATAGATAAATCATTCACTAAGGATTATAATTAATTGTGCGGAGAGAAAGTTCTGGTTCTGCAATTTTTTTAGTAAAAAAATTTCACTTCTCAATCTTACTAAATTGAAAAATCCTTTTATAAAAAAATAATTAAAATATAAAAAAAAATTGTAAAGATAAATTACCTATAGTGCCCTTGAACAATTCCAAATATCAAGGTGTCAGGGGTGGTTTGGGATGATCTAAATAAGTACATTTTTTGACTTTTTACAAAAAAATATACAAAAAAGTAAAAAGAGGATGTGATGAAAAAAAAAATAAAAAGATAAAAAGTGTGTACTTATTAGTATACCCCCAAACAAGGCTAATTGTCATGCAAGTGGTTTGCTAAGGTTTCAATTTTCATTTTGACCCTATTGGTATTGCCAAATTGTGATTAATGCTCTATCTAGTCTCTCCTAGTTAAATACAATAATAGGATTACTACAGTCAA
This sequence comes from Camellia sinensis, assembly GCF_055761805.1. Lineage (NCBI taxonomy): Eukaryota > Viridiplantae > Streptophyta > Magnoliopsida > Ericales > Theaceae > Camellia > Camellia sinensis. The sequence goes on from NC_138969.1 coordinate 11,750,949, forward strand.
GGTCCAAAACCTTGGACTTGTTGGGTTATGCCTTACTCAAGTAAGTTTATATTCTATTCATTGTTTCTTGGGTTAATATATATATTAAAGCAGGGAGATACTACTTGTCAATGTGAGTACCAAAAAATTATTATAAAATCATAAAAAAGAATTATAATTATAATTATAATTATTAATGTGCATCAAGTTTACTGTTTATTTGTAACTAGATTGAAGTTTCACCTTACGTTGTGTTTGGTTAAGAGATTTGGAAAGGGAAAGAAAAAAATGTGTGAAACTATGTAAAATTTAGGTATGTTTTGTTCACATTTCACCTACTTTTTATATTTCTCTTTCTAAATTCCTCCTCAAATCTCCCAACCAAACACAGTATTAAAATAATTGCTATTACCATTGTCAAGAGGGCTGTTTGGCAAAATTTAAAAGTGGAGCTTTCTTGGATTATAATTTTTTAAAAATTAATTTGTTTTGTTGTAGATTTTTAAAACTTCAACTTTAAAACTTATTATTTAGTTAAGCCTCATGTTAGGCCTCTTTTGGCAATTGATTTTTTTAGTCAAAAAGTCAAAAAGTTATTAAAAAAATTAAAAAGCCAACAACATATATAAAAAACTCAAAGATTCCATTTTCTCTCTACTTTTTGCACATCTTTTCGTAAAAATCAAAAAGTCATCCCAAACATACTAATTTTTTCTACATCATATTTTAACCAATTAGCCAAAAAGTTACTAAAAAAGTATGTTCCCAAACGAGGCTCTAGAATATGTATTTGGGTTTTAATGTATTAGGTTTTCTATGGATTTTGTGTTTGGCCACTTAGGCTTTTTTTGACTATTTTAGCCACAAAAAATAAAGGAAAAATTGGCCTAAGGTCCCTCCTCTACTTTTGATAGGAGGAGAGGTCTAAAATAATATGTTTTGATGGCTAACGTCCTTCAAATTTATTTTAGGTTGTAAAGTACCTAAATTACCCTTCTTTTATAACATAAATTTGTTTGAATATTATATTGTTGACTTCACGGTGAGATTTTGGAAACCGAATTCGCAGTAGAGATTTTGTCGGAGATTGCAGTGGAGTTGACAAGAAATTTGTTTGAATATTATATTGTTGACTTCACGGTGGAAATTTCGTTGGAGATTTCAGTGGAGTTGACGAGAAAGATTGCTACGATCGTGTAGATTTCGTCGGAGATTTCAGTATGTTGATCGCGTAGATTTTCAGTGGAGTTGAATCAAGTTTGTTTTCGATGGAGATTCCACATGCATTTTGATTTTTGTTTTTAATTTTTATTTAGAGAGAGGCCAGCTTGATAGAGTTGATTTTTATTTTTAGAATTAATTTTTGATTCTCTGTTTTTTTTATCAATTTCAAAGAGTGTTGACAGTGTGTTGATCGTGTAGGTTTTTGAGTGGAGTTGAATCAGGTTTGTTTTCGATTTAGATTCCACATGGATGTTGATTTTTGTTTTGAATTTTTGTTTAGAGAGAGGCCAGCTTGATAGAGTTGATTTTTATTTTTTGAAATAATTTTTCATTCTTTGTTTTTTGATCAATTTCAAAGAGTGTTGATAGTGTAGTTGATTTTGATGTTTAGAATTCATTTTTCGTGCTCTGTTTTTTATCAACATGCTGATCAATGATGTGTTTTGTTCTATGTTTTTTCAAACCAGAGAAATTTCATTTTCTGCACTTTTGTTGGTATAGTCCAGAGAAAATTGTAAGTTTGTTATTATAATCCAACGAAAATCACAGAGAAAATTATAAGTGCATTTGGACATATTATGAGAAGTTTCTAATGCAGATAGAATCTGAGAAAGTGAATGTAAGTTCATAAATTTATCTGGACTTTTATTTATAGTTCAGAGAAAATTATAAGTTTGTTACTCACTTTGAGTTTGTAGTTCAGAGAAAATTATATGTTTGTAGAAGATGAATAGAAGTTTTTGTTTCTCTAAGAAAAAGTTATTTTTTGTGTTTTTTCTTTCAGTTTAAATGGACAATGCAGTGTTTTTTGTTATCTTGAAGGTGTATATAAGTTTGTAAATTTCTCTGAATTTTTCTATGAGTGCAATATTGCAGAATGACGCATAGAAAATTGTTAGCTTGCAGTGAGGTGAAAATCACATAGAAGCCTATAATTTCATAACAGATATTCTGTGTGATTTTTTTCTATGATTGTCTTTAATAGTTAGCAGTGAATTTCTCTGTGATTCTCTCTGGATTCATTAAGTTTCTGTGATTTTATTTTTTGTCATATTGAAGGTGAATATAAGTTTGTAGATGTCGTTGGACTTTTATTTTAAGTCCAGAGAAAATTATAATTTTTAGAAATTTCTCTGGACTTTTATGTTGTTCTTGTGAAGTGTTTTTATGTTAAACAAATTATTTTTCTTATTTTTTCTTTCAGTTTCAATGGACAGTGCAGTGTTGTTGCTGTGCAAATATGGGAATGATACTATTGTCATTAATGTTTCATGCGAATTGAATTTTGAGGAATTGGTTGGCATTTTGTGTAAAACATGGGAGAATTTGAAACCTGAGACTATGTATATTTCATATTCTATTGTGGGCCATCCGAATTGTATGGTTCGAAATAATATTGATTTTCTGAATATGTTGAGGGTTGTTTGTGCACGCGGTGTTGATATAGTTGATATTTCAGTTACTAGATGTAGTACTTCTGATGAAGAAGATGAAGTGGGGTCTAATTGGGTAAATGTTGTGGATGGTGAGTGTGATAGGCTGGTAGATATTGAAAGGAATTCACTCTCTAAGTTTTGTTCTCACCAAGAAAAGGTGTTATTGTCAGCTGGTTGGCGAAATAATATTACGAGTGTTGGACAAAAGTTTGAGGGTGGTGTGGTTGAGTTCCGTACTTTTTTATGCAAGTATACTATTGAGGTTGGTTTTCAGTTTACGTATGTTAAAAATGACAAGCTGAGGGTTACGGCAGAATGTGCATATAAGGAATCAAGGGGATGTATGTGGCGTGTACATGCTTCAGTTGAAAAAACAAATGGGTTCTTCTACATAAGGACTTTGAACAATGAACATACGTATGGTGTGGCGGTTCATACAAGTAAACATGCTAGGATGACTTCCAGCTTAGTTTCTGGGCTGATACTTGAAGAGGTAAGTGCAAAACCTTTAACTCGTCCAGTGAATGTTGTCAAAGAAATGAAAGACAAGTATGGGGTCTCAATCAGTTATAACTGTGGTTGGTTGGGTGTTGAAAAAGCAAAATGTAGTACATATGGGGATTCTTGTTTGTCATTTGATCAATTACAGTGGTATTTTGATGAGGCATTGAAGAACAATCCAGGTAGTCGTTTTGAGTTAGATTTTGAAGATAACAAGTGTTTTAAAAGAGTGTTTGTGGCTTTTCATGCATGCATTGCTGGTTTCAAATATTGTCGGTCATTGCTTTTTCTTGATGGAACATTTTTTAAAGGACGATACAAAGGAGTTATGTTTGCTAGAACGGGGAAAGATAGGAATAAAGGTAATTGTAAATATATCTAATTTTATCTAAGTATATGAATTTTCTATACATGTAGGAATTGAGTGAATGTAATTTTTCTCTGACACTTTGAATTTTCTCTGGTTTTGGCCACTGTGTGGATTTTCTATGGTTGTGGCCACTGTGAGAATTTTCACTGGATTTTGGTCAGTGTATGAATTTTCTCTAGATGTTGTCATTGTGTGAATTGTATCTGTAGGTGGTCACTAAGTGAATTTTCTCTGGATCTTATGATTGTGTGAATTTTCTCTGTAGTTGGTCATTAAGTCAATTTTCTCTGGATGTTGCCAATGTGTGAATTTTCTCTGGAGTTAGGCACTAAGTGAATTTTCTCTGGATGTTGACAGTGTCAAACTTCTTTAGTTGTTTATTGTTCTATTTTTCTCTGCATGTGTATATCTAATATGCTTGTTCCTATTTGTTTTGTAGGTTTTTTTCCTGTAGCTTTTACTGTTGTTGATGCTAAGAATAAGACAATTGGTGTTGGTTTCTTGAACATTTATGTGGAGTATGGGGATCAAAAAGGGTGATAAGTTTCATATCAGATCGACATTGTGGTATTGTGGAGGGAATTGCTAGGTTTGTCCCTAATTGCTTTCATGGATTTTGTCTTGAACATCTAAAGAGAAATTTGAGGGATAAGTTGTCATATGGAAACACAAATTTGGTTAGGGAGACGATTGTGTCCAAGTTTTCAGAATGTGCATATGCTCCAACAAAGGCATCATTTCATTTCAAGTTAAATGAATTAAAAAGTAAGGGAGGAGACATTGTGAGTATTTTCTTGGGAAGTTTACCATATGAAAATTGGAGTGATGCATATTTTGTGGGGAAACGTTATGGTGAGATGTATTCAAATGTTGCTGAGTCATTCAATTCATGGATACGAGAAGCTCGGCACTTGCCAATAACAAATTTGGTGGACATGATACGGTTACAAATCGTGAATATGAGGTCTGATAGGAGGCTGCTCTCTAGTAAATGGAATAAAGTTCTGTGTCCTCATATGGATAGTGTGTTGGAGAAGTCTTTTTTGGATGGGAGGACATGGAATGTGAGTTTATCATCTGATAATGTCTTTGAAGTGCATTGTTTTCCTTCGGTTATGGTTGATCTTTGGTTGAGAACTTGTTTATGTCGAAAATGGGAAATAAATAGGTATCCATGTCAACATGCTGTTGCTGTAATTTTTAGGAGTGGAAAGAATTTGAATTCATTTGTTGAACCATTTTTTCATGCTGATATGTATCGTCAAGTATACTCGTTTTTTATTAGCCCAGTTCCAACTGTTGAAAAACCTGTGTGTATCATTGAAGATGCTATAATTTTACCTCCATTAAGTAAGAGACCAGCTGGGAGGCCGAAGAAGAACATAATTGCTTCTACTGGAGAGTTTAAAAGGGTAATTAAGTGTAGTCGTTGTGAGAGTATTGGTTACCATAATAAGAGGACATGCAAGGAACCTTTGTTAAATAGTTGAGGATTATACATTTTATTGATTGAATAATACATTTGATGATTACTTTGTGTATTTTGTTTTGTGAAATGTATTTTTTAGCTCTTTTGAAATTTCTCTGAGTTGAGAATTTCTCTGGACCAGGGAAGAATTTCTCTGGACTCACTTCAACTCAGAAATTTTTGTCAAAGCCAGAGAAATTTTCCTCACCAACTCGGAGAAATTCCTCATCTCCAAATCACTCAACCCAGAGTAATTCATAACTCAGAAATTCCATTTTTTGTCACCATTCGAATCTGTCAATTTCATCCGGAGAAATTTTCCACTATCAGAGAAAACTATCTGGACATTGTGTTTTGAAATTTGAAATTCATCCAGTGAAATTTTCCAGTGGCAGATAAAATCACTGTGCGCTTTGTGTTTTGTTGAGTTTGATGATTGTTTTGTACCAACACAAAGTATTACAAATTACATGATCATATAGACATCCCCTTGGGACGATACAAGTTAAATTTCTCTGTGAATTTCTGGTAGTTCATACCAGAGAAATTTCTGGAGACAATTTTCTTTGTGTGGATTGTGTTGACAATCACAATAAATATATATATATATATATTTAACCATCGATAGGTATGAAATTTACATTAGTCGAAATAAAAAAAAATGAAATTTACATTAGTCAAGAAAGGATATATACATATATGTCAAGGATCATCATTCTTTCAATGTATCAACAAAAAACTGAATGGTTAATATTGTATGGATATATGCATATATGTGAGACAATTTTCTCTGTGTGGACATATACATTGTCTTCCTTTCACTAGTTTCACTATTACATTTGTGGTTCTTCTGGAGGTATTTCAATTGGTTCAGTCCATGACCGGCCAACTTCGGTCACAAATCTCTCTATGAGTTCTGCCCTCATCAACCTTATCTCTTGTGTGGACAATTTGGAGCTGATAGGTTCATGTTTGCTATATTGTTTCATTATATAGCAAACAAAGAGGCCACAATCCAAACTGCATACAAATTATAGGTATGGTTAGTTTTAAGAAACATGCAAATCAGGTTATCTTATTTATAGATGTATGAAACTTACGAATCACTTTCTTGTTGTGGAGCATTGTTGACATACTCAAAGTCGTAACTTGTGTTTTGTGAGTTTATTAATTTGAAAGAGGGTTGTGATTGAGCGTCTCTTTCAAGGCAAGCTTTCAAAAAATTCTCCACGTAATCTTGCTGCAAAAAAATAATTTTTAAATAACAGAGAAATTTACGGACAAATCAATGGGATTCTATGAAAATTATCATCACATAAAGATTATGATGGATCAAAGAAATTTGCACTCGTTACTAATTGTTTTACATCTTTGACATATTTGTCTTCTGCATCATCTCTCCTTGGCCTCAGTGAGTTGTAGAACCTCCATAAATTGTTTTGTTTGTCTAGGACAAGCAAGGTCCAGTGATTTCCATGTGTGGACTTCTCATTACCTCCAGTAGGGGTGTCCGCGGTTCGGTTTGGGATAGTTTGCGGTTCGGGAAAAAGTCAACCCGCAACCGCCCGCAATGCGGTTTGCGGTTTGTGCGGATAGGGTTCGCGGATGTGCGGGCGGTTGCGGGCGATTTGCGGATTGAACTTTTTTTTCAAAAAATTATTTTTAAACCTTTTTTTTCTCCCATTTTGTCAATCTTTATTTTGGACATTATTTCTCATATTTTCTAAAAAGCTCCAACATTAATAATTAATAAATTAAAACTTATAAAACACTTGAAGATAGATAAACAACTCACTCTGCACCCAAGAGAGCAGATGCAAGCTTGCAATACCCAATGTACCACACCCACAACCAAAATCTGCCACTACCTTGTTGGCCACATCCCCAAATGAATTCTCTGCCTAATAGGTTTCCAAATACATGTTTTTACAAAACAACAATTTATAAAAACACAAACCCAAAAAAAAAAAAAATAGAAAACCTTGAAGATAGAAAAGCTAGAGGAGAAAGAAGAGTATATAGTGTATAACATCCGAGAAGCGATATAAGGTCCAGTTGAAGGGATCCAAGATGACCTTCCAATTGCTTGAGCTTCATCTTCTAGTGGGAGAATCCTCGATTGAGAGAGAGATTCAGAATTAAATAACATACACAATTAATAAAAATTACTTAAGAACAAATTCAACAAAATGTAAACTTACAGAATGTAAACTTACAAAATTCAACAATTAATAAAAATTATTTTTTCAGAATGTAAACTTGCATTAGAAATACAGATTCAGATTAACACAGATTCAACGAAAATTCTTAAGAACAAATTTGTATATATATATAAAAGAAAAAAAAGAAGATTAACACAGATTCAGATTATTCTTAAGAACACAGATTCAAATTCTTAAGAACACAGATTCAGATTAAGAACACAGATTCAAATTCTTAAGAACAGATTCAACAAAGATTAAAACTGATTCAGATTAACACAGATTCCAAAACAAACAGAACAGATATGTTGGTCCAAAAAAAAAAATCAGATTTATTTCCAAAGAAACATTCAGATTCGATCGGTGCAGAGATGAGAGAGAGAGAGAGAGAGAGAGAGAGAGAGAGAGAGAGAGAGGCTTACCTGTGAGTCGATCGGTGCAGAGATGCAAAACCAAACTGTGGATCTGATGAGATGAGAGAGTGAGAGAGACATATCAGATCAGAGACATATCTGATATATATGTATATATATATATATATAAAACAAAGAAAAATCAACGATCGGGGCGAGAGAGAGAGAGACAGAGATTGAGAGAGAGAGTTTAACTGTGAGTAGATCGGCGGTGCGATGATCGGTGCGATAAGATGAACAACGAGAGAGTGAGAGAGAGTGATCGGTCCAGAATAACGAAACGAGAGAGTGAGAGAGAGTGATCGGTCTAGAATAACGAAACGAGAGAGTGAGGGAGAGAGAGACATAGATGAGTTAAGATGGGGCTGACTGAGAGAGTGAGGGAGACGAATTTAGGGTTTTTTTTTTTGTTTGTAATGAGGTGAGTGAGATGGTGATAGACGGCTAGATTTGAAAGAGAGAAAAAAAAAATAATTAATTTAATGCGGGTGGGTTAGGCGGGTGCGGTTCAAACCCGCAACCCGAAATTTATATAAAATCCAACCCGCACCCTACCCTAATGTGTTTGCGAAACCGCCCACACGCGTGCGGTTCGGTTTGGGTAGGGCGGTTTGGACGGGTCGGATAACCCTATGCCCAACCCTAACCTCCAGTATTTATTGGGAAATTAAGGAACCTGTAGTTCCTCCATGCTGTTTCAATATGCTTGTCAAATAAGGACACTCAAAAAGATTGATTTTCTGTCATCTTGATGAAATTCTGTGTTCAGAGAAAATCAAAAAATGGTTTTGTTATGACTAGTGACACAACTGGCTTCAAGAAGTATCTTAAGAAGAGAAAGTAGTAAGTAAATTCCAGAGAAAATCAAATAAAATAATAGTAACATACTAAGCTCATGGATGTGAAAAAAAATGAGGTTGGTTGTTGTCTTTCTCTTATTTGGTCAGCCAAAAGGATCTCTCCATAGCCATCAATGACCTGAAAAATATGATTTATAATTGTAATATTGGTTTATAAATGCTGATGGAACATTGCAGAGAAATTTTGATGAAAGGGAAAGACTTACATTGTTGGCAATTTCTTTTTGCTTTATTAGGTTTCCAATGTCTTCAAAGGTAATGAGATTCAACTCACTTGTCCAAATTAAAGCCCTATAAGATGACAAAGAAGGGATTTAATTGTTGTTAATGCAATATAAGTTTGTAATTTGTTGTTTGTTATCTTCTATTTTGTTTGTTGTACTTACTCAAGTCCAGACACATTTGATATGTGCTGCAAAATGTCTTTTACATGATCTTTTATCAATCTTGAAATCAGAAGAGTTTGTGGAAAGACCCAAGATTTTCTGATGTTTATAGGTTGAGGCAAGACGTACGCATCGGCATCAAGCACTTCTTTGTCCTTCGTGCATTGCTCAGCTTGCTTTGCAACTTGCTTTGAAGCTCTAGTCACTTTCGCATCTTTGGGATATTAGAATTCTGGATCGTGCTGCTTTTCCTTCCTTTCTTTTGCCTTTAAATTTTTTATCATTGACGTCGGATCTTTTTTGACTGTAGATAGTGAAAATATTAGTAAAAGTGAAATTTCTCTGAAGTAACAGATGATATTTCAATATGTAAATTTATTTGATTCAATATTTTTCAATTACCATAAACTTTTGTCTTTTGTTTCGGTTGTTCTTTGTGTGCCATTTGTTCTTATTGGGTTGTTGGTTGTTGTTCCACTTGCATTCCAACTATACACAGTGAAAATCAAACAAGCCCCAAAAATGGAATAAGAAAACATACAGAGAAAATGAAATGAGCAGTAGAAATATAACTAATGTGTTCAGAGAAAATTATAATAAATAGAAATTTCTCTGAGTTATGTTGACACATGGACATAACTTTTTTTGGCTCAAGATTTTCACTGACCTTGTGGTTGAAGTTGTGTTGGTGTTTGGTATGGTTGTGTTGCTAGTTGGACGGATAGTTCTTGAACTTGTTCATGCAATTTAGCATTTTCAGTTTCAAGCTCCGAATTTGAACACCTCAACTGTTGAATTGTTTTTATATCGTCTGTTTTTTCAACCTCCAACATCCTTAGTTTCATTTGGATTGTGCTTTCTTTTTCTTGAAGTTCTGAGTTAAGTGATGTCAGGATTCTTATTGCAATATCCTTTTCAGCAAGTAATTCAATCCAATTTCTCTCTTCTTCTTTTTAAGATTGAGAAAGTGCCTTCAATCTTTGACGTAGATCATCAATTTGGGCATCCTTTGATTCCTCAAATTCTTGACGCTGATGCATTGTTGAGCCACAAATGCTATCATGCTGTTGGTCCATTGGCTCATTATGTTCTTCTTCATCACTTTCCTCCTTGTTTTCTTCTTGCTGTTCATCTTCTTCTTCATCTTCTTGTTCACTGTCTTCTTCTTTCTGTTCATTTTGTTCTTTGTCTTCTGCTTCTATTTCTTCACTTTTTTCTCTGGTTTCTTCTTCTCCACTGCTTGCTTGATGTTCTTGTCCATTGCTGGCTTCGTATTCTTCTATGTTGCCTTTTGCTTCTTCATTCCCTCCATCTTTAGATGGATCTTGTAATGTCTCCTTGAATTTGACAATTGCCTTTTTTGATTCTTTCTTCGTCTTTTTACCAAGACAGAACTCCCCTAATGGGTTTTTGACTAGCTGCTTGTTATCTATCTGTAACAGGAGACTCTTTTATTAGAGAAATGTTACAAAATTCACTGAGAAAAAAAATTTAAATAAGGAAAATAAAATTCATCTAAATGATACTAATGGGAAACAAATTTCAAAGAAAATTGTATGGGCCAGAGAAAATTAGAGACAAGGAGTTAATTTTATAAGACAGAGAAAATTATGAAACAAGCAACATAATTTAGATATCAGAGAAAATCAATCAAGGCTTATAAGTTAATGTTTGACTATAATTATGTTAGAGAAATTTGGATTTCAGAGAAAATTCATCAGAAGGGTAGAAATAAACAATGTTTATCAAAGATGCAAGGCACATAAGTTATGGGCAGAGAAAATTACACACAAGGAGATAAAGTTTTATGGGCCAGAGAAAATTATGAAACAACCAACATAATTCAGATATTGAAGAAAATCAATTAGGACATATAAGTTAATGTGTTACAATTGTGGTCAGAGAAATTTGAATGGCAGAGAAAATTGATTACAATGGCAGAAATAGACCAGTGGTAACCAAAGAAGAAAACATAAATTGATAGTTCAGAGAAAATTGATCTTAATCAATCAATGCACAATGAGGGAAACAAAGCAGTGGTCAGAGAAATTTTGGAATTTCACTGAGATTTCAGTAGCAATAGGAATCTAACCTGTCGAGATGCAAGAGAGTGGACTGGTGTCTTCTGCAGCTGTTTCGTCAAGCTTTGCAGGTTCCACTTGGTACATCTTGGGAAGTCAGTTGTGTTACTGTCTTCCGAGTCAATGATAGTTGCATGTTCACATAGCCAATACTGTGATGAAAATTAAAGTAAATAAAATTTTCTAAACGCACAAATTTGTAAGTATGATAACTGCAAATTTGAATGGATATTATACTTACCAGCAATGCAATAACACACCCCGTAACTTTTTCTGGAGTTTTGTGCAATGCCATGATAGAATCAATCAATGTTGATGTGATTGCTTCTGGCCAATCATACTGTTTCATTGATTCAAGAGGTTCCACATACTTTATAAAAACCCAAACTATTGAATTCCCACTTGTTGCAAAAAATAGGGTGAGACACAAGTACAATGTAACAATGATTGTTACATCTTTGAAGTCAGTTGGTTGCTTGCCTTTCATTGCTTTGACCAAGGCATTTTTAAGAACAGGACCAGTGAGCCTTGTGTCCTTTTGGAATATTCTCCTGAGGAATTAAGATTTTGGCTTTTTAGAGTATCTTAATGACATGGCTCCTTTACCTCCTTCCAAACCAAAAATCAAGGTCATGTCATTTGTTGTAAAGGTCAGGTTCTTCTTACCAACTGTGAATGCTTTTGTTTTTTCATTGTAACATTGGATTATGGCAACTACATCATCGTCGGATTTCCTAGATTTCTTTGGATCCATCTTTCCAGTGGTTAGAGCTCGGATCAAATACCAAAATGGGGTCTTTTGAAGCTCTAGAAGTTATTTTGAATTGAATTTAAGTGTTTGAAAAAAGGAGACGACAGATGAGAGGTTGGATCGGAATTAAATGTTGTAGTGAGCTCTCTTTCTGTGGAGTTTAACAAGTTTTTTCCCCCTTGAGCTTGAGTCTTTTGAAGTTGGGATACTCATCTGGATGCTAGTTGCTTCATCACCTTGGACTTGTGTGTTTTGGTGAGGAGTTTGTGGTGTTTTGTTGCTGGTTTTTGATCTTAGATCATAAGAAGACTGAGAGAGTTGTTCTTTCTTGCTTGGTGTTTCTAGTGTTTTGTTGCTGGTTTTTTATCTTAACCCATAAGAAGATTGAGAGAGTTTCTGTTTTTTGCTTGGTGTTTCCGGTGTTTCGCTTTTACGTTTTGCCATTTCTAGACAATGATTAAAACATAAAGATGTCAACATTAAATCCCAGAGAAAATTGAACATGCCAGAGAATATTGGACATGTCAGAGAAAATTACAGATAAAGGAGAAAATTACAAAAAAGAGAAAATTGGAGATGCTAGAGAAAATTACAGATGAGGAAAATTTACAGAAAATTGGACATGCCAGAGAAAATTGGACATTAAAAATTAAATGTCATAGAAAATTAACACAACATCATAAACATGGGAGAGAAATTTTCAATAATTGTTAAAATTACATATAGAAGTAAACATACCAGAGAAAATGAATGATAGAAAAAAGTAAACATGGTAAGCGAAAGAAAATTTCCATTCCACAATTAGTAAGATAAAATAAACAAAGTAATGTAAACATGCCACTGAAAATTACACCACATTGAAACCAAGAATTGAACAAAATAAACATATCAGAGAAAAATACATATTCCAGAGAAAATTACACATTTTTGAGGAAATTTCCATTCTAGAGAAAATTTCAATTCATAATATTAAAATGCCAGAGAAATTTATATACACAACCAGAGAAAATGAACCATGATAGAGACACAAAAGGGAGGAAAGTGGTGTGATGTGGTCAGAGAAAATTATAAATACCAGAGAAACTTTAACAGGCAAGAGAGTAATAGACATTCTAGAGAAAAATACATATTCCAGAGAAATTTACAAAGTAGAGAAATTCATAGACAAAATTACAGAAACATGCTCAAGAATAAGATCAAAATACAGAGAAATAACTTTTTCTCAAAATACACATGACAGAGAAAATTCAAAGAAGAAACATTCATTCCAATCCATAATATTAAAATTTCAGAGAAAATTAAAAATGATAGAGACACACAAGGGAAGGAAAGTGATGTGATGTGGTCAGAGAAAATTATAAATACCAGAAAACTTAGACAGATGCAAGAGAGTAATAGACATTCCAGATAAAGATAGACATTCCAATTAAAAATACATATAACAGAGAAATTTACAGAGCATGGAAATTTATAGACAAAATTACAGAAACATATTCAAGAATAAGATAAAAACACAGAAATTTATTTTTTTGAAAATAAACATGCCAGAGAAAATTGAAAGAAGAAACATAAATCAAGCAAAAATCAGAGAAATTCAAATGCCAGAGAAATTTACAGATAAAATCACACAAACATGTTCAAGAATAAGTTCAAAACACACAGAAATAACTTTTTCCAAATTCAGGTAGCTTTTTATTACGAAATTGAAACCCTAATTTATGGAAGGTTAATATAAAATGCTATTAACTGTGTTTCCAGAGAAAATCTAGTTGTATTGTAGAAAAACTGACCAGAGTTAGGATGAAACTTGAATGACGAGCTGATATGACCTGAGATGAAGATGCGACGTGACGAAGATGGACTGAGATGACGATGAGCAGTGAAAACGAAGCTTTAACGAAGGTCAGAGAAATTTGTGAGGAAGGAATGAGAATGATTTTTCCAAAAAATAACGAAACTCTAATGTCGATGGTGAAGATGATGTTGAAACCCTAATTCTGTGGTTCTCCTGTTCATGAAGATGCTGGATATTTGGAATGGAACTCAGAGGTCGGAATGAGTTTCGTTTCTGTATTGATTTTGGCAAGGGTATTTTGGTCCACAAAATAATTAAAAACGCGCGTCAAGTTGTTTAGGGACCTGATGCATCACTATTTTTTTGGATGTCCTTTATCCTCTAAATTATTATTATTAGGGACCTTAAAAAAAATTACCCAAAAATAAAATAGATTTTTTAACCTAATAAGACAAAATATCACATCTAACTCATAATTATTACATTATTTCTTTCACAAAAAAGTCAAAAAAAATTCAAATGAAATTTTTTAATCTCAAACTAAAATAACTAAAAAAATCAAAAAAATTAAAAAATTAACCCACTTTTCAAATGTACCCGAGCTTCGTTGACTTCTAAGCTTAATTCTCCTTGAGTCGTATGCTTAAAACCTAGTCGACTCTCTTGAGTCTCAGGCTTAGTTCTCCTTCAGCCTCGGGCTTAGTTCAATCTAGTAGACTCTCCTTAAGTCCTAGGCTTAATTTCCCGTATCATGATGCTCTTAACCATATTTATTACATTTGCAATAACAACAAAGAAGAGTGAGCCCACATGTTTAATTTGTGTTTCCCTCGTTCTTTTATGATTGTTTGGCAGTACACTTTTAACTTAAGATATGTTATTATTATCATTATTATTATTTGTTTGCCAAGGATGATCTTAATATGTTAGTATAATAAGATTATAATAGAAGGATTCGTCGCTGCTCTATTAACTCGATTCTCTGATCTCTCACTCATCGCATCCTAAAATATGATTATTAAACTATTGGGTCACACCCCATAGTCTTGAGATATAATTGGTGTTTGGGACGTGGCTATTTTAAAAAAAAATTGATTTTTTAACTATTTTAGTAGGTTATTTTAATTTTTGTGTTTGAAAAGTTAGATTAGATTTTTATTTGAGTTATTGTATTAAAAAATATGTTTGAAATGATATTTAGATAAAAAATAATTAAATTATTCCTCAAAAGTCGTGCATGACATGATGATGAAGCTGTGCCCGACTAGAATTATGATTATGTTGGGATATGAAATGACTAAAGTGCCCGCGTGGGTTGAAAAACTAAGCTGGGTTAGTCAAAAAGTAAAAGGACAAAATCGTAATTTCAAATATACACTGCACAGTCATAATTTCAAATATACACTGCACAGGAAAATCGTCAGTTTCTGATTAAAAAAAAAAACAAACAAACAAACCCAATTAGAGTAAAACTTTTGGACTATTTATTTAAAATGAGGTTAAAATAGCTTTTTAGTCTCTTTCCAAACACCGCCCTGGTATAACTCTCAATTATCAATCCCTCAAAGTAGGGGATTAGGCTTGACCTTTCCCTTAGACAAGTTAGATGCTTACTTCACCACCCAGTTTTCTTACATTCCATGTTTTTATTCCAAATGATCAATAAGGGATTAGGCTTGACGTTTCCCTTAGACAAGTTAGATGCTTACTTCACCACCCACTTTTCTTACCATCCATATTTTTATACCAAATGATCTTTGTCAAAAGGTCCTGCAAAAAAAAGAAAAAGGAAAAGAAAAAGGAAAAGGAAAAGAGGCCCAATTGATTGTACTGGATGGGTCAGATCTATTTCTCTAATTAGAGAAAAGTTAGATCCCAAATAAAAAGGAAAATAATAACCATATATCCCTTTAAATTAATGAATTCTAATGAGTTTTAATGGCATGAAAAGTTCAAAAAAAAAAAAAATCACAAGACACAAACATTACTATTACAGTGAGACCCACACTCTATTAGAGCTATTAGAATTTCTTTATTAAAGCTCCAAAACATTTTTGAAAGAAAAATTAGAACCACCTTTCTTAATATTTTTGCAAATACAAATTCCCTTTCATAATTATTCACATTTAAATTTGAAAAGTTTCGATCGTAATCTTAAATGCAAAAGTAGTATTTATTAGTTATTTTGTCTTAAAATAATGGCATAAAAATTGCCCTTCTCCTATCAAAATAAAGAGCTTGAAGATGTGAGGATAGTTTGATCATTTTGATACAAATGTTATAACTCTTACAATTTGCACAAAATTCCAAACTATACGGAGTATGTGATCACTTTTAAATTTGTCATGCGCATTTTATGCAAGCCACGTGATAAAAGTATAAATTCACTTAAACTTAAATAAATAAATAAATTCACCTAAATAAAGTTACAAATAATAACTTATAATTTAATCAATAGTGTTATATCTATATAATTTTTTTTGGAGCATTTATTCATGAATTTATATTCATTTACTTATATTTTACATAGTCTAAATTATTTTATTATATTCCAATAAGTCATGCGGGTGACATAATTATTAAAATATCCCTAATAATAATATTCACATTGACAATGTGAATATTTCGTAATGTGAATGTTCACACCGTCAATATGAATGTTCACATTATCAAATTACAAATCATTTAAAAAATATTTAAAATGACAAAATTATCCATAAAATACCTTAAATATGATAATTATAATTTGGTAGATTAAATGTGCGAATAATAAGATTTATTAGAATATGTTATAGATTAATTGAGATACAAATACTTAAAAATTAATTTCCTAATAAATCTCTCATTTTTCTCCTTCACAATGAAAGAAGTGACAAGACAAAATACATGTAATGAAAATTTTGAGAAAATATAAAAGTGTAGGTTAACTTTTTAAATTTAGTTTGTCACATCATTAGGGGGATTTGGTTTTTGGGGAGGGGGGGGGGAAGAAATTGTATAAATGAATGATTTTTCTAATTTTATTTAACTTATAATCTCATTTCATTTAACATATATAGCAATTCAATAGACAAATATTTCCAATTATTCATCATAATTGTTTTAAAACTTTGAAATTTTAAAAAGCTATTTTAAATTTGTTTTTGTGTTTTTTTGTCTTTTGGATTAATTACACTTAATACTCTTATGCTTTCACTAAAAATTTATTTTTGATCTATGTAACAATACAAATATAATTATATGTGTTAAAATATAATTAATTTAAATTAGCCGTTATCGTGTTTAACTAAATATAAAATAAAAAAATAAAAAAATTAAGTTATAACTTATAAGGATGAAAATGAGATAAGCTTGGGGAGTTAAGGAGGTGGCCGTGGTGATGCCACGTGGTACTTTGGCCAAATGCAAAGACCCGGGTACCTTGCCCAAATGAATTGAATCAGGTGTTGGGAAAGCACTTATAAATGGCTGCTTGGAGGAAGAAAGAGGGGGATTTGGGTGGTTGCTGTGTGGTGTACAGTGGTTATTTTTGTGTAATTAAATGTGTTTATTTTAAGGCCATTTTAATAATTTAAATAGCTCATATTTTAAAATATATTAAATGAAATATATCTAAAAATAATTAAATTAATTAGATATCGTTTATTCTTTCATTCACTCAATTTTGTATTCATTTTAATACTTTAAATCACAATTTTTATTTATTTTTATAGATATAAATGTGAATGGATGAATGGAAAAACGATATCCGATTAACTTGATTTTTTACAGATATATTCTAGTTGATGTATTTTAAAATGTGAACAGTTCAAATTATCGAAATGAGCCTCGAAATAGGTCCATTTAGTTGCATAACAATGGCTGCTGTGCACCTCGCACAACAGCCACCGCAAATCTAAAAAGAGGGGAACAAAGTGTGATCAGTCAGTAAAAGGATGGAGTTTCAATAAACAGAGAAGTAAAAGTAAATAATTAATATTAAAGTGAGTAATATTATACTTTGAATCTCCATAAAATATTTTACGTATATCTTGAGTTATTACAAATTATTTTATGCAATTCATGTTTTATAAATTATATTAATGTTTTAATTACGTTAATTATTTATGAACTTATTTGCTTAAAATGGAAACCCATAGAAATAATCGTTTATTAAATATGTTTTGAGCGACTATTTTATAAGTATCACATCGGAAGTCTCATGCCTAAGGACTTAAAAAAATCATTGGCCTCTGAATTATCACTTTAGTAAGTCTCTGACGGTCTCATGCCTTGGGAAACATAAATAACCATGGGCCTCTAATTAGTTACTTTATGACCTTCGATGTGTCATAGATCCATTGACTCTCTATTCTGTTTTGTTCGGTACCGTGGTTACAATTGTTTTGCTATAATTCTACATTTTGTTTATGTTATTTAAATGATTTACTCGAACCAAACTATTCTTTGTTTGGCTTAAACAATTATCCATTGTGATTTTATACTCTTATACTTTCAGTATAATATTTCTTACTCTGTCATGTACTTATAATTGTTACCCCATTTTAGGTGATGATATATAAGAAAAAGTGGTAACCTTGGGTAACGAGACTAGCACAGGACTTAATGCGGATTTTTTGTCTTTTTGTTTTTATAATTGTCTGATCATTAATAAAAAAAAATAAAAGTCCTAAGGAATGTTTTCTTTTTACAAAACAAATTATTAAGTATTTCGATTATTTATTTACCTATTTAATTTCTTTACTATTTTATCTTATCTTTGCCTACATCAATTAATTTGTTAAAATTAAAATTAATAAGTTAATTGCGAATCCAGTCCTAAGCACCTGTGGTTGGATCGTGACATTGACTTTCATATATAACTTTGGTTTCTCTAGTTTTAAAAAAAGCTATATAATCAAATTAAAAGTAAATTACACCCAGAGTCGATTGTTAGTCTGATCTTTATAGTTCTAATTGTATTAAATTTAATATGGAGTATTAATTTAATTTAATTGATAATGCACTTTTACAAAATAGACTAAAATGGAGGGATAAAATAATCTTTTGACTCTCCTCAAAGTGTTTAAATGATTGATGTTCAACTTGAAATGATTCATTCGCTTTGAAACAAATCATTTTACTTTTGATTTTTGTCGAATTTTTTAACAAATATTATTAATTAGACTAAATTAATAAAATGAGAAAAATTATAAGACAAATTTGATAAAATTTAAATCATAAGAACCAATTTTACCCCAAATAAAAAATTAAAGAACCCAAATATAATTTGTCCTTCAATTAAACAATACTAGTGGATGACACACGTGATGTGTGTGTAATTTAGATAAGTAAGAATAAAAATAAATAATAAAGAAATTAGTATCATAATATATGTATTGTCTAAGTGGTAAGAATATTTTAATAAAATTGAAGGATTTGAAGTCAAACCTTACTCACATCTTTCAAATAATAATTTTTTATTTTTAAGATATAAAAATTTGTCACGTGACAAGAAGCCACCAAACACTTAGACATCAAGTCCCATGCTAACCTATATAATAGTATAGAAGATAGATATAGATAGATCAGGTGCATTTAATAGTATATTAATTTGCTTTGAGTATAGTAATTTTTTTAATTTTAACTAGCTAATGTGCATTAAATGTTATATTAAAATTTCTTGAACTTAGTAACTTTCTATTTTTAATCAATTATTTAAATTAAATACATTTAATAACTTTCTATTTTTAATTTATTATTTAAAATTAAACAAATTTTAAAACTCATAAAATAAAATAAAATATTATTGATTACTCCTTATCAATTATGAGATTCCATAAGTCATGCAATTTGCCATTTCTGTTGATTTATTTTTCAACTCAAACTTCAATATTATCTGCTTCACTAATCCATAATATAAATGGTTAATTACGGACTAGTCTCTTTATTGAATTTAAATACCATTAAGGCATGTTCACCACCATAGTCACATTTTCACTTCTACCATCACAGATCTATACTCCATTATTGCAGATCTATACTCCGCTATCGCCGATCTATAATTTACCATCACCGATTCACTTTTACCATCGTTGATCTACATCGATCTAGTTGTTTTAAGTAATGAAATCGACTTTAAATAGTGGTGATTTTTCAAATCTTGCCCATTTTTCTCTCTCTCAATCTCTCTCTCCTTAACTAGATCTGTTGCAAATTCGATTCGGATTCAAATTTTTTCAGTAATAAATTTATCAATCTCTCTCTCTAACTTTTTTTTTCTTCTGTGTATGTGAAGAATAAGGATCGATTCTTATAAATGAACATGACTAAGAGTGGGTAAATAAAAAATTTCGTTTATAATTTTTTTATAAATTGATTAGTGATAAATTTATCACTGATAAATTATGAGTGATTTTATTAGTGATTTCTGAATGTGTTTTTGATTAGTTTATTAGACTAGTCTCTGTTATTTTTTTCTATATATATGTCTATGTGTAGTTGTGTTTATCTGAGTGAATAAGTTGATAAGTAAATAATAATGAATGTGTGTGTATAAAATGTGATTGAGTGAGTGAGTGTGTGAGAATAAATGACTATTACCAGAGGTGATGGGAGGATGATAGATGATAGATGTTTATTTTTGTTGAAAAAAACTCCAAAAAAATATTATCGAAAACTATTACTAGAGGTAGTCATTGGAAACTATCAACGGAAATGATAGCCGGCGGCCAGAAGTGGTATTTGGCGGGAGAAGGTGCAGTTATTGTAATAGCCTCGACCTCTGATTAACGTTAATCCATGATTAATTATGCCTAATAAGTGAAATTTTGCATTCATTACATGTGTTATGCATTATATGAGTTTCTATCTGTTCTGTGTAGGAATATCTGCTTTTAATTTTGTTTTTATGTTGTGAATTGGAGGCTTTATCGGCATCCGGTCACAAAAATGACTTGATTTCCGTATTAATTAGAATTTTTAGAATTTTATGGTAGGTTCAATTAAAATTCGATTCGGAAAGATTAAATTAGACTGATTAAGGTTCTGTTGGAAAAATGGTATTTATATGGCATATTTTTGAGGCCAACTTTGAGTGGGCTCCAAACGTTGTTTGGGGTGGGTCCGAAGAGGTGACGTGTTCTTTGCCGCGAGGCAAGTCACACGGTGAAGACGGAACGTCAAAACCATTTATGAGTGAATGGGAAGTTGACGTCGTTTTCGGGTCTAACATTAATTTTTTAGATAAAATTCATTTGAATTTTTTCAATAAAAATTATTGTGGGAATTTAATTTAATTCTAAATTCAAATTTTGGATTCCTAAGTGGTTTCCTAAAATTTGTAATTGTGAGAATTTAATTTAATTCTAAATTTAAATTTTAGGTTCCTATATAAAGTTTCCTAAAGTTTGTACCTCTTTATTTATTTATTTATTTAACTATTTCATTAGTTTAATATATATATATATATATATATATATATATGTATTTGAAATAGTTTAAATAATAATAAAGTTCCTAACAGGTTAATTTTCCACCAACGGTCCTATTTTCAAAGTATTTGAAAATATGTTCCAAGGAACAAACGGTGAGGTTCAATTATTCTTTGTACCTGTTCATTTTTAAATTCTACCTGTTCGGGTAAAGATTGATTGGTCACCTTGTGCCTATAAATAGTAGTTTCCTGCAATCTAAATATTAAGTATTTGAGAGATTCCAAAAAACAGTCTGTTCCTTTGTTACTGTCCAAGTTGTTATCTTTTGTCCATTGGCGCATTATTCTTCATTTTAGTATTAGAATAAATTTCAGAGAGTTAGAACACAGGTTTAGTTCGCCGAACAAATTGTTTGGAGTGCTACTACAATTTGTGAAGATCATTGTATCCTGGGAGATAGACGCCGCTCAACCGTCAGTACCATAGCGGGGCGAATCTGTCTTAAGGACAGAGTGTCACACACTCGACTTGGTCTTAAATTATTTATTCGGTTTAATAAATAAATTCGGTACGTTATTTATTTATTTGTTTGGATTTATTTCTATTTATTTTATTTACACAGAAGATTGTTCCAACAATCTTAAGACAGATTCGAATTATTCTGTTTACAGAATTTTTCGTTTGTTTTCCTTTTTCCATTCTTCGTAAATAATTTCGGAAGAAAGTTATTTTCTGTGAATTTACAAAATAATATTCTGGTTGGAAAAACAAATAGTGATTATATGCTATTTGACAGATAGTAGTAATATACTGTCTCTTTTCTTTGACAACAACTAGTAGTACGATATTGGTGTCATTAACAATTCAGAATATATTTTTGTGGAATTTTTTCAGAAATTAATTTTGGGTTTTAGAAATTATTTTCTGAGTTTTCATTAATTAAAATTCTGTTTCAGTATTTTAATTATTGAAGTGTTACTGAAATTAATTTTCTTGTGTGGAATTAATTTGGTTAAATAAAATTTTATTTTATTTCCAAATTAATTGAAAAATAAAAGTTATAGTTTTTATTTCTTTTATTTTTACAGAATTTAATTTCTTGTGTGGAATTATTTTGGTTAAATAAAATTTTATTTTATTTCCAAATTAATTGATAAATAAAAGTTATAGTTTTTATTTATTTTATTTTACAGAATTTAATATTCTGTGGAATTAATTTGTTTAAATAAAATTTTATTTTATTTTCAAATTAATTGAAAAATAAAAGTTACATTCTTGTTTCTTTTATTTTTACAGAATTTAATTCTGTGAATTTGGTTTAATTTTCTGTATAGTATAAATTCTAATTATAATTTTGTTTTTATAATTTAGAATTTATGGCTACTAAAACTGGTCAAACTTATGTTCAAACCAGTACTGGTATGGTAATTGCCATTACGCCAATTTCTCCTTTTGTTGGGACTGTGCCAGTGAATAATAGTGAAAAGGCAGAGAAGTTCTTAAGAACTAATTTTTGCAAAGGCAAAGGAAGAACAAGTAAGAAGGTTACTAAAGTCGATATAACCAAAATGGATATAATTTCCAATGGTGTAGATGTCATAAATCTTTCTGTAGTTGTTTCCGAGGCAAATCTTGTCGGAAATCCTAAAGAATGGTGGGTGGACACTGGTGCTACTCGCCATATTTGTGCCGACAAAAAGATGTTCACATCTTATTCTTTAGTGGACAATGGTGAACAACTTTTTATGGGCAACTCCTCAACTTCCAAAGTTGAAGGACAAGGAAAGATTGTACTCAAGATGACATCTGGAAAGGAACTCACTCTCAACAATGTGTTGCATGTACCGGACATTCGCAAGAATTTAGTTTCCGGATCTTTGTTGAGTAAGAATGGGTTTAGGCTAGTTTTTGAAAGTGACAAGTTTGTACTTACCAAAAACGGGATGTATGTAGGAAAAGGTTATATGTCTGATGGCATTTTCAAGTTAAATGTAATGACCGTTGTACCCTCAGTTATTAATAATACTACATCTTCTTCTTACTTGCTTGAGTCTTCAAATTTATGGCATGGTAGACTAGGACATGTTAATTATGGATCTTTGCGTAGATTAATTAATATGGAATGTTTACCTAAATTTAACATTGATTCAAATCATAAATGTGAAATTTGCGTTGAGGCAAAATTATCTAAAACTCCTTTTCATTCAATTGAAAGAAGTACGGAACCACTTGAATTAATTCATAGTGACATTTGTGATTTTAAATCAATTCAAACCAGAGGTGGAAAAAAGTATGTAATCACTTTTATAGATGACTATACTAGATATAGTTATATTTATTTAATTCGAACCAAGGATGAAGCTTTGGAAACTTTCATTCAATATAAGAATGAAGTAGAAAATCAACTTGGTAAGAAAATCAAGAAACTTAGAAGTGATAGAGGTGGTGAATATGAATCACCTTTTGGTGAGTTTTGTAAAGAACATGGAATAATTCATCAAACCACTGCTCCTTACTCACCTCAGCAAAATGGAATTGCTGAAAGGAAAAATAGGACTTTAAAAGAAATGATGAATGCCATGTTAATTAGTTCTGGATTACCTCAGAACTTGTGGGGGGAAGCAATACTTTCTGCTAATTATATTTTAAATAAAGTACCCCGAAAGAAAATAAATCAAACACCTTATGAATTATGGCATGGAAGAGTCCCATCCTACAAATACTTAAAAGTGTGGGGGTGTTTGGCTAAAGTGGCTATTCCTAGTCCTAAAAAGACTAAGATAGGTCCTAAGACCATTGATTGCATTTTCATTGGTTATGCCAAGAATAGTAGTGCATATCGGTTTTTGATTCATAAATCAAAACATTCCGAAATGCATGTAAATACTATTATTGAATCTCGGAATGCATCGTTCTTTGAACATGTATTTCCGAATAAGATTGGACAAGAGACTAGTAATAAGAAAAGATCTTTTGATGCTATTACTAGTAATGATCAAGAACATGATCAAGAACAAGAGTTAGATCAAAATGAGGAAGAAGAACCTAGGCGTAGTAAACGTGCTAGAACCTCAAAATCTTTTGGTCCAGATTTTCTAACATATATGGTAGAAAATGAGCCTTTAACTTTTAAAGAGGCTATGTCCAGTCCTGAAGCTCCTTTATGGAAAGAAGCTGTCAACAGTGAAGTTGAATCCATCTTACAAAATCACACTTGGGAATTAGTGGATTTACCTCCAGGTTGTAAACCTCTTGGATATAAATGGATTTTCAAAAGGAAAATGAAAGCGGATGGATCAATTGACAAATACAAGGCAAGACTTGTAGTCAAAGGATTTAGACAAAAAGAAGGTCTTGATTACTTTGACACGTACTCACCGGTTACTAGAATAACATCCATTAGAATGCTAATTGCCATTGCATCTCTATACAATCTAGAAATTCATCAAATGGATGTTAAAACCGCTTTCTTAAATGGTGAGTTAAATGAAGAAATTTACATGGAACAACCAGAAGGGTTTTCTGTTCCAGGGAAAGAAAAGAAAGTGTGTAAATTGGTTAAATCATTATATGGTTTAAAACAAGCGCCAAAGCAATGGCATGAGAAATTTGACAAGGCAATGATGTCAAATGGATTTAAAATTAATGAGTGTGACAAATGTGTTTATATTAAAAACACAGATAAAGGTTATGTCATTGTATGTCTTTATGTAGATGATATGCTCATCATTGGTAGTAATAATGACATGATTAAAACTACCAAGAAAATGTTGAATAAACATTTTGACATGAAGGACATGGGCATTGCTGATGTAATACTTGGTATGAAAATTACCAAAACATCAGAAGGATATGCTTTGTCACAATCTCATTACATCGAGAAAATACTTGACAAATTCAGCAAAGATGATGATCATCTTGCTAGAACTCCTGTAGATGTTAATTTGTATCTTTCTAAAAATATACAGGAAAGTATTTCTCAATTAGAGTATGCCCAAATTATTGGAAGCTTAATGTACTTGATGAACTGCACCCGCCCAGATATAGCTTATGTAGTAAGTAAATTAAGTAGATACACGAGTAATCCGGGAGTAGAACACTGGAAAGCAATGATAAGGGTTCTAAGATATCTTTGATTTACTCGTAACATTGGGCTTCACTATACTAGATATCCAGCAGTACTTGAAGGATACTGTGATGCAAATTGGATATCGGATACTAGAGACTCGAAGTCCACCAGTGGGTATGTCTTTACTCTTGGTGGGGCGGCTGTATCTTGGAAATCTTCCAAACAGACTTGTATTGCTAGGTCTACTATGGAATCTGAATTCATAGCTTTAGACAAAGCAGGGGAAGAGGCAGAATGGCTTCGCCACTTCCTTGAAGATATTCCAATATGGCCAAAACCGGTGCCTGCTATATGCATACATTGTGATAGTCAATCAGCAATTGGTAGAGCACAGAGTCATATGTATAACGGTAAGTCACGACACATTCGTCGTCGACATAACACCGTACGACAACTACTCTCTAATGGAATTATTTCCATAGAATATGTTAAGTCTAAAGACAACATAGCGGATCCACTAACCAAAGGGTTAGCAAGAGAGTTAGTTGAAAATTCATCGAGGGGAATGGGACTTAAGCCTATTAAATAAGAGTTACCACAACGGCAACCCAACCTAGTTGACTGGAGATCCCAAGATCTAGGTTCAAAGGGACAACCGAGTTGTGATTGACTCAGAAGGATCACTGTGGAGTCCAACTCCTACCCATTTCTATGATGAAATAAGTGATGTCTGCAGCGATTTAGGTTAAGTAATACTTTTAATGATTCTTATATCTAGGTAAACCTAGTTGAGTATGGCAGGATACTTTTCATAAGAATCACCTATGTGAGTGTGAACTGGGCCGGTTCTATAAGATTTGGGAAGGGCTACAAGTCTTTAGAGCACTCATGAAGACCAGGTTGTTCAGGGCCAAAATGAACACAATAGTGAGAACTAAACTGTGTCTGGGGATAATCTGTGTGAGTTCTATTGTCTTGGTTTACACAAACGGCTGAACAGTTCAAGACATCATGTTCACTGGTTAGCTAGTAAATCCGATAGTGTCTCACAAGGGAAGGTTCAAAGCCAAAAGCTACCTATCCTTTGCAGAATATTTTCATTTTTTACTCTCTGTAATTAGATCATGTTGTTGCATTTTCTCTCCGTCAAATTCCTTTCATGTGGGGGATTGTTGGAAAAATGGTATTTATATGGCATATTTTTGAGGCCAACTTTGAGTGGGCTCCAAACGTTGTTTGGGGTGGGTCCGAAGAGGTGACGTGTTCTTTGCCGCGAGGCAAGTCACACGGTGAAGACGGAACGTCAAAACCATTTATGAGTGAATGGGAAGTTGACGTCGTTTTCGGGTCTAACATTAATTTTTTAGATAAAATTCATTTGAATTTTTTCAATAAAAATTATTGTGGGAATTTAATTTAATTCTAAATTCAAATTTTGGATTCCTAAGTGGTTTCCTAAAATTTGTAATTGTGAGAATTTAATTTAATTCTAAATTTAAATTTTAGGTTCCTATATAAAGTTTCCTAAAGTTTGTACCTCTTTATTTATTTATTTATTTAACTATTTCATTAGTTTAATATATATATATATATATGTATTTGAAATAGTTTAAATAATAATAAAGTTCCTAACAGGTTAATTTTCCACCAACGGTCCTATTTTCAAAGTATTTGAAAATATGTTCCAAGGAACAAACGGTGAGGTTCAATTATTCTTTGTACCTGTTCATTTTTAAATTCTACCTGTTCGGGTAAAGATTGATTGGTCACCTTGTGCCTATAAATAGTAGTTTCCTGCAATCTAAATATTAAGTATTTGAGAGATTCCAAAAAACAGTCTGTTCCTTTGTTACTGTCCAAGTTGTTATCTTTTGTCCATTGGTGCATTATTCTTCATTTTAGTATTAGAATAAATTTCAGAGAGTTAGAACACAGGTTTAGTTCGCCGAACAAATTGTTTGGAGTGCTACTACAATTTGTGAAGATCATTGTATCCTGGGAGATAGACGCCGCTCAACCGTCAGTACCATAGCGGGGCGAATCTGTCTTAAGGACAGAGTGTCACACACTCGACTTGGTCTTAAATTATTTATTCGGTTTAATAAATAAATTCGGTACGTTATTTATTTATTTGTTTGGATTTATTTCTATTTATTTTATTTACACAGAAGATTGTTCCAACAGGTTCACTCAAGCCTAATTAATCAATTCCCTAATCAAGCCTATATAAGGCATAAGTGGACCCTTGACTATACTTTACACTCTCTCATTTTGTTGGCTTGAGATCAAACATGAGAAGAGAGGGAGAGAAAAGCTTGAGAATTGAATACATCAAACAATGAAGGAAAGAGAGGGATTGCTAAACCTTGGAAGAGAATTTGGAAGATTTTAGCACTCTAGAGCATAATTGCGCATCTAAGGTGAGAATTCAACCTTTAGGTTTGAGTTTAAGTCATTCCATTCATGAATTCAAGAGAATAAGCTAAGTTAAGCAAGAATTCAACTAGGAGGTAAAAAAGAAGAGCATCTCATGCATGCATGTCCATTTGAACACAATTTGAGTTTGATGCCAAAGAATTCTCTCATGTATGTATCCATCTTACCTTTATTTTGAGAATCCATCTTGATTAATACCATTTCATGCCAATTGATCATGTTTGGAAGTTTTGAAGTCAAGACAATACATGCATGTTATGTTTTTCAAAGAATTGAGCTTAGTTTTAAGCATTTGGCATGATTTTGGGCCTTAATTTCATGAAACAATCTTGAATTCTCAATGTTTTCCAAACTTAAATGTGTTTTCTTAAGTATTTGGCCTAAAAGGATGAGTTTTATAGCTTTGAAGTTGAGTTTGAAAGCTTGGAGGTGAATCTGGAAATTCCAGAATTCGACCTCTCTACTCGAGCGACAGATTCTACACTCGAGCAGCCACTTTTGTTTTTGCATATCTGCTCAAGCGACTAGATGTCCGCTCGAGCGTGAAATGCAAGCTCCCAGAAGTTTCATGTTTTTACAGACCAATCAAGCGACAAGAGCTGTACTCAAGCGATAACTTGAGTCTCACGCTCAACCGTCCGTCGAGCATGAAAATCACATAACTAGTACTTTTGCAGAAGTTTACAGGCCGCTCGAGCGACAAAAGTTGCACTCGAGCGACCACTCATATTTTGTATGTCCGCTCAAGCGGGAACCTTATTTTCAGCAATTTTTTTTAAGTGTTTCTAAGTTCATTTTAGCATCCTCATTGCATCTTAGGCATTCCTAGGTCAAGGATAAGACATAATAAGTAGAAACACACAAAGATAAGAAGGGATTAAGATAATGATTCTGAGTGTGTAATTCAATATGTGTTCGTTTTGTAACTGTGTAGGTCATGCGCTGTAAGATGTCTGATTTGCCCATTCTGTCTGTTTGCTTTGGAGCCAATTGTGAGTAATAACTTAGTAAAGCTATGTTCAATTCTAATTATTTTCTGTATAATGAAATAAGATCTATTCTATGAAATGTTATATTCTGTAAAATGAATGATTGTTCAAATTCTGATAAGTATTCGGGGCTCAAGTAAGTTATACCTACTCGGTCCGGAGGTTTTTTTATGGAACTGATAAGTTATCCATACCCAGCCGGAGGTTCCTATATGGAACTGACAAGTTATCCGTAACCGGTCTGGAGGTTCTTTTATGAAACTGACAAGTTATCCGTACCCGGCAGGAGGTTCCTTTATGGAACTGACAAGTATAATCTTTGATGCCCCGTATGTGATCTGTTAGCGCTAATGGATGTAAGATTAAGTATGTATTCTGTTTTTTGCCATTGACTTGAACAAGAATATGAATATAAATCTATTTCTGATATGAACTCTAATTTCTGAATATGTTATGAACATTATTCATCAAATCCTTTACTCTATTATTATTCACTGGGTTTTCGCTCACCGTTTATATTATGTATGTAGGTGAGCAGGCGCGTGACCAGGCCTAAGTCGCTGCCTAACGAGTTTTGGAGTCCATCAGCCGTCGTGCCTTCCGTGGAGGTTCCCTTTTGAGATCTAACCAAGTTGTTGAGTCTTTGGGATTTTTGTACTTTCTGATGTTTATGTTTTGTCTGAACATGTTTTGGAAGTTCTGTATATGTGGCTTTGGTGACGTAAGACTAATGTATTTATAGTATATATATATATATATATATAAATTTGTTAAAAAGATTTATGTCTCATATAAGTTAACACAACTCTATGGACAATGTATATTTCTATATTTGCTTCTGCAACCCCTTATTATATGTCATTCTGTTAAGAGGTCTTTGGTAATTTAAGAATTACTGGCCAGTTACGACACTAAACCTATAAGACGGGTTTGGGTCGTTATATAGTTATGGCAGTGTGAAGGGATGCAAAAGGTGAAAAGAGAGCATTTTAGACATATTGAAGGGTGAAAAATAAAATAGAACTTATAGATAAACTAGTTAAGCCGGTACAAGTGCCCCTAATATAAAAAGGGAAAAATTTATAATATTATCCTAAAAAGGTGGTGTATTATATATTGTAGTCATCTTATGTGATTTTTAGTTTTGAAGTATAACTTCATTTTTAAAAGAATAAATGGTTTATTTAAAAAACATACTTGCTATCTATTTATTTGGAAACGAACACGTTAAAATAAAATAAAAAAATATATGATTTTTTTATGTGAATTATATACACTAAATTTTTTACAAAATAAATGATTTAAATTATCAAAACGAAACTCATAGTAAACTTTACATGCCTTTTAAATTCTCTCAGAAGCCAAACCTGTGCAGTATAATCATTCAAAGGTTTGGATTCTCTTGTTGAGTAAAATATTTATATAAAAAATTATGTTGATCGAATATTGGTACCTATATCTTTAAATCTCATTTGTTTTAAAACAATAGATAACAAATATATAATTTTAAGAATAACTATACACTTTTTAAGATACAAATGTAATTGAGATATATAATTATGGATATCCGATCATCTTACTTTTTTACATAAATATTTTACTCAAATAAAACATAAAAAATTATTAGCTTAGATTAATAAATAGAATATTTAACCTAATAATTATATAACACCTTTTATAATGTAAAGTTTTTTTTAAAAAAAGAGTTTAATTTATGAGTCGTGCTGGGTAGCTCGAAATGAGCTACCCCGAATCCCCCTAATTATATATATATATATATATATTTTTTTTTCAGAAGCAGAGAAGGAGGAGAGGAGGAGGAAGGAGGGAGGGGGAGGAGGAGGAGGAGGAGGAAGGAGGGGGCCTTTCAGAAGCAGAGAAAGAGAAGAGAAGGAAGAAGGAGGGAAGAGGAGGAGGAAGGAGGGGACTGCGACGACGGGGCTAGACTGCGATGACGACCGGCGGTTGGGCGACGATCGGCGACTGGGCATCGGCGATCGACGATCGTCTTCTCTCTCTCTCTTTCTCTCTTCCCCTCCCCTCTGCTTCTCTCCCTCTTCCTCTACCTGTTTCAGAGTCGAAAATGGAGAAAGAAAAAAAAAAAATCTCCAAAACGACGTCGTTTTGGGGATTAAAAAGGCCAAATTCAAGCTCTCAAACATTATTATTAATTTATGGTGATTTATGTTCTGGATTTTTATTACTTTCTAGCTACTGTGATTGTTTGACAATTCAGGAAATCGGTGAATCCAAGCCAAATAAATGAAAATGCTTTTGTCTCTTATAATCGCAGTCCCATCCATAAAACATAATAACTGCCACGCAATGACTATTTTGCCCACAGTTTTTTTCGCGTCAAATTGTTCGATTATTTTTAGGGAAAGTCTGCTAACCAGATTTATCCACTTATAATTTTTTATAAATTGATTTGTGTAATGTAAAATTTATATAAGATATGGTAAAAATTAATTTTTGTGTTAATAAAGGTATATTTGTAACATTACTATTTTTTTAATATAAAAAAGAAAAAAAAAAGAAAAAGAAATTTGATGAAAACTCCACTATTTGACCCTTCTTTAGTGAAAATGACCTCCCATAAATTTTTTTTTCATAATCCCCTTACTTGGAGACCCATATGGAGGACACCAAAATATTGTTATATTTTTTTGGGATAAATTTTGCCCTTCCAACCCCTCAATAACACTAACCCGTCAAATTCTCTCTCTACTGTTCCCAACTCTCTCTTTCTCACTTTCTCTATCTCACGTTATCTCTCTTCACCCATTGAAATTGCTTTTGGAGTTGAAACAAAACTTCTTGAATAAACAAATTGATTCTTCGCCGCTTCATGTTACGATGTTATTAGTTGAGATTCAAGAACAACAGAGCTTGATAGAGATGTATGAGATTACAATAAAAAAAATTAGAATCTAAATTGAAAACAAAAGAGAATAGTATCTATGCACTTGACGAAGAGCTTAATTAATTAATTTCCAATAACAAGTCCCCCGGAGAGAGACAATTTTTGGTGCTCGATGGTACATGTATCTTTAGGTCTCGTTTATTTTTAGAGATAGAATGGAGGGGATTCATAGTGAGAGGATTAATATTGAGGAGATTGTTAGTTAGGGGGTTAATAGTGAGGGGATTAATAGTGAGCAATTATTAAATTATTTTTATATAAAATAATAAAACAAATAAAAAAATATAAAAAATTAAACATTATATTTTAAAAAAAATTCCCAATATATAAAAAATAAAAATAAATAAAAAATTTCTAATCCCCTCACTATTTTTCTAATACCATCTCTACCTCTTCCTTACCAATCCCCCTTCCTCCTCCTTACTAATACCAAGGGATTACTAATCCCCTCCTCATCTCTCAAAACAAACACCCCATTCTCAATCCCCTCTTTACTACTAAATCCAATCTCCTTCCTAAAACTCCAAATAAACGGGCGTTATTGTTGATTTGACTATGAATTTATAGTGAAGGAACTTATAAAGTTTCCGTTAGACCATCTCCAACGCTTCAGCAAACGTGATATCAAATTCAAAATTTGATGAAAAAGTCACTTTTTTGAGCTCCAACCGTTTCACCAAATCGATATCAAATTCAGAATTCAGCAAATCTTGTACCAAAATGAGAACAGGCGAAGCATTTTACCATATCACTGTTCCTAACTGTTGGGAGAGACCAACCGGTCAACCAGCCGGTTGCCCGGCCGGTTGACCAACCGGTTGACCGCCTAAAGGTTCAAACGGTTCGAAAAAAAGGTTCGAACAGTAAAAAAAAAAAAAAAAAAAAAATTTTGCCTAACCGGTCGACCAGCCGGTCGACCACTAAAAGGTTCAAAAAGTTCAAAATAAAAAAAAAAAAAAAAATTCGCTTAACCGGTCGACCAACCGATTGTCCCTGGCACAAATTTGATGAAAGTGCACCGTTGGAGCGAGTGGTATCAAATTGGTAAAATGAGTCATTTTTGACTCAAATTTGGTGAAAAATCTGAGTAACCGTTGGAGATGCTCTTAGTTCCTACTTTTTTTTTTATTTTTTTATTAGTGATACTCTATTTAAGAAGATAATGTTATTCTGATAATCAATAATATGTTATTGTGAATTTTTTTTTTATGAATTTTATAGTCAATATAAATCTTATTTGTTTACAAATATTAATTTTATTAAAAATTGATATATAAATCAAAAGTTATATTATTTTAAATTTTAAAATATTAAATTAGTCATTAAAGATATTTTGATATTAAAATAGTACATGTTAGATTTTTCAACAAAATTTTTTTGTACTTATTCTTTATGTATTAAAATTTTGGATCTAGCTTGACTCAAGTTGAGATCAAGATTAGACCCGTCCGTCCGGCCCATGAGGCCTATTTTTTTGATCCGTTTTGATAATCTGAACCGTTAATGTGTAGAACTCATCGAGTACTCTCTATTTATAAAAAATCACGTTGATCGGATAACAATAGCTATGTGATCAAATCAGTTTTATATATAAAAAAAAAAATGGAAGGTGAAAAAATTAACAGCTGATAAAAAATTATTTTGTTCACATAACTATCGATATCCGATCAACGTGGTTTTTTACAGGTATATAGTACTCGACGAGTTCTACACATTGAACGGTTCGAATTATCAAAACGGGACTCGTGGTGGGCCCTCACGGACCTAACAGTATGATTCAGTCCGATCTTGGACTGGACCAAAGCTACTGCCTAAAATTTTATGGGTTTGTTTTTTTTTTTTTTTTGATAGAAAAAAGTTTAGGTGACGAGAGAGCTATCTTAGCTTAGGGTCAAGACAAGCCACATGTCTCAGCGAAGATTAATATTAGACTTATTGATCACTCACTAATTCTGTCTTTGATTAAAGGATTTGAAAAGAAATTTAGAAAGAAAAAGAATATTTTACTCACATTTCATCTTCTTTTTCTATTTTTTTTTAAATCTTTTCTTAAATTTTTCAAGCAAACAAAGCATAAAAATGACTGCTAGCATCGAAATCATGAAGACAAAAAATTCGATCCTTACCAACTCAGCTAACTCTGTTAATTTTTTTTATATATATTTATTATGGACTTTCACCAAATCCCCTCGTCGGGTTATTTCGTCCCACTATCCCCACTTTGATTTCGTGGGTCCTCCTCGATTCGTAATTCATTGCAGAGTCTTTCGACCCTAAATTAAATTTACAACAATGCTAGGTAGCTCAAAATTTTGTGGCTCAAATTGCTCAAATCACTCAAAACGACGTCGTTTTGACAAATTTTGAGTATAAAACGACGTTGTTTTGACAGATTTGAGCCATTTGAGCCACAAAATTTTGGGCTACCAAACATTTTCCTTAAATTTAAGCCTCTAACTTATTTTGAAAAATGAGTTAAAAATTTTTTAATTTATTTTTAAAAAAATATAAAAAAATAATTATACGATTTATCTTTAGTTTTCAGAATTTATTTAAAAAAAAAATTCTACTTTATCATTTTTTGTATTTTTATTGAATTTTTTTAATATTTTAAGTAATTTTTTTAATTTTTAAACACACCTAATATAAATATACTTTAAAAATATAATATTTGTGAAAAAATCTTTAAAAAAATCACTAATTACCAAAAATACAAAAAAAAATGAAAATTTAGTACATTTTTTATATTTTTGTGTATTTATTAATTTTTTAAAATATTTTTTTACAAATATTTTATTTAAAATTTTAAAAATATTCACTAAAAATAAAAAATAAAAAAATTAATTTTTAAAAAATTAAATTTAAAAAATCGAAACCAAACACACATAATATAATTGAAAAAAAAAAGTTAAGAAGTCAAAAAAAAAAAAAAAACTTTTAAACTACTTTTTAAAATGGATTGCGTCAGTCAACCTATGGAATCAAAAGTTGCGTCACATATGATATGGAATCAAAAATTGCTTAATGCTTACCACAACACGCAAGGGGTATTTCCGTCATTTCATCCCTCAACATTTCACTGCACGTCCTGCAGTCTATTTGTACACCTCCATTACACTCTATGCACATATTTCTTAATAAATAATTTGTTCAAGAATAGTATTATAAAAATAAACAATTTGTTCGAAATTAACATTTCAAAAATTATCATTCCTTTCAAGAATTTCAATTTCTTTTATATTTTTTTCGTTATTCAATTTTTGAATGTATTTATTTAAATTATATGTAATGTCTCTAATAATAATTTTACTTAAAAATAAAATTTTAATAAAAATAATTATCATTCGGTACGTGCAGGGTGGAATGGGTGCTGCAAATAGAAGTTGCCTGCCAACTCCCTCCCCCTCCTTCTTCTTCTTCTTCTTCTTCTTGTCTATATATAAAACGAAAACGCTCCCCAACAACCCACCCTTTTTCACACACAAAAGTCGAGTTTGTCTGTTTGTTTGTTTTTTTTCCCCCCTTCTCTGAAAGCTCATTCGAAATCACAACAATGGAGCGAAGCAATTATGGCCGTGGAGGTCGTGGTGGTGGTGGTGGTCGTGGAGGAAGAGGTGGTGGTGGTGGTGGTCGAGGTAGTGTCGATCGCCAGTATCAGGGCGGAGGAGGACGAGGAGGAGGTTGGGCTAGAGGCTCCACCTTCCAACAACCGACTCAACAGTGGGGCCCTCGGCCTCAGCCACCGCCGCCGAGGCCCGAATCGGCCGAATCCTCCACCGCAAGAGGCGGCGAACGAGGAGCTTGGGGTCGCCCTGCTCCTGCTCCTGCTCCTGTTCCTGTTCCTGTTCCTGTTCAGTTACAGAGGGCTCCTGCACCTCGTTCTGGTACAGATCTGCTACTCTGTCTCTTCTAGATCGTATTTGTAGATGTTTGATTTTATTTAATTTGGTTGATGAATTTATGTAACTTGGTGATCATTGTTGTAATTCTATTAGATTTCTTGTCTGTTTGGTAGTTTAAATTTTGTTGTTTTAATTTTGTTTTCGAAACTTCAATTCATAAAGGATTAGATTAGATGTGTGTACAGAGAAGAAGTTCACTATGGTGGGTCTTTTGTAATTTTTGGTTATTAGATTTTATTATTGGATTGTTGTCTTAATTGGGTGTTCAAATTTCAATTCATACCTAAATAGATGCGTGTACAGAAGAAAAATAAATAAATAAGGGAGAAAGAACGTTTACAAAAAAGTGAAATTTTTTATAATTTTAATTATTAATATTTATGACCTTTTTGTAATTATTTGTTTGTTGGGTTAATTGGGTGTTCAAAATTTCAATGCATACGAAAATTGATGTATGTACGGATAAAATATCCACAATTGTGGGTCTTTTGCAACTTTATTGTGGTTTCTGGAAATTATTCTTGATTAAGATAATGTATTTGTTTGGTTTTCATTTGGAAAAATTATATTTTACCCATCTTCATTTGCTCCAAAAATGGAGATCTGTAATCAAATTTTCAATTCATACATAACTATATTTGTGTACAGGAAAAAAAAAAAAAATACAATGGTGGGTCTTTTGCAACTTTGGTTATTATATTTAACTATTACATTGTTGTGTTAATTGGGTGTTCAAAAATTCTATGCATACATGAATAAGAGAAAAAAAAATCACTATGCTGGGTCAATTGCAATGATTCTAGATTAAGGTAATGTATTAGACTGGTTTTTCATTCGGGAAAATTATACTTTGGCCATGTTCATTTGCTTAAAAAGTACATCATCTACATTGGTTTAAAGCAGATACTCAATCCCTTGTGGTTGTGATTGCACTGCAACCGTCAAGTTTTCAGCACATATTAGAAGTTTTCAGTTCTTACCCATGTTAAATTTGGTTTGTTCTTCTATGCAGATCCTTCTATTCCAGATATCTCGTCACTGAAGATAAGTTCGGGGAGTAATCTGCTCCCTGTAAGAAGACCGGACACAGGTGGCACACTTGCCATTCAGTCTCCCAAACTTAGTGTCAACCATTTCCCAGTGAGGTTCAATGAGAAAACCATCATTATACATTATGATATAGATATTAAACCGGATGTTTCTTCCAAGAGTCGTCCTGCAAGAGTATCAAAATCTGTTCTGAGTATGGTCAAGGACAAGCTGTTCTCTGATGATCCTGCCCAATTTCCTCTGTCGAGGACTGCCTATGATGGTGAGAGGAATGTATTCAGTGCAGTTCCACTGCCCACTGGAACATACAAAGTGGATTTCTCTGGTGGGGAGGACATGAAGAGTAGTTCTTACACAGTTACTATAAAGCATGTAAATGAGCTGGAATTAGGCAAGCTCAAGGAGTACTTGAGTGGGAAAGTCCTGTCCATCCCTCGTGACGTACTACAGGGTATGGATTTGGTAATGAAAGAGAATCCATCTAGACATAGAATCTGTGCCGGTCGAGGCTTTTATTCTGCAACATCCGCAGATGATCTCGGGGTTGGTATTATAGCATCTAAAGGCTTCCAACAAAGTCTAAAGCCCACCTCCCAGGGTCTTGCCTTGTGTTTGGACTATTCTGTTTTGGCATTCCGCAAGCGATTGCCAGTTATAGATTTCCTTAAGGAACATGTTAGGGGATTTCGAGGAGTAAATGATGTGACAAGGTTGAGAACAGATGTCAAGAATGCATTGGAAGGCCTGAAAGTTACAGTAAATCATCGTATTACCAAACAAAAATACACCATTGCTGGGTTAACTGATCGCAGCACACGAGATCTTTCATTTGATAATGTGGATCCAGAGGGCAAAGCTCCACCAAGGCGAGTTAGCCTTGTTGAGTATTTCAGGGGAAAATATGGTAAGGAAATTATGTACAAGGATATTCCAAGCTTGGATTTGGGGAAAAATGGTAGAATAAACTATGTACCAATGGAATTCTGCATCTTGGTTGAGGGGCAGAGGTTCCCAAAGGAGAACTTGAACGACAGAGGAGCCAAGTTGTTGAAGGAAATGTCGCTGATTCGGCCAGCGGTCAGAAGGAAAACAATTTGTGAAATGGTGCAGGCTGAGGATGGACCTTGCGGGTAAATTTCATTACTTAAAGACCTTCATGTTTTCATACTGTGTATGTTTGATTGTGTTGCTTTTAAAAATATTTGTATTTCTATTGGTGTGATAAGTTTTGGTCAGATCAGTGCATCCCATAGTCAGCAGGTGGTTGTTTTCTTCCTTTGCTGCCAGAGGAGTAATTTGAGCATGCACATGCTCAAACAAGTCGGTGATGCACTTGATTTTGCATGCAAAATATTTTGAGGGCGTTTTAAACTCATTCATGTTATATTGATTCTAATTCTTTCTTTTCTATGTTTCAAAACTTTCTTTTGATACTAGTTTTGGCCAAGGAATTTCTAGGCAGTTACCTTACTTGGGCTCCAGTATTTTCATAATATAAGTAAAAGAAATTTTTTGGAGAAATTGGTGTTATTTATTTGATTATCCAATTCATGATTCCCAAATTTCTAGGCATTTAAACATTAATAAAGGATGCATCACAAGTCATCAATTTGCAGTGAAATTCATATAATTCATAAACGAAGGGTTACTTTGCACATGTTTGTGTTTGTTGGTTGCCAAATATATTCTTCTTAAATTTTGTTTTGTTTCTCTTCTATATATAAACGTTTTCAGTTTTTTTGACATACTGGCAGGGGGAATGTTGCTCGAGGTTTTGACATAGAAGTCATCAAGGACATGACAATGGTGAAAGGCCGTGTCATTGGGCCACCTCAGTTGAAGCTTCGAGCTCCCGATGGCAACCTAAATGCAGTAAGCGTGGACAGGGTGAAATGTCATTGGAATCTCGTCAGGAGATCAGTGGTGGAAGGCAAACCAGTTCAGAGCTGGGCTTTACTAGATTTCAGCTCTTCTGATCTAAACTATTTTGTTCCACAACTCATAAAAAAGTGCAATAATCTAGGGATTCGAATGAATGAGCCTCTCGTCTATCGGTCCACAAACATGCGCCCATTTTCTGATATTGATCAGCTTCGAAGTCTTATCGAAAATGTCATTAAGGAGGCTAATGAGAAATACAAGAGTCAATTACAAATCGTTGTCTGTGTAATGGATGGGAAGCATCCTGGCTACAAGTCTCTCAAATGGCTAACCGAGACCCAGATTGGGATACTGACTCAATGTTGCTTGTCCAATCATGCTTACGAAGCAAAAGATCAATATCTTGCCAATCTTGCTCTCAAGATTAATGCCAAGCTTGGAGGTAGCAACGTTGAGCTCAATCAACGCCTCCCTCGTTTTGATGGCGAAGGACACGTTATGTTTGTGGGAGCCGATGTCAATCACCCTGCTGCTCGAAATTCAACCTGTCCATCAATGGCAGCGGTGGTTGCTACACTCAATTGGCCTGCTGCAAATCGTTATGCTGCACGTGTTTGCCCCCAGTACCACCGGAAAGAGAATATTTTGAATTTTGGGGTCATGTGTCAGGAACTTATCCGAACTTATGCTCAGATCAACAAGGTAAAGCCAGCAAGAATCGTCGTCTTCCGAGATGGGGTGAGTGAGGGCCAATTCGATATGGTTCTCAATGAGGAATTGCTTGATCTGAAAATGGCCATTTATGAGGAACATTACCGGCCAACGATTACTCTTGTTGTTGCCCAGAAGCGACACCAAACTCGTTTGTTTCCCGAGAGCATGAAGGATGGGAGTCCTGACGGCAATGTGGTTCCTGGAACAGTCGTCGACACGGTAATCACTCATCCATATGATTTTGATTTTTACCTTTGCAGCCATTATGGGAGCATGGGGACAAGCAAGCCTACCCACTACTATGTCCTCTGGGACGAGCACAACTTCACATCCGATCAGTTGCAGAAGCTCATATACGACATGTGCTTCACTTTCGCTCGATGCACGAAACCGGTCTCTCTTGTCCCGCCAGTGTACTACGCTGACCTTGTCGCGTTCAGGGGGCGTATGTTCCAAGAGGTGGTTATGAAATTGCCTCCTGGCTCAGCATCATCATCATCCTGCTCGTCATCATCTTCGCATGCTATGGTTTCAATAACCCAGCAGTCCGCTTCATTCGATGAGAAGTTCTACAAGCTGCATCCTGAGCTTGAGAACATCATGTTTTTCATCTGAAGGCTCAGAAATGGTCACCCAATCTCCTTTGCAACACTCAATGGAGGAAAAAACAGCCCAGCGTACGCTGATCAAATCTCCTTTTCTAGACCAGTGAAGGAGTTTGTGCGTGAATCTAATGGGTTTTCTGTTTCTGCTTTTGTTTTTGTTTTTGTTTTTGCTGTGGGTTTATCGTGGTTGGTGTGGAACCTTGTACTTTGTGTTTATGTTTCTTTTTGCTTGTATTATGTTTGAAGGTTATGGTGTCTTTTGGATTTCATGTGTCTGTATGTGAACTGATGAAATATTTGGCTTTAGATTTGTTTGAAGATTGATCAAAATTTATGTCCTTCGTTTGGATTTTGGATTTTGGGGTTTTTGTTTATTTTTATTTTTTATCAGATTGGCACAATATAACAGTTGAATTTCCATATGTTTGAGCTAATTGTTTGTGCAAAACATATGCACAGGTGAAAAGCACATTCTGTTTGATTTTGATTTTAATGTTTAAAAAATAGTTGAGTTTTTCATTTTTTTTTTTGGTTTTTTTGCCGTGATTTTTTTTATTATATAATTTGCACTTAAAAATATAAAAGTATACTAATTTTGTATTTTTTATATTTAGTGATTTTTTAAAAAAAATAAATTCATTTAGTACAAACTTCTGTGGGATAATTAGAGTCTTATAGTATTAAGGGAGACTCTCAAGTTTTGTAGTTCATTTCACAATATTTGATTTGCAACCAAAATTGTGACTTGGGTTTTTTTTTTCTTTCAAGAAGTGATTGAGACTTCCTCCAATCACCAACCCTACACGCACGTGAGGGCTGTTGATTGGAGGAGAAGTAAAAAAAAAACTGGCCAATCAAAAAAAGAGGGGATCGTGGGAGTGCCTTTTGTGGGAGTCCAAGTTATTTTTCTTTTTTTCCCCATGAAGATTGATGAAGAATTCCACAAAATCAACTTCATTATTAATGTCAAAAAAACCCAAATAAGATTCTCCTAAGGCCCTGCTTGTTTAGGGTTTTTTTTTTTTTTTTTTTTTTACATGTTTGGCATCTGTTTTTGAACATTAATATTTAATTTTTTGTATTTTTTGTTAAGTAAAAATCATAATTTTATTTGTTTTATTTTTTTCTATTTATTTATTTATTTTTTATATGTTGGGCATTTTTATTTTTGAACATTAATGTTTAATGTTTTTGTATTTTTTTTATTTCTTTTATTATTTTATATAAAAATAATTTAACAATTCCTACACTAATAACTATAATCAAAACAAATACCCTCACTATTAATCCCCTCACTATGAATGCTCTCCATTCTATCTCTAAAAACAAATGGAGCCTAGAGTTATAACTCCACTAATTTTCAAAAAAAAATTTGGAGAGAGTTTAGAAATTTTTTTGGTTTGTTTGGTTGTACATTCTAAGGGTGTGTCTATTTGGACGGACTGAATAAGGGGGGATTGTAATCCATCGGACTGTTAGTCCTGAGATACATTGTCCCGGGACTATTTGGTTGGATTGGATTTGTATCTTATGTTTGTTTAGTCATAGGATTAGATGTCTGGATTGGACTATTTTTAGTAAATCCAATGTTTGGTTAGACGGACTGGATAAGGATAAATGTTCAAAAGACTATTTTACCCTTATAATCTATAATTTATAATTTAACAACACTATAAAAATTTAATTTATAAGGCCACAATTTTTAATTTATTATTTTCAATTAAATTAAATTTATATTTTATATTTTATATTTTTATTTAATATATAATTTTAAATAACGACAATAAAAAAATAATTTTATTTAATATATAAATTAAATTTTCAACAACACTAAAAAAATTTAATTTATAAGGTCATAATTTATAATTTATTATTTATTATTTTTAAATAAATTTAATTTATAATTTATATTTTTTATTTAATATATAATTTTAAATTAACAATACTAAAAAAAAATTATTTAATATGTAAATTTAATTTTTTAACAATACTAAAAAAATTTAATTTATAAGGCCATAATTTATAATTTATTATTTTTAATTAAATTTAATTTATAATTTATAATTTAATTTTTTTATTTAATATATAGTTTTAAATTAACAACACTAAAAAAATAATTTATAAATGTTCAAAAGACTATTTTACCCTTTTCTAATTGTTCACTAAGTAATAGCATGGAGGGTAAAATGGACATTTCACAAAATAATCCCATGGGATACTAATCCCATGGTTTCTACCCCACACCCTCCCATGGGATAGGATAGTCCCATGTTTGTGGGACTAATAATCCGGAGGGA
Source organism: Camellia sinensis (assembly GCF_055761805.1). Classification (NCBI taxonomy): domain Eukaryota; kingdom Viridiplantae; phylum Streptophyta; class Magnoliopsida; order Ericales; family Theaceae; genus Camellia; species Camellia sinensis. Next base: position 11,792,695 of record NC_138969.1, read on the forward strand.
CTATTAGTCCGGAGCAAAAATTTTCAAACAAACAATGGACTATTAGTCCGGTGGGACTAATAGTCCAATCCCACCCTCTTATCCCTCAAAACAAACATGCTCTAAAAGTAATTTTGGAATTTGAGGGTTTAAGATGATTAGATATTTTGTTGTAATTGAGTAGATATGTGTAAGAGAAAAAATGATTAATTGATTTGTAAGATAAAGAGTGATTTTGAAATTTTTTTGAGAAAAATTATAAATCAAACAAAATTTTGAATTTTTTTTCAAAAACAACTCTCCCAAAAATGAACCAAACAAGCCCTTAATTTTTTGAAAAACTAGTGAGTCATAAGTTAGCAACCATGCATGACAAATGTAGAAGCTATTCATGGTCACACGTTCAAATTGTTTCACAAAAACTTCATTATTAATGTCCAAAAACTCAAATAAGATTCTCCCAAAGTAGTAACTCCACAGATTTTTATTTTTTGAGAAATTATCGAGTTATGAGTTAGCAATGGACAAATGTAGAAGCTATCCATGGTCACACGTCCATATTGCATTGTAAAACGTGTAAGCAAAACTTTATTACACATTTAGAGTGACACGTGACAACAGATAACATGTGTGCTTGTCAGTTACATTTATAACATGTGTGCTTGTCAGTTGCATTTATAGATGTAGTCCAATGACATCCATATTTGCAGTTAGAGGTGACAAACGATTAGATTAGATCAAATCAAAATAAGTTATACATTTATAATAATTTAATCCGGTTGGACAAATGAAACCAACTTAACCCATTTACTTTATCAATTTATTTCATCAAGATGAGTGAACATGGCATATGCATATACTTTAGAACACCAAGCAAACGACTCTTCAATAAATAAACCAAAAATGGTTATTTTCATTTCGCAAGGCCAAAAAAAAAAAAAAAATAGTAATTAGTTCCATCCAAGCATTTTTCTAGCTACACAAACACAATGTTGTGGGTTCTTGAAGGAACTATTTTGTACCAATGTTTGCCTGCTGAATATTGAAAGCGAAAAGATTCATAATACACAAATCCATTAGTCGGTCCAGCAACCAAACTCAGCTGATAAAAGCAAATCATTTCCCTATAAATAGTAATTGCAAGTGAATTTCCAAGCTCAATTACACAAGGGGTGTTTTATGGAGCTAACTTTGCTCTTCTAAAGATATTACACAAATTGAGCCCATACTTAACTGGCTCTCACTATAACTAGCGTCAAAACCGGGAACATATATATGTTGTTAAACTTAATAGAGACATTTGTCATATCAACACAATTTTCTAAATTTGGAACTTACACCGTTTCTCAGAGAAGATGAGGATGACGAGGAAGAGAAACCAGAACGGTGAAGCTCGGCCTTGTCCTTGTTAAATGCCTTCTGAACGTCTTCCTTGAGCTCTACAAAGCGCTTCCTCTTAATTAACTGCTCCTCTGGAGTCCCCTTCTCTAGGTAAAACAAATCAGGTAGGTCGTCCTCCATGAACTTATCCAACACCTCTGAGCAATGTGGGAAGTAACGTCGACCCATTTCCACTGCGCCGTGACAACCACAAATGTGTAGGAAAGTAATTGTGAAAATGAATTCATGTACGAGGATTGTAAATAACTTCCCTAATGATCAGCGTCATATCATAGTCTCAGTGTTGCAAGTAGCATATGGTCATCATCTCCAATTTAATATAGGCTGTTTGGTGCAACTTAAGGAGCTGTTTATAAGGGGTGTTTGGTGGGGCTTTTTTGAGCCAACTTATGACTTCTGGCTTTTAAAAAGTTATTTTGAACTGTTTGGTTAAACTTATTTCAAACAATTTCTGATTCTAACTTATTTTAAATCAAAAAAGCTGATTCTCAAAAGCTGCTCACCCCTTACTTCTGATTATCAATTTCTGCTGTAGACGTGTTAATTCACGGTTATACTCTTAAATTTTTTTATTTTTTATTTTTTAAAAAAATAGAAAAAGACCCAAATGGACTATAAAATATTATTATTATTTTTTATGAGAAATGTAGACAAATAGTGAACAATAAAAAATAAAAATTAATTGAAAAAGCTACTTCACAACTTATTTAATAAACACTACTCAGCAACTTAAATCTATAATCCAACAGCTATACCAAACAGATTAATAGCTTCTGATTAAACTCATAATTTATAATCTATTAAGCTATAATCTATAATCTGTTTTAACAGCTATACCAAACAGCACCATAGTTTGGTAACCGTCTGGTAATATAAATTCTAAGCAATTTTTCAAGCGTTCAATAAAGCAACGTTCAAAAACCACTAGAATACACATAGAAGTTCTCTTAACTAGAAAATATAGTAGGAATAAAAGAGATAAGATTAGTATATAAAAATCAAACAGTTGAACAAAGGGACAGTATAAATAAAAGTATATAAAAGGAAAAATTATCAATAAGTCCTATTTTTCCCTTTATAGATACCCAAGGAAAATTTTATAAAAATGAATGCAGAAATGTGAGGTGCTTTCCCCGCCAAACGGAAAAAAAAATCCATAAAACAACCTAGGCAATGGACTTGCCCACAGTTCTCACTCGGGAGAATTAGAAAACCTTTTAAATTCCTCAAACAAGATGAATGGGTATACAAAATCAAAAAGTATGAACGGGTATACACCGGCATTTAAGCAACCTAATCAACTCAAACTGAAACAAGCATTGGATGAAAATAATAATAATAAACAAATAAAGCTTCCACGTACCTGTTTTTGAAAGAGTCTGCATTCTTGAGAGGAGCCTTTTGTTCTGCATTAGGGGTGTTTCGTTCAAATCAACCTCCCTCAAGTTCCCATTTGAACCTCTCGACACCAAACGACCGGCAAACTCAGATGTCTCAGCATGTGCAATATCCATGGCTAGCTTAGCTTCAGTAGGGAAGAATAATTTTGCAAATGCAACTGCAATATACAAATATGAAAAATTAATACCTAGCACTGAATTTGCGCAAAGGCATAGAAATTCATGAAACTCACGTCAAATTCAATAAAAAGCATTATAACAAGTACGAAGTGAAGCTGAGATGGGACAGTGGAGAGGTTGATTCCTATGACTTGAACGCGCACTACAAAGCTGGAGGCGGATAGCACTTGTTATAGCGTCGTGTCACAACCTCTAACAACTAGACTAACATATATGACTTAAATTTAGAGAGGAGAAATCAAGATTGTCATCTGGAGAATATCACCTCTGTTTTCTAAGTATAGCAGCTTCATGTGCAGATCATCAGCCACTGTTGGGGAAGACATTGATACATCTCCAACCATTGGATTCCTCCACATCTCTCTGTCCAAAACATCAATGCATATCCGGTCTTTGTTTGCTTCCTGTCCCTGCTCTGTTTTCGCGTGATAATCCTTTGGCCTCGTTAATCTCCGGCAAATACTAACAGCACTACGCCCATCCAATGTTGTTTCTGATGCCCGAGCTCTTTTTGTCAGAAGGGATACTATTATTGATGGCTCTTTACGCATTGCAGCAATATGAAGCACCGTGTAACCCCGAGGATTCAGAAGATTGACATTAGCCAGACCCAAACCAAGCACCTCGGACACCACCTTTGGATCACAGTAGGCAACAGCATAGTGAAGAGCATACGCTTCATCTAAAGTGATATCAGACTCGGTTAATAGAAGTTTCACAAGCTCGACATCATCTGAGTCAAGTGCCTTGTGTATTCTTCTAATTCTCTTTTCACGTAAGGGGTCAACAACCGTTATGTCATTTTCATCGTCTTCCTGAGGCTTGAGGCGGAGCACTTTAATTTTTTCCGCAACTTCGAAGGGTAGCTCTTTCTCGAGAGAAATGCTATCAATATCTGATCTTGCTACTCTATCGACACACTGAACAAGAAGCTGGCTTGATTGGCAGTGGAAGGCAACAAGAAGGATTGGGATGACATCTTCCACAAGAGCCTTGCCAACAAAGTTGACAAGACGCCGCTGCAATAAGTCACAGATTGTCAAAAATAATTCTCTTTTAGTATAAAGAAAACAAAAAGTGACGGAAAACCAGTGCTTATATTTTCCTCTTTTTCTAAATAAATAAAGAAACACATCAAACTTTTGATTATACTCCATTCATATTTTACACTTGTAGCCGAAAACCTGTGAGTTTTCAGTCTTATTGTTTGCATCATATATTCGTGGATTAAATTGGTATCTCAAATACTTCTTTGTTTCTATTTTTCCTTCATAAGATAAGATAGTTGATCAAATCTAGAATATGTTTTACAATTTACATAACCAGCATAATAAGCAGAAGAACCACTCACAAATATATCCATTCAAAAACATGCAGCACCAAGACCAATTCAACCTGAATCATCAGTTATTTGTGTGATTTTTTGCATCACATATTCATGGTAGTACATCAACATTTCAAACTGTAAAGACAATTCTGTCAAAACTCCTTTACAGTTTGCTCACTCCAGCACCATCAAAGAATTTTGAAATGACTTGCAAAAAAATTCATCTGAAACAACATAATTAACTCAATTTAAGTCTTTTCTCGATATTTTAAGCTTCCACCTTAACAAGTTTGCCCACACTATAACACCACAAAGAACTGGAAGCTGTCTTGGTATAAGTCTATGAAAGCTCTTCATTTCTTGGTATCAGTCCATCACTTACTCAAGCTTTCTTGGTACCAGTTAATGAAAGCTCACTAGCCATGGGAAGCTTGGTTATATATATCCTAACACCCCCATTCTTCATTTCTTGATGAGAGAAGGCACCTTGAGTATTTAACCACCTCATAAACTCTTTAAAATACATCCTCAAGTGTTTAACCACTTTGTGTGAGTGAGAGGAGACTTCAACTTTCAACACAAATCTTCTACAAAGAGCTTGCTTCATATGAATGTTGAAGTTTTTTTGCTGGTGGAACGTATTTTTCTCGTCCATTATTGTATACATTGTACACTATTGACCATCATACACCTCACTAGTCTCACTTAGCTAGATTATTGGGTTTAAGGGTTGGCACCCATCTAACTTATTAGGAAAAATGTTAGATTTTGTATACCTAGTGAAATGTTAGGTTTGTGTATTGATGGCTATGGTTTTGGGTGAGCCAATTGAAAACCCATGGTTGTGTTTTTATGATAGAAGATAAGGGTGGAACCCACTGAAAGCCCGAGAAGGGTTGATGTAAAGGTTGTGGGTGAATCTAGAGAAAACCCATTTTAAATAGTGGATATAGGCAAGTAGCAGAATCACTAATATGTTCTTTGGATTCATTTCTTTCAATTTGAGCATTTAATTTGATATATTCATGCATGTGTTTGGAGATGAATGCGATTCATATATAAATTTTATAGAAGCAAACATATATTTGAATGCATGAATCTATGATTGTACTTGTATGGTCAATGAACTTATAGTCTCGATTGAGTGCAAAATTAGTGGACCAAGTGATAATTTCTAGCTCTATTGGAGCAGAGTTCTAGTCAATGAATGAATCGAAGGCTGACAATTTACTGGCACATTTACTATCCACCACAAGCAGCACAAAATGATATGAGAATCAATTTTATTGTTTGGTTAGCATTTTGAAATTGCTATACTTGTTTTTTCCAAGTAAATCAGTTCGAATTTGCTTCCTAAATCAACAAAGTATTTCCAAGATGCAAAAAATAAAAGATGCCTGAATCAATCAACTGCACAATTAGACAAATATCCTCCCTCACTCCTACTTGACTTTGCAAAATCCTGTGCTTATCCATAGAAATAGACGCATCAATTTGCTTTAAGGGATAGCCATTAAATAACATGTATAATGTACTCACCTGAAAAAGTGAAGCCAGCTCCGGAACCTGAAAAATGGAAGATGCATACATCATCTCCACAGCAAAATCTATAGCGGGTCTGCACGCATCATGAGCACATCCATTATCAACACATGTTGACACCTCTGGGGGAAAAGGCTGTAACTTTCCGGTATACACATAACTTAAGAAAATACGGAAGGCCTCATAGCCCACCCTACCATAAGGCAACAAATCACTCATACAATACTTTGGTTTACCTTCCTTCTCACCCTTTTCTTTCTTGAATAGCTCATGGAAAAACTTACTCCGAGCAGCCAATATACATCGGTGGACACCTACCGGGGCACCCTCAACAACAATATCTGCGTCACTATAATCACAACTAGAATCAATCAAAAGCTGTTCTAGATGACAGCTAAGCTTGTTCAAACTGATGATTTCAAGATTGGACCCTGTCTCAGAACCAGTGGCTGAGATATTGTAGCTAATCGATCCGTTAGATACATGGGAAGATGAAGTAAAACTTATAGATGAAGATGGTTCAGCAGAATTAGCCATTAATCAACTTCCAAAACTGAAGTCCTCCTCTTGAGCCTTATATAATATCAACCAAAATCAACACAAGAAAATTGAGAGTAAACGAGCAGAATCTATAGATCCCCATATGGGAAATTCAAGTACCTAATGATGAAGGTATGGCTCAAGCGACTCCTCATGGCAAAGACTCACAAAGAAATCTTAGAAAATTCAAAACAGTTCTCAATCACGATTAGATTTCCCTAATCGGACAATGGTAGGTAGTGGACTCAAGAGTCAAGAGTCTTCTTTCAAAAGCTAAACAGTGGGTTTCCTTCTTTCAATACTCCAATTCACATAAAATCAGAACATATATACAAAAAAGACTAATCAAATCAGCTCTAACAAACATAAAAACAAACACAAATTAAGCAAAGTTAGAAATCACCCCAATCAAGAACAGATCAAAATCAATCCCATCTCAGAAACCACAACAAGCAATCAGATCTCACTTCAATTCCAGCCATATTTTCACAAATCAAGCAAAACCCAGATGAATTCTAGCAAGAACCAATCCAAAATTGAAAAAAAAAAAACAACCCACATAAAGCTTGTTCTTTCATAATTAACTGTTTAGGATCAGACCCATCAAAGATCATAGGCTTGTTTGACGCTACACGTCCACGTCCCTCACGTAGTATGAGGAAGCTTCGTGCTTAGGTATCAAAGATAATCTGTGGAGAGAGGAAAAAAAAGAAAGAAAAAAAAATCGGTTTGTTTGAGAGAGAGAGAGAGAGAGAGAGAGAGAGAGAGAGAGAATTATTGGATGGTTCGTTTCGTTAGCAGAGATGAAGTCGTTTAGGTGACGATTGCGGTGTTGTCACGCTTCTTTGTTGGGTTTTGCTTTCGTCCTCAATTGCGTCACCTCCTCTGATCCCATCCTCCCACCCATCAAATTAAAGGCCTATAAATAAATAAATAAAAAGTTAATTGCACATTCACCCCCTTAAACTATGAGTTATTTATCGCTTTAGTCCTCAGTAAAAATTTCCCACTTCAGGCCCTATACTATTTGTAATTTCCTAACTTTAGTCCCTGAAAAAGTTTTTTTATTTTATTTTTTATTTTTTATTTTTTTAAGGATTAGGCCTCTTTAAGTTCAATTATATACTTCACAAGCCTATCTGACTCATCACATGATTTGTGTTAATAATTTGAACCGTTTATTTTATAAGTCTTCAATGTATATTATCAATGGAAAAAAATTAAGTCGATTGATATATCGTAATATTTTTATTTTTATTGTGTTTATCTCTAAAAAATAATTAAAAAGTATATTTTTGAAAATAGGTTATTTATAATTTTTTCAAACAAATATGATAAAATAAAAAATTGTAATAGATATGCACAATTAAAAAAGGAAAGTAGATGTGAATCGAAATCTGGAGTTGGAGAAAATCAGGCGGCGAATTTATGCCATTGGTAGAGGGAATAATAGCAAAAAGAATGTAGAATGGATGGAAGGGAAAGTTAGATGAGAAGAGGTAGGCCTTGGCATAATCAGTATATAGATGAAATAATAATATTGAAATATTTTATATTAATTTCTATGAAATTGTGGAGTTTTTGAAAAATAAAAAATAAAAGGTGTTTAGAATAATTTAAATAAATATATTTTTTTAATTTTTATAAATATATATATATATATATATATAAATAGTAATGTGATTCAAAACAAATAAAAATATTAAAAGGTTGTTTAAGATGATCTAAATAAGTGTATTTCTTGATTTTTATGAAAAAATGTGAAATATAAGTTGGGTTTGAAGTGATGTGATAGAGAAGTGATGTGATTTAAATAAGATGATGTAACTTAAATAAAATAATAATTTTTTAATTTTTTGATTTTTTAAAATTATGTCAAACTTAGGTATAAAAAAAAAAAACCTTTATAGGGAGGCTAAATAGTGCCTAAAACTTTTCTACCTTTATTCCAATTTTATTTTATTAAAATAAAAAAAGGTTCTGAGAATACTGTGTTGTCGGGCCAGCAGAGTGTGCTGTGGGGTTTCACACTTCAATAGTGTTTGTACCTTTACTACTACAGCATTCACACGGTTTTAATGATTAATTCAAGAAAAGTAGTTTTTCTTATAAGGCCTAAGGACCGGTTTAGTCAAAAAAATAAATAAATAAATAAATAAACAAATAAATAAATAAAATAAAAATTAAAAAAATATTAAAAAATTAACTATTCATATTAAAAAGTTAAAGATTTTCTTTTCTTTTTATTTTTTACACATCTTTTTATAAAAAGTTAAAAAATCATCTCAAACATAGTAGTTTTTTTTAGCTCATATTTTAGCCAAATAGTCAAAAAGTTACTAAATTAGTCTGTTCCCAAACGGGACCTAATTTTGTAATTAAAATATGAGTGGATAAAACTAGGCAAAATTACAAAAAGAATTGTAGGGTTTCGAGTGTTTTTTTAATTTAAATTTTAGAATTTTAATTGTAATAATTAATATCTTGATGTTACTTTTGTGTCACAATTTAGTCCCTTTGTCTATCTCTGCTCATTCATCTAACCGAAATCTAGGTAAAATTTTCAAATTCAAATTCACATATTTAAATCTTTGTATCTTCTTTGTCGTAACTTCATTTCGTCTTATTTTCCTGGCATTGGATTTACCTCATAGCCTAATTTTCATTCTATTCCTCATACGTCTTGTTCCACAACTTTTTGTATACTGTCGGAGCTCCAAAAATTGGCCAAAATTAAGATTTTTTTCTTTTTCTTTTTTTTTCAAATTCAAACTTACATGTTCAAACTCTTGTATCTCTCTTATCATAACTCCGTTTACCTTATTTTCGTGTCGTTAGATTCGCCTCATGGCATAATTTTCATTCCACCTCCCATACATTTTGTTCCACCTCTTTTTATGTCTCGTCAAAGTTCTGAAATTTGGCCAGAAATAAGAATTTTCTTTTTTTTTTTTTTTTTTTCCAGATTCAAATCCACATGTTCAAGACATTGTACATTTCACCTCATTTTTGTATCGTTGGATTCACCTCATGGCCAAATTTTAATTTCACCCCTCATATGCCTTGTTTCATCTATTTTTGCATGTCGTTAGAGTTTCGAAAGTTGGCCAAAAAAAAGAGATATTTTTTGACTAACTTTCGGAACTCCTATGACATGCAAAAAGAGGTGAAACAAGGCGTATAAGGATGGAATGAAAAGTAGGCTATAAGATGAATCCAATGACATGAACATAAGGTGAAACGACAATGAAGACACAAGGATTTGAACATGTAAGTTTGAATTTGAAAAAAAAAATTAAGGGAAAAATCTTATTTTTTGCTCTCACGACACACAAAGAGATGGAATAAGATATATGAGGGATGAAATGAAAATTAGGCCATGAGATGAATCCAACGACATGAAAATGAGGTAAAATGGAGTTGCGACGGAGATATAAAGGTTTGAACACGTGGGTTTGAATTTGAAAAAAATCTTATTTTTGACTAACTTTTGGAGATCTAACGGCATGCAAAAAGAGGTGATACAAGGCATATGAGGGGTGGAATGAAAATTAGGCCATGAGGTGAATTTGACGACGTAAAAATGAGGCGAAACGAAATTACGATGAGGGCGATATATGGACTTAAACATATGGGTTTGAATATGAAAATTTTGCCTAGCTAAAAGAGACGGAGATGGACGAATTGGTTAAATTGTGACACGGAAGTAACATCAGAGTTTTAATTGTTACAATTGAAACTTTGGAATTTAAATTGAAAAATACGCAAAATCCTGAATTTTTTTTGTAATTTGCCCAAAAAAATGTATATTTTTATTATTTTTTAAATTATTAGTAAATGTTATTTTATCTGTTTATTTATGAATTTATATACTTTGACTCCTAATTATAAAAATGTATATCATTTTTACTCCTCTATTGACCCCTCTAGACTTTCAAAATGATTGTATTTGTATATGTTTTTAAAAAAATGTTTCAGAGCTCTAAATTATAAGCTCTAGGGGAGCTCTAAACTGTAGGTCGCACTGTGTGATTTGATATTTTGACCTTTGTTTTGCTTTTTTTTTCTTTTTTTTTTTTTTTGAGTTGCCACATCAGTAGAGCTCTGATTGGAGCTCTACTATTAGAGTTCTTAATCACTACTAAGGGGATCTTAATGTAACTAATCAAAAAAATTAATATATTTGGACATGATTTTTTTTTATTTAAAAACATGTAAAAAAAAAAAAAGTAGAGTGACTTGATAATAAATCTTTGACTGTTGAGTGAATAGAAATGAATTTTTAACTTTTTGTATGAGTTGATTTTTTTTTTTTTAAATGATTGACATACAATTTAAAATTATTCACTATTCTCAAAATGATTAAAGGATTAACATCCAATTTAAAATGAATTTTTCCCTTGTGAATGGATTTAATGAATATTATTAATTTGACTAAATTATCACAATATGAAAATTAAAAGACAAATTATTACAACTAAAATTATAAAAAGTAAATTAATACAAGAAACAATTTACAAAAAAGGGATTTGGGCAATAAGTCCAATTTTAATAGTTTTGAAGCAATAGCCCCTACCTCTATTATTTTGGGAGCCAAAAGGATAAAACAATTTGGAAGATTATATTATCCTACACATTTGTTTATATATCTACTGTCCATATCATTTATCTGCCAATATATCATCTATTTTTCTACTTATATGTTCACATGTCATCTCCTGTTTCTCCACCTAATCTGTATATCTATTCATATCATCACCATCACTAATCGCCACCGCCACCCACTTCCAATGTGCATAATTTATTTGTCTACTTATATATTCACATGTCACTTCTACTTAATCTATATATCTATTCATATTATTACCACTACTAATTGTTGCCACTGGTCACTTCCGGTGACCTTTTCGATTATTTTTTTAGTGACTTTTATAGCGATCTATCGACAACAATCTAGCAACAGTAGAGTAAAAATAAAATAATTTTTTTAAAAAATAATAATTTATCTTTCTTACTAAACAATTTCATTATTCATGTCTTTATCATAAATAAATTAAAAAATTGAAAGGAAAAAAAAAAAAAAGGAAATATAATGCCATATCCATACCCCTTATAAAAATGGACATAATCACCCAGAGAAAACCTATGAACCGAGAATTGTGGACCATGAATTGAACCCAAAAAAAAAATATATGGGTTGAGTTATGTTTTTTATATAGGGGAGTCCACATATAAATTTAATCCCAACCATTATATGTATTTTTTTTTAATTTATTCATCTATTTTTTGAGATTGTAAAACTGCTGTATTACCAGTAAACCCTTACAAAAACTATTATGTACCCCTAATTCTATATTTGATTCTTATCTTAATCAGCAGGACGTTGAGGAGAGGGAAGATGACGACGTGAAACAACTTGGCTCTGATAGGGTGGCCGGCTTTGACATTTTTAGGTTCTCAAAAAAGAGAGGCACTGCGGCGCCACTTGTAGGACTTTCAACACCCATGTTAATAACAACAATAATGATTCATCCCATTAAAAACATAACTACTAATAGCACTAATGTATTAAAAAAAAAAAAAAAAAATACAATTCCAAGACCAGAACATCACATCAGTAATGGCAGAACTCACTGCCACCTAATTAGTGGGAGCACTAATTAGTGCTCCCAAATATTTTTCTAATAACAAAAGGACAAAAAATAAATAAACAAATAAAAAATAATTTAAAAAAATACACTAACATTATACAGTACACTAACATTAGTCAAATAGGAAAAAGGTGCAATGCTGCTAGACCCGGTCTTTCGTCTATTATATTTTATGGCGTTGGCTTCCTATCGGATTGGAGGGTATTATTGGATCCGTAGAGACTCACTATTAATTTTGTTTTGATAATTTTAATAATTTACTGTGTAGAACTCATTGAGTATTATATGTCTGTAAAAAATCAAGTTGATCGGACATCGATAGTTACGTGATCAAATTAATTTTGTATAAAAAAAATAGACGGTAAAAAAATAAACGGTTGATAGAAATTTGATCTGATGAGATAGTTATCGATATTCGATCAACGTAAGTTTTTACAGGCATATAATACTCGACGAGTTTTACACATTAAACGATTTGAATTATCGAAAAGAGACCCGTAATGGGCCCTACGTGCCCAACAGTACCTTCCAATTCGATTACAGACAGGAAGGACGCCCACCCATATTTTATTTCCTACACGGTGTTAGGCACGTTCCTAGTAATTGTGAATTGAATTTCACATTTGAGTTCTATTAAAGGTAAATTACATTTTAATATCTTATTTTTTAATTGTTACCATTAATCTCTTATATTTTTAATTAAATTGTAATGTGATCTTTTTGTTTCTAATGAAAATTGTCGCATCTCTAATGACAAATATTATAGTAATATTATTATTGCTATAATTTGGTGATGAATAGTAGTAAATTGCTTAAATTATAGCAATGGTATTCTAATGGTTAGATGTCATTTTGGCAAATCTCAACCAACTTTGTAAAGTCTTCCGATCGTTCGAACAGTCGTCTGGGCAGTTGTCCTATGCTTGATTCTGTGTTTGGTCATAAGTGTACGTAGTATTGCTGTTGCTGAAATGGTCTGAAATATAAACAAAAAATTAAGGGAGGGAGGTTTTGCCTAAGTTAGCACATATGATTGCCAAAACTTGAATCAAATTTGTCATAAGCTTTAATATTTGTCAAATTTGACAGCTGCCATATGGCACCATTAGAACACCACTTTTCATCTTCAATTGTCAAATTATAATAATGACAGTTCTAATGGCAAATCATTGGACATGCTCTAATCTTCACATGAGGTATTTTTTAAGGTAAAAATATATTTTTTTCTTCTAATTCTTTACTTCTCTATTTTTATAGTATTTTCTCTTTTTATTGTATTTTCTAAACCTGACTAACCTGCTTCTCTAATCGAGGGCTATTAATTTTGGTCAATTTACTTTAATTGGGTCCTAAAAAAAATAATGTGTGATTCACATGTTAATTTTCATAAGCCACATTTATGTCAAATAGTTGAAAGGGTGATAATAGTGGGTAATTCTATTTCTACACACCTACTTATTTCAATGCATATTATTTCTCAATGCACACACTTATTAATTTGATTATTAATTATTTTTCTTAATCCACACACTAAATATTTCAATTACACCCTTCACTCGTACAGATTTACACACACCATCTCAAATTCCCTTTTGGATTTCCAAACCTTCCACATTGTTTCACAAATAATGGTGTTGATGATGAGTGGATTAAATATGTCGGCAATCTACCAATCTATAGGAAGTAAGTAAGTTAACTGCTGCTTTTTCTTTGAACTTCCTTCTCCATACAAATCATTCCATTGCTTCAATTCACTCATTATACATCCCTCGACAGCAAAACTTGCAACCATCTGCAGCAAAACTTGGATTGGCTTGGACTCTCACGGGCAGTTGGTTGCCAAACAGAGTTCTCCGTTCCTCGCCTCTTCGGCGTTGGTGGCGGACGCTCATGCTTGCTGGAGTGCTGTGAGGTGGTGTTTCCTCAGTGGGGTGAAATCCATTACGGTGCTTACTGACAGTCAAAACTTAGTCTGGTAGCTCAATGGTTTTCACAAAGCTAGCTGGGATATTGCTCACATTGTTGATGATATTAAAAGTATGTCTAGGTGTTTTGATTTTCTTAGTATTGTTAAGGCACCACGTTTGTTTGTTACCGTTGCCCATTTGGAAGCAAAGGCAGTAGTCTTATAGTGTAATTCTAACTGTGTAGCTTTTTATTTTTGTTTAATATATTGCTATTAAGTTCCTAAAATATATATATATATATATATATATAAACATATTTATGGAAAATTTTGGATTCAAAGATCTCAACTTTCTGCCATAGTTCACAGATCTATTAACTTAGATTGAGGTTATGTCCTTTCGCAAAGACAATTCAGTGACGAGCCAATTTTTCACCCCAAAAATAAAAAATATAAAAAATTGTACTCTAATTTAGAGCTTCCCCAGTGCATTAGAGGTGTACTAAAATGGGGAAATCGAAAACCAAAATAAAAACGAACAAGTGAAGAAGAGTTGATAATACATGGAGATTGAGAGTATTACTCTGCAAGCAAGTGAGAAACAAAGGAACAAATGAGGAATAATAGATAAGTTAGGGTTTTTTTTACTAAAAGGATGTGCAGTGAGATTTTTTTTGTTTTAAAAAGATGTGTATAAAGAAAATTGGAATATATTATTAAAGGTGTATTTTGATACACATTATAATCATTTTACTTTAGGGTATGATTGTCATTAAAATAAAATTTCATTAAATGTGTACACTGAGGTAAGTAAGTGTATAGAAATAGAATTTCCTGATAACAGTGCTTAGAGAAGTGGAGAAAGGGAATGATAGTGATAATAGGTTGAGAAAAAGAAGTGAAGGGTATGGGTAGACCTTAGTGTATCGAGGGTGGTAGTGGAGGGGTGCAGGATGATCTAGAGGTGTTTGGAGTAGCGATGAGAAGAAGGAGCTAGTGGTGTAAGGTTGTAAAAACCTCGATCCCTGCGTAACATTAATCCGTACTTAATTATGCTTCACAGTAATTAAGGAGGGATTCTGAATTAATTTGCATGTGTGCTTTGCATTATTGTGTTTATATCTATCTGCTGTAAAAAGATCTGTTCATGTTTTGGTTTCGGTTTGTGGATGGAAGGCCTTATCGGCATCCGAATCAGAAATTGGCTTAAGTTATGTGCTAATTAGGATTTATAGAGTTTTATGGTAGGTTTAATTGAAATTCGATTTGGAACGATTAAATTAGATTAAATTAATGCCATTTGATTAATTTTGATTAATTATTACCTATAGGGCCATTTTTGCCCCACTAAGTTTACCTTTTCATTTCATTCTTCCTCAACTTGATGCTCAACGTGAGAATGAGAGAGAATTGAGGGATTTGGGTCCTAGGTTCAGGAATTGAATTCACAAAGAGGGAATTTGTCACGCCCCAAAATTTGAGACCGCAAGAGTAATATATAAAGTACAACTCAAACAAAATAGATAACCACAATACGTTAATATACACATACAAGCGGAGTTATAACATGGATAACTGATTTGAGTTCCACTAGAGGTTTACAAATATTGTCAAACCAAAAGGTAAAAGAAGAGAGAACACAAAAACAAACTACTAGTCTAAATTTTCAAGTGAACCACGGCTTTAAAACTTCATCTTGATTGTCTTCGGGATACCCTTCCCCGTCGTAAGCTGCTTCTTCACCTGGCATGACACGCCATGAGCTTGGAATGCCCAGTAAAAACACACACACCCCCATATCTTCTATCAATCAATCACACACAAAACAAATCAAGTAACATAACATACTTACATTAAGGTTTTATAAATCAGTAGTTAGGCTAGGCATTTAGGGACCCCCAAAGAGATCCTTCTACCCAACCACAAGGATTGAATATCAGACTATTCAGAACTCCCCCTTTTGCTGCTTTGCAGACCTTACCACCTATGCCCACCTTCCAATTATTTACCTGTCAGTGGCATTGATGGACCTCAAAAGGGACGGCCAACAAGCGGGCTCGCTTACACCCTGCACATACCATACCAAAGGGCTCGCTTACACCCTGAAACCGCCGCATAGAGTCTGAATACATCCAAGTCAACCCAGGGGTTCGCTTAAACTGCTTACGCAAGACTTAACTCATTTGGTATTAACCCCATCATAATTCATGTCATGCATATGTATAAAATTGTTCTAAAACACTAAGATAAACGTCACCCATTGCCAACCCCTTATCATTTCCCGTTTATTAGATCTTTTGCTAGGTGAGTTAGTCACATTCGGTAATTTGGTCAATTAAACGAGTATGGGAAAAACATACTAGAGGAAATATAGTCCATGATCATCATACATAAGTACATAAGTATAGTTAAGCAAGAAATAACATTAAAAAGGCCTGAAACACTTAGAGACAAGTCACATAGTAGAACACAATTTCCAGCACCGGTCGGTTCTACAGGGCTAACAAGAATGCTTTGGTAAAAATACTTCTAGGTCAAATTAGGGGCTGAAATTGCACAGAAATAATAATTAACCTGTCTAGTTTCAATTCCAATTCACAGAATGTGCATAGCACCTCCAGAAATTCATCCACAAGCTATATTCAAAAACCTGTCCAGATTTGTCACCCATCGGGAAAACTAGCGTTTCTCTCAATCTACCCGATGGTTTTCACTCAAATAAAATCTATTGGAAAGAGGACTCAGATTTCTAAATTTTGACAAAAGAACCAACCCGAGATGATTTTTCTAGAATTTTATAAAATTACTAAAAGTGGACTGTTTTTCAGAGATTCAGGACCAGATTTTTTTAACAAATTATCCAAGCCCTAAAAACACACAATTAGAGGCTAATAAAATTGTCACAAGCTCTATACACACCAATTACCTTACGATAAATTCAGATTTGAGAAATAAACAGGTTTGATATTTCTTTTAAATATTAGAAATTGCAGCAGTGCATATTTTGAATAAAATTGTAAGACAATGTCACCAATTCACACCCACACATGCATACACACCAAAAACTCAATTTACCATTAATACATAACCCAAGGGAGCATCTAGACAATAGGATGAGATGGGTAAAGAAAAAAAAAATTTTGAGAAGACAAGGGAGAGGTGTATTTTTACCTTCAAGAAGTCTTTTTTTTTTTTTTTCTTCTTCTCACTTCTCTACTCCCCTTGACTTCCCTTGAGCAAACTCTCCCTCTCTCACCCTCTCCTTGAGCTGATGAAAAACGTGGGTGTGGATTGGGACCAACTCTCAATTTATATAATATAGGTAGCTTAATGGCTAAGGGACTAAATATCTAGATATTTATTTATTTATTTATTTATTTTATTTATTTCTTTGTTGTTATCAACCCACTCTTCCACCAATATTATATATATATATATATATAAACTATGTATATATTCAAGTACACAATAATGTTCCATTCAAATAAATAATTAATGAAAGAACAATAATAAAAAAAATTAGAAATAAGAATAAAATGTGTGAATTAATTTAGAAATTATGAGGTAAATAAATAAAACCAAGTTTTAGGATAGTTCCAATCATAAAGTGGTGTTCTATGATTTAATTATGGTAACACACGGAGAAATTATTCTTTACTTGGGCTCTTACACAGATTTTTACGGAACTAGGGTTAAAATGCTATTAACCTAAGGCTCAGGGTTTCAAGTGTAATTAAAAAAATTTAGGGTCTCTGCAACCTATCCCCCTTAAATAAATTTCGTCCTCGAAATTAGATCATACCTTACGTCCCAAATAGTTGTGGATAATTTGCCCGCATCGCATCTTCACGTTCCCAGGTGAACTCTTCAATACCATAGTGACGCCAGAGTATCTTAAGAAGGGGAATTGTCTTCCCTCGCAAGTTCTTTTCTTGTCTGTCTATAATTGCTACAGGTCCCTCTTCAAAGGTAGCGTCCTCATTGAGTTGGATTTCTTCCCAGTTGATGATGTGAGAAGGGTGCATTATGTACTTCCGCAGCATAGATACATGGAAAACATCATGTACTCCAGCCAACTGTGGGGGTAAAGCCAACTTGTACGCAACCTCTTCGATTTTTTGAAGTATCTCGAAGGGTCCAATATATCGAGGTGATAATTTTCCTTTCTTTCCAAAACGAATAATCCCTCGGCGGGGCTGAATTTTCAGGAAAACATAATCACCGGTAGCGAAGGTTAGCAGTCTTCTCCTTTTATCTGCATAACTCTTCTGACGATCTTGAGCTGCCACTAATCTTTGTCGAATAAGTTTCACCTTTTCTGTAGTTTCTTGCACGATTTCTGGGCCCAATAGACTTACTTCTCCAGCTTCAGTCCAACAAACTGGTGATCTGCAAGGCCGACCATACAGTGCTTCGAATGGAGCCATGCCAATACTAGCCTGGAAACTATTGTTGTATGTGAACTCCACCAGCGGTAGGTGTCACTCCCAGCTCCCTTTAAAATCCATCACACAAGCTCTTAACATGTCCTCCAAAGTTTGAATGGTACGTTCCGACTGTCCGTCAGTTTGAGGATGAAATGCGGTACTGAAACATAATTCGGTCACTAACGCTTCCTGTAAGCTTCCCCAGAATCGGGAGGTGAAACGCGGGTCCCGGTCGGACACAATTGATACAGGAATTCCGTGTAATCGGATAATTTCCTTAATGTAGAGATGACTCAGCGATGTCAAAGTGTCGGAGATTTTATATGGCAAAAAGTGCGCAGTTTTCGTCAAACGATCAACTATAACCCATATAGCATCATATCCTTTCGGTGACCTGGGTAGTCCAGTGACGAAGTCCATTGTTACATGCTCCCATTTCCATTCTGATATCGGCAAGGGCTGAAGTATCCCTCCAGGTCGCTGGTGTTCTGCCTTTACTTGCTGACACGTAAGGCATCTGGCTATGAATTGAGCCACATCTTTCTTTATTCCCCTCCACCAATATTGACGTTTTAAGTTTTGGTACATTTTCGTCCCTCCTGGGTGCACTGCGAATACTGAATGGTGGAACGCCTTTAAAACTTTTTCTCTAAGTGACTCATCTTGTGGTACTAACACTCTACCCTGATGTCTCAAACTTCCATCTGAATGAATCGTCCAATCAGGTACAGGATCGCCGGATGCTATTCGCGTTTTTATGAACGCCACCTCTTGATCATACTTCTGTGACTCTATTACCTCGTTCAGTAATTTAGGTGTAGCGATTTGAGTGCCAAGGTATACCTTCTCGTCTTGAGCTTTCATCTGTACTCCAAACTCATTAAGTGTTCCGACCATGTTCCATTCCTTGAGTGCCAAGCTAGCAATAATTCTCCGGTTCTTGCGACTCAGGGCATCCGCCACCACGTTAGCTTTGCTAGGATGATAGGATAGAGTAAAATGGTAATCTTCGAGGTATTCTAGCCACCGTCTTTGTCTCATGTTCAAGTCCTTCTGCGTGAACAAATATTTCAAGCTCTTATGGTTCGTGAAAATCTCAAATTGTTCACCATACAAATAATGACGCCACTGCTTTAATGCAAAAACCATTGCTGCCAACTCTAGATCGTGTGTCGGATAATTCTTTTAATGCGGTTTCAGTTGCCTGGAGCCGTAAGCTACCACCTTCCCTTTTTCCATTAGCACACAGCCTAGCCCATCCTTGGACGTGTCGCAATATACCGTATATCCTATGTCTCGCTCCGGAATGATGAGTATTGGGGCACTAGTCAATCTCCTCTTGAGTTCTTGAAAGGATTGTTCACATGCTTCGTTCCAATCGTATTTTACCCCTTTTGCGTTAGACAAGTCATCGGCTTAGCTAGTTTAGAAAAGTCTTGAATAAACCATCGGTAATAGCCGGCCAACCCTAAGAAACTACGAACTTCAAATACTGAGGTTGGCTGTTTCCAATCTAATACTGCTTCCACCTTGGCCAGGTCTACAGCAATTCCATGTTCCGACACGACGTGTCCCAAAAATGTGACTTCCTTCAACCAGAACTCGCATTTACTTGCTTTTGCGTACAGCTAGTTGTTTCTTAAAACTTGGAGAACTACTCTCAAGTGTTGTTCATGTTCCTCTTCCGACAGTGAATAGACTAGAATATCGTCAATAAACACCACCACGAACTGGTCCAAGTACGGAGTAAAAATCTTATTCATCAAGCTCATAAACACGGCTGGTGCATTGGTTAATCCAAAGGGCATTACCACAAATTCGTAATGGCCATATCGGGTTCGGAAAGCAGTTTTTGGTATGTCATCATCAGTGACCCGCAATTGATGATAGCCAGATCTAAGATCAATCTCTGAATAACACTTTGAACCTCGAAGTTGGTCAAAAAGGTCATTAATCCGTGGAAGTGGATATCGATTCTTGATCGTCACCCGATTGAGTTGCCGATAATCTATGCACAATCTTAGTGTTCCGTCCTTTTTCTTTGCAAATAGAACTGGTGCGCCCCATGGTGAGGTACTTGGTCGGATAAATCCCTTGTCCAGTAATTCCTGCAGTTGCGTCTTCAACTCCCGAAGTTCAGCAGGAGCCATACGGTGGGGTGTCAGGGATATTGGTGCAGTACCCGCTTGTAACTCGATACTAAAATCTACTTCACGATGTGGCGGTAATCCTGGCAACTCCTCAGGAAAAACATCAGCGTATTCACAAACTACACGCGGAAGATTTAATTCTGATTGAGCTTCTTCATTAATGATCAAACTTGCTAACCATCCAGCAAATTGTCGATGCCACTGCATTTTACGATTTGTTGTGCTCAGGGAATCCTCTCTATCCCCCTTAAATTGGAAACACGTTCCACTAGGTGTGCAAACCGTCACCCTCTTGCGGTAGCAATCAATCATTGCTTGGTGGGCGGATAACCAATCCATTCCCAAGATTATGTCAAAATCGGACATGTTCATGACCCGAAGGTCACAACTCAAGTGTAACCCTGACACTTCTAATTTACACCCTCGACAGATTAATCCTACCCTAATACTTCCTCCCAAGGGTGATGCAACACGTAAAGTAGTTTCTAAAGGTTCACATCTAAGACCTAATGATTTAACACATGAGGTTGATATAAAAGAATGTGATGCGCCAGAATCGAATAGAACGTGAACCCAGGAATTATAGAGTACAAGGTTACCTCTAATTACTGATGGATCTTCATTACCTTCCTCTTGGAGGGCAAAAACTCTGCCTGTGCCTTTTTGATTACCGGTTGGTCCAACCTTTCGGTTTCCTCCTGACTTGTTCATCCATGGCCTTTGCCCGCCAATAACTTGAGCATTCGCTCTTGAACCCCCTGCTTGATTTCCCATTCCAGAAAGTTAGGGACATTCCGACTTCTTGTGCCCTATTTGGTGACAGTGAAAACGTTGGATTTGTGTAATAGGCTTGGTTTGTAAACTTCCTTTCTGGCTTTGCTGTTGCAGCTGTTGCGACGGTTTGATGTATGGTGTCCGTACCACATTCCTTCGGTCATTTCTTCTTGGCCCTACAAAGGACTGACCCCCTTTCTTCGTTTTCATCATCCAAAATCCTTTTTGAGTCTGCCCACTCTCTTTCTGCATCCAATGCCGTATCCACCACATCAGCAAAAGTAGGAAGGCGTAAGGGTAACACTTTACCTCTAATAATAGGGTCTAAACCCCACTCGAATTTTCGTGCTTTCTCTCCCTCATCTGCGACGTATTGGGCTGCGTATCGCGCTAGCTCTTCAAACTTGGCTACATACTGAGTCACTGACATCTCATCCTGTTTCAAAGTTTGAAATTGCCAAATCCGCTCTTGTCTAACTGTGTTTGGGAAATCTTTTCTTAGAAACAATTCTTTGAACTGAGCCCAAGTCATGTTTGTCGTGTCTGAGAATTTTTCATCAAGGACCACCAATGATCCGCTTCTCTTTCTAGCTGATAACTTGCCAGGGCGATCTTGTCTGTATGCACTGTAATACCCATGGTTTCCAACATCTTTTCTATTTGATGAATCCAACTCTCAGCGACTCTCGGGTCAAGCTCACCTGTGAACACCGGCGGTCTTTGCTTTCTGAACTCAGATAACAAATATATCCGCTCATTTGGTTGCGTTCTTCTAAGCCTTCCTAACTCTTCAAGAATCTGGTTTTCGACTGGTCTTGGCAACTCCTCCGCAGATATAGGTCTACCGCAATTAGCGCCTTGATTGCGAGCTGGACGTCCTCGTCGGCGTCTGACTTGATCGTTTGCTTCCACATTGTCCGCCATCTGCCAAGTTTGTGGGTAATATAAGCTTAGGGTTGTTGTGAAGGCGAAGAGGCGTTCAATAAATAGTCTAATTTAATGTGGTCCGAGGTGTATGAAATTTATGTATTTTTCTAAATGGATGATGCAATTAAACCAAGCAAAATAAAATAAAATACATACAACACACTAGATTAACCAACTAGATATTTTATAGATACGCATATAACTTCTTCTTACAAAAGGATACACTATCTAGGTTAGCGTGTAGCGTGTATACACCAAAACAAAACACGCTTCAACCACACAAAACACTATTTACAAAGGTACACAAAAGGGTTCGTCCCACAACTACTACAGTCCTAAGTCAAATGATTCCTCTGGGTCTTCTTCGAGATCTTCCTCAGGATCCTCTGGTGGTAAAGGAGCATATGTCGGGGAGGCCGGAAACTGCTGAGCCGGTGTAGGGGTGTACTCTGATGACACCTCTATAGGGAATGCAGGGGAAGCTCCAGGAAGTACTGAGACAAACGGAACCTCTAACTCAGGATGGTGAGAGCCACAGCTCTCGGGTCCAACGCGATGCATCACTGGACACGGATCCTCAGTCAATACCTCTTGCCTAAGCTCAGCAAAAGTTTGATCATTCCGCTCTATCTGAAGAGCAAACCTAAGCTCCTTGTATTTGCACTGGAGGCATCGACGTACCAACGCTCGTCTTGCTTGCGTAGTGTAGTATGAAAAATCCTCTTCTGTTTTCCGAATAGCTTTCTTTATCACGCGCTCCGCCCCTAATTGACACCGTCGGTTAAGTCTTTGTGGGCTAACAGCTACTGCCCGTCTGTTCTGGAACCGAAAAACTCCCCAGTTATCAACGTTTTCTGATGTAGAATCCATCCTATCGTAGGTAAACAAAATTTTTTTTTTTTTTAGTCCACCCTTAATATGATATAGTATAATGGTAACAGAAAATAGTAATGTGAAAGGCAAGGATATCTAAAATCACGAGTTAACACGCGTGGGTTAAGGGTTGAACCTAGGGCTCTGATACCAATTTGTCACGCCCCAAAATTTGAGACCGCAAGAGTAATATATAAAGTACAACTCAAACAAAATAGATAACCACAATACGTTAATATACACATACAAGCGGAGTTATAACATGGATAACTGATTTGAGTTCCACTAGAGGTTTACAAATATTGTCAAACCAAAAGGTAAAAGAAGAGAGAACACAAAAACAAACTGCTAGTCTAAATTTTCAAGTGAACCACGGCTCTAAAACTTCATCTTGATTGTCTTCGGGATACCCTTCCCCGTCGTAAGCTGCTTCTTCACCTGGCATGACACGCCATGAGCTTGGAATGCCCAGTAAAAACACACACACCCACATATCTTCTATCAATCAATCACACACAAAACAAATCAAGTAACATAACATGTGTGAATTAATTTAGAAATTATGAGGTAAATAAATAAAACCAAGTTTTAGGATAGTTCCAATCATAAAGTGGTGTTTTATGATTTAATTATGGTAACACACGGAGAAATTATTCTTTACTTGGGCCCTTACACAGATTTTTACGGAACTAGGGTTAAAATACTATTAACCTAAGGCTCAGGGTTTCAAGTGTAATTAAAAAAATTTAGGGTCTCTATAGAATTGCTAGGAGAAAAGAAGAAAACTTGAGGATTTGTTCATCTAGTTCAAGATTCTAGCACCTAAAGCCCAATTGAACATCTAAGGTATGAAACCAAGCCTTTAGCCTTGAAGTTGAGTTAATTCATACATGAATTCAAGTAAATTGAACTATAAGATGTAAGAATCAAGCTTAAGGAGTAGAGAGGTAGATCAATCCATGCATGCATGTGCATTTTCTTACAAATTGAGCATGATTTCAAAGACTTCTTTCATACATGTGTTAATCTCACTTACATTTTGGTCATTCATCATGTTTTCCATTAAATTACCAAGTTTGATCATGTTTTGGAGTGTTCGAATTCAAGGGAGTTCATGCAT
Organism: Camellia sinensis; assembly: GCF_055761805.1. Classification (NCBI taxonomy): domain Eukaryota; kingdom Viridiplantae; phylum Streptophyta; class Magnoliopsida; order Ericales; family Theaceae; genus Camellia; species Camellia sinensis. Next base: position 11,816,892 of record NC_138969.1, read on the forward strand.
GTTGTATTAATGAAATATTCATAAAGTTTGTGTTGGAATTTTGTACAATTGGCATGCCTTTGAGCCATGATTTCTTGAATTGATCTTTAACTTATGTTGTTTTAAGGGTTTTCATGTATTTTCTCAAGTTTTGGCCCATAAAAAATGAGGTTTGATGCCTTGGAGGTCGAGTTTGGACTTGAAAATCAAAGCTGGAAATGCTAGAAATTTGATCCACGCTCGAACAGGGGACTTCACGCTCGAGCGAGCACTCTGAGTACGTATACTTCTGCTCGAGCAACGTAAGTTGCGCTCGAACGTGAAATGTATATATCCAGCAGTTCATATGTTTTGTAGTCCACTCGAGCGAGGGAAATCACGCTCGAGCGAGGATTTGAGTCTCATGCTCGAGTGGGGATCGAGCGTCCGTCGAGCGTGAAAATCATGTAACTAGTACTTTTGTCTACATTTGTAGTCCGCTCGAGCGAGGAAATTCATGCTCGAGCGAACCTTCGCATTCTGCATGTCTGCTCGAGCGAGAAAAGCCACGCTCGAGCGTGGACCCTATTTTCAGCAAATTTTGGAAAATGTTTTCAAGTGCATTTTTTTATATCTTCATTCCATCCTAGGCATTCATTGGCCATGATTAAGACTCCACAATGAGGTTGAAGACTAGAAACACGCCAAGAACAAATAAAGCAAGTTATGAATAATTCGAACGTGTATTTCAAGTGTGCATTTGTATGTATGTTCGTGTAGGTCGCGTGCCTCGAACCATTTGATTAATCTGCTTTATTCATCTACACCCAAAGCCAACTGTGAGTAATAAATTTGTAAAGCTATGTTCAATTGTAAGTATTCTCTAAATGATATAAGATGATCTGTTTTCTGAAATAACATTTTTTGTATGAATGATTGGTTGTCCAATGTTTCTGAAATGTATTTGTGGCATTCTTAGCTTCAAATGATATATGTTATCTGTTCTGTTACGTCCCAATTATGGGTCAACTGTATGTCTCATGAGCCAACTGTTATGGATCCTTACGTCTCATTTATGGGCCAACTGTACGTCTCATGAGCCAACCGTACCGTCTCCGTGCACGTGAGTCAACTGTATGCCTTTATGGATGTCCCTTTATGGGTTAACTATATGCCTTTATGGCCGCCCCTTTATGGGCCAACTGTCTCTGCTAGGGCTAATGAATGTACCACGTACGATTAACTACAAATTTTGATTATGAATATGATTCTGAATCTGTATCTGTTATGAATTATGATTTCTGAACAGGTTTATGAAGCCATTTCTGACAACTACCAAATACCGTTTTCTGTAACTATTATGGACAACATTCATTAAACCCTTTATTCTGTTATTGTTCACTAGGCTTCCGCTCACTATTTATTTATATATATGTAGGTGAGCAAGCGCGTGACCAGGCCTGAGATGCCGCCTGGCGAGTTTTGGTGTCAGCCAGCTATCATGCCTCCTGTAGAGGTTCCCTTTTATGATCTGTTGAGTTTTGTGTCCTTGGGACTTTTGTACTTCCAAAATGTTTATGTCTGGTCTGAACACGCTTGAAATCTTGTGTATGTGGCTTGGGTGATGTAAGGTTACTGTACTTTTCGACGCCATATCTGTATATATGCATATATGTATATGAAAAGTTTTAAAATTCCTGTCCCATATATGTCTGCACAGCTCTATGGACTATGTAAGTTTGTTTATTTGCTTTCGCAGCCCCTAGCTATATGTTAATCTGTTCAGAGGCCTTTGGTAATCCAAGGATTACTGGCGGGTTGCGATGCTAAACTTATAGGGGCGAGTTTGGGTCGTGACAAAGTGGTATCAGAGCACGTGTTTTACCACACACACAAGTCCATATGAGCTCAGGATGTCCTAGTAAGAAGTAAGGGCATTCCATCTGCATGCCTAAGTGTGTTTGTTTAAAAGTGAAAGCGTAAATCCAAATATGATCATGTGTTATGAGATCAAAGAAATTGAATAAAGTGACAAGGACTATTTGCCTATGTTTATAATGAATTGTTTACTTATAGCAAATGGACAATGCGAGAAGTGATGATACAACAAGGTCCTCAGAGGCCCGGATGAGTAGAATGGAACAAATGCTTACAGCCCTAACTGAGATAGTAATACAACAACAGAGACAACACCCTCTACCTCCTCCACCTCCGCTGACACCAGTGGAACCGGGCAACAGTGACATAATCAATCTGACTCAAAAGTTTATGAAGATGAAACCGCCAACCTTCCTTGGCGGAATTGAACCGTTAAAGGCTAAAACATGGTTGTTGGAAATGGAGAAATTGTTTGAGGTATTTCCCTGTTCTGAAACTCAGAAAGTCCTTCTGGCCACCTACACGCTGAAGGATAAAGCTCGGAGGTGGTGGTTATTGGTTCGAAACAATGACAAAAATATGACATGGGCTCAATTTAATACAATTTTCTATAATAAGTACTTTCCCCAGTGCTTTCGGAACCGAAAGGTTTCAGAATTTCAAGAACTCAAACAAGGCAGGATGTCCATAGCAGAGTACGAGGCTAAATTTATTGAGCTAGCCAGATTTGCTCCTCACATGGTCGACATGGACTATAAGAAGGCCCGCAAATTTGAGGGCGAACTAGATTTAGATATACTAGATCGGGTGGGAGTTCTTAACCTACCCACGTATGTGAACGTATTGGATAGGGCACTAATGACAGAAGCCATTTTGGCAGCAAAGAAACAAACTTTTGTTCCACAAACTGATTGGATGGGGAAAAGGTCCGGAACTAGTTTTAAAAGGGGCCATTCATTTACTGGGAATAAGAAACAAAATACGGGATCGTCTAGTAGTTCAAGTCAAAGTGGTGGATCAACGCCTAATTGTGCTCAGTGTGAGAGGAGACACAGAGGGGTTTGCCATCGAGTATCTGGTGCATGTTTCCGGTGTGGTAAGACGGGTCACATAATAAAGGATTGTCCAATCGGGTCCGAAAGTGTCAACCGTCCTGTAGCAGGTTCGGCAGGATCTACTACTGGATCAAAAGCAAATGTTAGGACTAATACTGAGAAAAAACCTCTGAAGCAAGGTCGAGTGTTTGCTTTAGTGCCTAGTGACGTACAAAACACCGAAACTATGGTGTCAGGTATACTTCCTATATGTTCTCAAAATGCATGTGTATTGATCAATTTCGGTTCTACACATTCCTTCGTATCGTATGCTTTCTCTCGGAAATTAACTAGACCACTAAAACTTATGACATATGTGTTATCTGTTTCTACACCGTCTGGGGGTTCTATGTTATGTACTTATGTTTATCCAGCATGCGACATTATGGTTAGTGATATGACATTGTATGTTGATTTGTTACCCTTGAACATTAATGCTTTTGATTGTATTCTGGGTATGAACTGGTTGACTAAATATTGTGCTACTATTGACTGTGCAAGTAAATTTGTTGCGTTTAGACCTCTGGGTATGCCTGAATTTGTTTTTACTGGAAATGGGGTAATTCCTCCCCCGTACCTGATTTCTGCCATGAAAGCTGTTAAATTGCTTAGGAATGGATGTAGGGGTTACATGTGTTGTGTTTTGACTGAGACCTTTGATAAGACCAATGTGGAAACTATCCCTGTTGCTTATGAATTTTTCGATGTGTTTCCGGATGACTTGTCTGGAGACTTAGTTGATAGGGAGATTGAGTTCACTATAGAAGTAGCGCCGGGAACACAACCTATTTCTAAGACCCCTTACAGAATGTCAACCTCAGAACTGTAAGAATTGAAAACCCAATTACAAGAACTATTAGACAAGAAATTCATTCGCCCGAGCACTTCACCTTGGGGTGCTCCAGTCCTATTTGTCAAAAAGAAAGACGAATCTTTGAGATTATATATAGACTACCGAGAATTAAACAAGGTAACCATCAAGAATAAATACCCTTTGCCCCGAATAGATGACTTGTTTGATCAACTTTAGGGAGCCCAAGTATTTTCCAAGATTGACCTTAAATCTGGATATCACCAGTTGAAAGTTAAAGCAGAAGATGTGGAGAAAACCATATTCAGAACTAGATACGGACACTATGAATTTTTAGTCATGCCATTTGGGGTAACAAATGCACCAGCAGCTTTTATGGATCTAATGAACAGAGTTTTCAAACAATATCTTGATGAATTTATTGTTATGTTTATTGACGATATTTTGATTTATTCTAAAGACAGGGAAGAACATGAGAATCATCTGAGAACTACTTTGCAGATTCTGAGAGAGAAGAAACTATATGCCAAACTGTCCAAATGTGAATTCTAGCTTGACAGTGTGGCATTTTTGGGCATGTGATCAACAAAGATGGTATTTCGGTTGACCCTCAGAAAATTGAAGCTATTGTGGACTGGCCTAAACCGACGAATGTGGCCGCGGTTAGAAGTTTTCTGGAACTTGCAGGTTACTATAGAAGATTTGGAAAAGACTTTTCGAAACTTGCCATGCCATTGACTCAGTTAACTCAGCAAAATGTGCCATTTGATTGGAACGAACAAAGAGAGTCGGCTTCTCAAGAATTGAAGACTAGATTAGTAACTGCACCGATTTTGACTTTGCCTAATGATACTGATGGATTTCAGATCTACAGTGATGCGTCCTATGAAGGTTTAGGTTGTGTGTTAATGCAAAATGAGAAAGTAATTGCCTATGCCTCTCGGCAAGTCCGTCCACACGAAAAGAATTACCCAATACATGATCTTGAACTGGCAGCTATATTTCTTTACCCAACACATTATCTATATGGAGTTACATGTGAAGTGTATACTGATCATAAAAGCCTCAATATTTCTTTACCCAAAAGGAGTTGAACATGAGACAGAGGAGATGGTTTGAGCTAATTAAAGATTATGACTTGCAGATTTTCCAAGGAAAGCTAATATTGTGGCGGATGCCTTGAGCCGGAAATCAATGGGGAATCTATCATGTTTGCTTACTAGCCAAAAAGAATTGTTATATGACCTGGAAATGAACGAGATTAAAGTAGTGATACGTGAACAGAGCGGAATACTAGCCGCTATTTCTGCTCAACCTACAATCTTTGAAGAGATCAAAGAGAAGCAACTTGAAGATGAATACTTGCAAAAGGTTGTGGAAGAACTTGATTCAAAACCAAGGCCAGGGTTTGTGTTTGAGAATAATGTGCTAAAATTTCAGAATCGTCTTTGTGTGCCTGATTATTATGATTTGAGAAAACATGTTATGTCTGAAGCCCACAATACTAAATTTGCTATGCATCTAGGGAATACAAAGATGTACCATAACTTGAAACAGAACTTCTAGTGGCCAGGAATGAAAAATTATATTGCAGATTTTGTGGCTAGGTGTTTACATTGCCAACAGGTCAAAGCCGAACATCAACGACCCGCTGGTTTGTTACAGCCGCTCCCAATACCGGCATAGAAATGGGAGCACATAACTATGGATTTCATTGTGGGACTGCCTCGCTCTTCTCGAGGTATGGATTCTATCTGGGTTATAGTTGACCGTTTAACTAAGTCTGTCCATTTTCTGCCTGTCAAGACTATTTATAATGCGGACAAATTGGCCAATATTTATATGAAGGAAATTGTGAGATTGCATGGGGTGCCAGTATCTATTGTGTCTGACAGAGACTCGAAGTTTACATCAAGATTTTGGCAGAGCTTGCAACAGGCTTTGGGGACAGAATTGAGGTTGAGTAGCGCCTATCACCCACAGACAGATGGTCAAACTGAACGAACTAATCAAACCTTGGAAGATATGCTCAGAATGTGTGTGTTAGATTTCCAAGAGAACTGGGAGACCTACTTGCCATTGGCTGAGTTTGTGTATAACAACAGTTACCGTTCAAGCATCGGGATGGCTCCTTATGACGCTTTGTATGGTAGGAAATGCCGATCTCCGATTTGCTGGGCCGAAGTAGGTGACAAACCGTTGTTGGGACCGGAACTCGTACAAGAAGCGACTGAAAACGTTAAGCTGATTCAGCAGAGACTGAAAACCGCACAGAGCCAACAAAAGAGTTATGCTGATGTTCGAAAAAGAGATAGAGAATACGAAGTTGGGAACCATGTGTTTATCAAAGTGACTCCAATGAAAGGGCAAACTCAGTTTGGTGTCGAGGGTAAGTTGGCGCCGAGATATGTTGGACCATATGAAGTTTTGGAGAAAATCAACCCAGTAACTTATCGGGTGGCCTTACCACCGGTTATGGAGCATATGCATAATGTCTTTCATGTCTCTATGCTTCGAAATTATCTGAGGGATCCGTTACATGTGATTGAGCCAACTCATGTACTCCTAAAGGATGATTATACTTACAAGGAAAGGCCTATTCAAATTGTGAACCGCAGGATCAAAAGACTAAGAAACAAAGAAATCCCGTTGGTGAATGTGGATTGGCAAAATTATGGAGGAACTTATGTAACCTGGGAAACAGAAGAAGACATGATGAAAAGATATCCGAATTTGTTTCCATTAGACCCAATGTTCTTCTAGAATGAAGGTAATTCGAGTTTGGAGAACCAAACTCTTTTAAGAGAGGAAGACTGTAACAACCCCAATCCCTGCGTAACGTTAATCCGTACTTAATTATGCCTAACAGTAATTAAGGAGGGATTCTGAATTAATTTGCATGTGTGCTTTGCATTATTGTGTTTATATCTGTCTGTTGTAGAAAGATCTGTTCATATTTTGGTTTCGGTTTGTAGATGGAAGGCCTTATCGGCATCCGAATCAGAAATTAGCTTAAGTTATGTGCTAATTAGGATTTATAGAGTTTTATGGTAGGTTTAATTGAAATTCAATTTGGAACGATTAAATTAGATTAAATTAATGCCATTTGATTAATTTTGATTAATTACTACCTATAGGGCCATTTTTGCCCCACTAAGTTTACCTTTTCATTTCATTCTTCCTCAAGTTGATGCTCAACATCAGAATTGATGGTTTTGGGTCCTAGGTTCAAGAATTGAATTCACAATGAGGGAACTGCTGGGAGAAAAAAAAAAAACTTAAGGATTTGTTCATCTAGTTCAAGATTCTAGCACCTAAAGCCCAATTGAACATCTAAGGTATGAAACCAAGCCTTTAGCGTTGAAGTTGAGTTAATTCATACATGAATTCAAGTAAATTGAACTATAAGATGTAAGAATCAAGCTTAAGGAGTAGAGATGTAGGTCAATCCATTCATGTAATTTTCTTACAAATTGAGCATGATTTCAAAGACTTCTTTCATGCATGTGTTAATCTCACTTACATTTTGGTCATTCATCATGTTTTCCATTAAATTACCAAGTTTAATAATGTTTTGGAGTGTTCGAATTCAAGGGAGTTCATGCATGTTGTATTAATGAAATATTCATAAAGTTTGTACTGGAATTTTATATAATTGGCATGCCTTTGAGCCATGATTTCTTGAATTGATCTTTAACTTATGTTGTTTTAAGGGCTTCATGTATTTTCTCAAGTTTTGGCCCAGAAAAAATGAGGTTTGATGCCTTGGAGGTCGAGTTTGGACTTGAAGATCAAAGCTGGAAATTCTAGAAATTTGATCCACGCTCGAGCGAGCACTCTGAGTACGTATACTTCCGCTCGAGCGACGTAAGTCGCGCTCGAGCGTGAAATGCATATACCCAGCAGTTCATATGTTTTGTAATCCGCTCGAGTGAGGGAAGTCACGCTCGAGCGAGGATTTGAGTCTCATACTCGAGCGGGGATCAAGCGTCCGTCGAGCGTGAAAATCATGCAACCAGTACTTTTGTCTACGTTTGCAATCCGTTCGAGTGAGGAAATCTACGCTCGAGCGAACCTTCACATTTTGCATGTCTGCTTGAGCGAGAAAAGGCACGCTCGAGCGTGGACCCTATTTTAAGCAAATTTTGGAAAATGTTTTCAACTGCATTTTTTTACACCATCATTCCATCCTAGGCATTCCTAGGCCATGATTAAGACTCCACAATGAGGTTGAAGACTAGAAACACGCCAAGAACAAATAAAGCAAGTTATAAATAATTCGAACGTGTATTTCAAGTGTGTATTTGTATGTATGCTCGTGTAGGTCGCGTGCCTCGAACCATTTGATTAATTTGCTCTATTTATCTGCACCCGAAGCCAACTGTGAGTAATAACTTTATAAAGCTATGTTCAATTATAAGTATTCTCTGAATGATATAAGATGATCTGTTTTCTGAAATAACATTTTCTGTATGAATGATTGGTTGTCCAATGTTTCTGAAATGTATTCATGGCATTCTTAGCTTCAATTGATATCTGTTATCTGTTCTGTTACGTCCCAATTATAGGTCAATTGTATGTCTCATGAGCCAACTGTTATGGATCCTTGCGTTCCATTTATGGGCCAACTGTACGTCTCATGAGCCAACTGTACCGTCTCCGTGCACGTGAGTCAACTGTATGCCTTTATGGCTGTCCCTTTATGGGTCAACTATATGCCTTTATGGCTCTCCCTTTATGGGTCAACTGTATGCCTTTATGGCCGCCCCTTTATGGGCCAACTGTCTCTGCTAGGGCTAATGAATATACCACGTACGATTAACTACAAATTTTGATTATGAATATGAATCTGAATCTGTATCTGTTATGAATTATGATTTCTAAACAGGTTTATGAAGCCATTTCTGACAACTACCGAATACCATTTTCTGTAACTATTATGAACAACATTCATTAAACCCTTTACTCTGTTATTGTTTACTGAGCTTCCGCTCACTATTTATTTATATATATGTAGGTGAGCAAGTGCGTGACCAGGCCTGAGATGCCGTCTGGCTAGTTTTGGTGCCAGCCAGCTATCATGCCTCCCGTAGAGGTTTCCTTTTGTGATCTGTTAAGTTTTGTGTCCTTGGGACTTTTGTACTTCCAAAATGTTTATGTCTGGTCTGAACATGCTTGAAATCTTATGTATGTGGCTTGGATGATGTAAGGTTATTATACTTTTCGACGCCATATCTGTATATATGCATATATGTATATGAAAAGTTTTAAAATTCTTGTCCCATATATGTCTGCGCAGCTCTATGGACTATGTAAGTTTGTTTATTTGCTTTCGCAGCCCCTAGTTATATGTTAATCTATTCAGAGGCCTTCGGTAATCCAAGGATTACTGGCCGGCTGCGATGCTAAACCATAGGGGCGAATTTGGGTCGTGACAAAGGTAGAGCAGGACATGGAAAGAGTTGGAGCAATTATTTAATAATTTCATAGTATAAACACGTAGTATTTTATAATATTGTGATAGGTGGAGAAAATTGATAGGTGGGATATTATATTAGGTGATTAGGAAACATAAGGGACATATTAAATGATGATTGATTAAAGAGGACAAATACATGATATTTCAAAAACATTCTATAATTTTCTATGCGAATGATAGTAGAAAGTAGAGAGGGCACCAAATGATTGTTCCCCACATTTTTTTCCTCGTCTTTGTCCTCTTTTATGTAAGGGTGGGCATAAATTTACATTTTGAAGGTATTTAGAGTTAAAATTGTAGTGGTGTGTGAAGGAGATGGTGGTGGTGGAGACGAGAAAGAAGATTTATGGTATATATATATGTATATGTATATGTGTATGTAACTTTTAAATGTGGATATATTTAAAAATTAAAGATTTAAATTGCAAAAAATTAAATCTAAATATTTAATTGTTAGAAGGGTCAAAGTTTGTTTTTATTTTATTTTATTATTATTTATAAATATCCTCTCAAAAAAAAAAAAAAACCAGGATTATTCTTGTAAATCAATAGAAAGTTTAGTCAAAACCCGTCAAGTGGACCCTTGTTTGGTAAAAAGGATATCCCAATTTATTTTTCTTTATAAACCCCCTAAGGATAAAACACATAATTGAGTAAGGATAAAATAAAATATCTTTTTTTTTTTTTTCTTTCTTGGATAATATTGCGAGAGTAACATATTATTGTCAAACAGAATAACATGTTATTGTGAGACAAAGTAACATGTTACTGTCAAATAGAGTAACATATTATTGTGTGACAGAGTAACATGTTACTGTTACCGTTTATATCAATTTTAATGGTAATAAATTTATTTTATTTTTTTTGTTAAAAAATTTCATAGTAAACACGAATCTTATTTGATAGATTTTGATGAGAGAATTCTAAAAATATTAATTTTATTAAAAACCATCATCTACATCAAAAGTTATTTATTTTAAAGTTTAATATTTTAATAATAGTGATATTTGTTGGATTTTTCAATAATTTTTTTTTTGTGATTGTCTTTAATGTATTAAAATTTCATTATAAGTGAGTTTTGACCAAATCTCCCTAAATCAATTCTCAAAATTTTAATCTTAAAGGAAAATACAACACTCAAAAACATAGAGAACCATACCTAATGGTGCAAATTGGCTGGCAATTCGAGTCCAACTTATAAAAATCTAGAATTTTTACATTATAATTCTAAATTTAGTCAAAGGTTGAGCTAACTTTTTCATTTTAAATTAAATTCATACAAGGCTTCACATTCCAAATTCTATTTTATATATATATATATATATATATATTTGGTAAATAAGGGTTTTATAGAAAGAAATGATTAATACATAGTTCTAGGATATAGTATCCCATCGCATCATACATAACTATTTGGGAAATACAATTGGTTGGAGGGTTAGAGAAGACATGAAAATCACCATCCACCATAAGCATTTCATGATTTTCTAACGCATCCGTGCTTTTGTTTGCTTCCCTAAATATGTGTTTAACAGTTGGCAATCTGAGGTTGTTCAGGAGAAACTTACAGTCAAGAACAATATTGAGATAGTGTTAGTCGTTATAATTGTTCCTTATCAAATTTACAAGAATCAAAGCATCAGATTCAATTTCAATAGGTGTGAGCTCCCAGATCAAAAGTCATTTTTAGACCATTCTCTGAGAACCCAATTTTGTGGTTAAACTGGAAGTTTTACCTAAATATCTGCAGAAACCCGTAACCCAATTGCCATGATTGTCCTGAATGAGACCTCCTGATACTGCATGGTTACCATTAGTTGGATTAAATCATATTGCAATGCAATATATTCTACTATTATTTGATTAACACAACTTAAACTAATTTTCTTGTCATGATCTATATTTTTGTTATTTTTGGACGTAATTTTTTTTTCACATTAGTTTAAAACAAGAAAGAGCACAAATTTGTATTAAATTTAGACAATTCAAATTTATCTCATATTCTTTCACATAAACTATGGCTCATGATTGTGCAAGTAACGTAAGAGACTAAGGTTGAAACTTGAGGACATCCTTGTACATTTCGGATCAAATTTGAAGAGACTTTCAGTCCAATCGATATCGCCTAAATTACAATCATAATCACACATAATGCAAGGAAGCTCAAGGTCTAAACTAATCCCACCTACTCCTTGTTGATTTCGACATGAACGAATACATTTCCAAACCTTAGCCAAGCTGTCAAGAATGGGAGGCCAATCATCTTTCACCATTCATTTATCTCTATCTCCAACAATATCCAAGAAAGGATATGAGCACACTTGCATCCATAATACACCAACCAACTCATATGGCTATTGCAAAATAAAAATAATAATAAAAAAATAAAATACAAATTGAGGTCATATCGTAATGATCGAATGGAATGTGAGGCCATGTATATAATGATGAGTTCTACATAAATACTAGGATTGTTAACGAATTGAATTGGTTTGGTTTCAAGGTATAGACTTAACGTTGTTTGGAGAACATAGAAAAAAAAGTTGCTTTTCTGCTTATAAACTGGTTTTCAGTTTACGTTGAAACCAGAAAAGCAACTACAAACGTTTTGAGTTTTTATTTACAAAAATTTTATAAATTAATTTTTGTTTATTTTTAGAAAAATATAAACTACAAACACGTTTGGTTTAGACAAAATATTTTAAAAATTTTAAAAATATAAAAAAGAGTAAGAAATGACAAGTAGTGACGGGTGGTGGGTGGAGACGAGTGGTGGCGGCGGAAGACGGTGGTGGAAAATGATGGCGGGTGGTGGTGGCGGAAGACGGTGGTGGAAAATGGTGGCAGGTGGTGGGTGATGGTGGCAGAAGACGGTGGTGGAAAGTGATGGCAAGTGACGGGTGCTGGCGGCGGAAGACGGTGGTGGAAAGTGGCGATGGTGGGTGGTGGGTGCCGGCTAGGTGGCAGGTGGTGGTGGTGGTGGTGGTAGGTGGGTAGGTGACGGTGACGGGTGGTGGGTGGTGGTGGTGGCGGGTGGTGGGTGGTGGTGGCGGGTGGGTGGTAGATGACGGGTGATGGTGGGTGGGTGGTGGTGACAAGTAGGTGGCAGGTGGTGGTGGCGGCGGGTGGTGGTGGCAGGTGGGTGGCGGATGACTGGTGGTAGTAGGTGGTGGCGGGTGGGTGGTGGTGGCGGGTAGGTGGTGATGGATGGGTGAGTGACGGTGGCGGGTGGTCGGTGGTAGCGAGTGGGTGGTGGTGGTGGTGGTGGCGGGTGGTAGTGGGTGGCGGATGACGGGTGGTGGTGGGTGGTGGCGAGTGGGTAGTGGTGGCGGGTAGGTGGTGGGTGGGTGGGTGACGGTGGCGGGTGGTAGCGAGTGGGTGGTGGTGATGATAGGTGGGTGGCGGGTGGGTAGTGGCAGGTGGGTGGCAGGTGGTTGGTGAGTAGTGGTGGTGGCGGACGGTGGATGGTAGTGGCGGGTGGCGGGTGGGTGGGTGGTGTGTGGTGGTGGCGGTGGCTAGTAGGTGGCAGGTGGGTGGTGAGTAGTGGTGGCAGGTGGTGGTGGGGGGTGGGTGGTGCATGGTGGTGGCGGAAGACGGTGGTGGAAAATGGTGGCGGGTAGTGGCTAGTGTTGGGTGGTAAAAAAAAAAACTAAAAACTCAAAACGTAAACTCATTTTTTGTGTTTTCATTTTTTGGCCAAATTTATAAACTAAGACCATTGATTTATAAATAAAAAATTTACCAAACAAGTTTTTATTTGAGTTTTTAAAATTTTTATAAATATAAACAGAAAACTGAAAATATAAATGTTATCAAACGGCACCTAAATTACTTATTTGAGGTATGTTTTCTTTTTACAAGAGATAAATAAGTCATAAGTCAAATTACAAAAATACCCTCAATTTATTTTATTGATTAAGACAGACCATCTTATGTGCATGAGAGTAATAGAGGAATTTCACAATTTTCACAAATGATATGAAATCATATTACAATACTTTTCCAAAAAAAAAAAAAAAAAAACTTATAAAAAAGCAATTCCCAAATACATTCTTGAAAAAGTCAAAAAGCATAATAAAAAATATATATCTATATATATATATATATAAAAGCAAAAAAATCAGCTTTTTTCTATGAATATTTTCGTTTAGGGACAAACTTTTTAGTAACTTTTTAATTTTTTAGATAAAATATGATGAAAAAAAACTAATATATTTGAGATGATTTTTTGACTTTTTACGAAAAGATATTCAAAAAAGTAGAGAGAAAAGAGAATTTTTGATTTTTTGGTATAAATTGTTGGCTTTTTGACCTCTTTAGTAACTTTTTAACTAAAAAAGTCACTTACCAAACGAGACCTAAGTCTACAATTTAAATAATATAATCAAAATTTGAATCAAAATAACACTGTTCAAATCTAAAAATAAAATAAAAATAACACTTTTAAAGTTATGTAACAGAATTATAATTGAACCATAGAAATTAATTTGATTCAATTTGATTTTAAGTTATTCTATTTCAAAAAGAATCCAATTATTAATCAAGAAAAGATGAATTAAATACAACAATAAATAAAAGGAAGTTGGATTTAGTCGAATGTAACAGAAATTTTAGTTATATAAATTTAAGATAATTTTACTTATAAGAAATCAATTTAAGGTCAAAATAATTATGTGTATCTATTGATTATATAAATTTATTGAATAATGTTATATACATCAATTGATATACTAACTAGTGTATCAATTGACGATGTGACATAATTTAAGAGGCAAAAATACTAGAGGTCCCAAAAATTCTACCAAAAGTTTTACCAAATGTCTCACATGGGTGTGGGATCCACATTCACATTGTGTGGGTCCCACACCCATGTGAGACATTTGGTAAAATTTTTGGTAGAATATTTGGGGTCTCTAGCATTACTCTTTAAGAGGTTTTGCTATTTGTAATGTTATTAATGAGTGGAGTCAATAATAAAATCATAACTAGTGTTGGTACATTAGTTAGTACACTAATTAGTGCATCTGACACCATCGATATTTATTAGTGTTAGATTCACATAAATTCGAAACAGCTTATTAGTTGGCAAAGTGCAAAGTCTCAATTTAATTCACGGCCATTAATACAGAAGTTCTAATTTATGAATTTATACTCTATTAAGTTTTAATTAAAAAATTTTAAACCTTCAAGTCTTATTAAATTTTTAACAATCAAAATTGCCCTTCAAACAATAATTGTTTATCATTTATGATTATCTATAAAGGAACATGATAGTTTAACGTTTATTTTGATTTTTAAAACTTTAAAATATCAACTTTTAAATTAAAAAAATTTTAAAAAAAAATTATGTGAAAAAAAATATATTTTTTTTAACAAAATTGAAAAAACAAAATTAATTTTTTGTGCAAAACTGAAAATTATGTGTTTATAATGGATCATGATAATGAAATATTGATGTGCAAAACTGAAAAAAAAAATAAATAAATAAAATTGATAATGTTCTCAATTTTAAAACTGAAAAAAAACTTAATATTCTCGATTTTATTGGGTAGTTAAATCAAACCAATAAGTAAAAGGACAAAAATGTTTAATCTCGTGCTCTATTTTTTTTATCAGTTAGTGAAATAATTATTTGAAACAATATTATGCAAATTGATAATATTTTTAGTTTTAAAAATTGAAAAAACTGATAATATTCTAAATTTTACTAAAAATATGACTTATTGATTCAAAAAATCTTAAATATAACCTAAACTACCATAACGTTTATAAATAGAATTTTTAAACAATTAACTCTTTCGTGGTGTTTGTTTTGAAGGATTGGGGTATGTGATTGGACTATTAGTTCGGATGGACTAATAGTCCGTTGTTTGGTAGCCAATTTTTTATTCGGACTATTAGGCCACGTTTGTTTGGCAGATTAGGTTGGATGAGATTATTAGTGACAGAATTGTTGATGAAGAGATTGTTAATGTGTGGATTGTTAGTGAGGGGATTAAGTAAAAGTATGTTTGTTTTGATGATAGTATGGGAGATGATTAGTAATGGGATTGTTAAATTATTTTTATATAAAATAAATAAATAAATTATTTCTATATTAAAAAAAAAACTAAAACAAATATTAAAACAAATAGGTGCACTTGGTTAAAAAAAATAAAAATAAAAAAACTAAATTTTTTATATAAAATAGACTCAATCCCCTCACTATTTTCTTAATCCTATCTAAAATTTACCCAAGCTAACCCCCTATATGGGGGGATTACTAAGCCTTCACTACTAATCCTATGATATTTTTTTGCATCCAAATAAGGGTTTGGTGGGTCCCACGGATTGATAATCCAATTCACTCTCCCAAGCCTCCAATCAAACATGGCCTTAGTCCCATATTTGTTGGATTGTTGTATTTCCGAACATGGCCTTAGTCCCAGGACTAACAGTCTGTTGAATTACAATCTCTTTTATCCAATCCGTCCAAACAAAAATGTCTTCAGTTTTTTTTTTTTTTTTAACACAAAAAAAAGGGCTATGTGGTGTCATCACAGTCCCGTTGGGCCTTAGTCCCGGGGTAACAGGTTGCGAGCTAGGAATTAACCCTCACCAAGTGAGGGACCCACCACCAGGGCGCCAATGGAGGGCAACCCCACGCCGCAGCAGAAGCCAGGAACCAAGGAGAGTAAAGGCATTACTCACAAGAAGTAATCTCAAATGTCCCTCCCAAAAATCGACCCTAGATCCTCGGCTGGGGAATGGACAGCATCCTCCGCCAGGCCACCAACCCTGGTGGTCATGCCCTTAGTTTGTCCTAGCATTTTAATATCCTCTACTTCATCTACTAGCATTAATAAATAAATAAATAAATAATAATAGAAAAATAGAAAACAGTTCGATGTGGTTGAATACCATTTTTGTCTTAATCCAAGAATCAATTGGTAATCATGGTTCTTAATTATTTAGAGTCAGAATCGAATCAAATCAAATTATTTTAAAAAAAATTAAATCAAAACCATACAGTTTTAATTCAAATTGGTTTATTGGTTCTATTTTGAAATGTGCAATATATATATATATATATATATCAAATCAGTGTAGATTTATAAAAATATTTTCAAATTAATAATAAATTTTACATATATTAAATTACAAAGGCATAAGATTTTTTATCAATTAGTAATTATTTTTTAAAATTATCATTAAACTGTGATTCTTTTAACCAAAAGAAAAAAGAAAAAAAAAAAATGGCCAATCCATGCCAACCCAAAACAACTGGTGTGATTTAGGATGGGTTGTGTTAGGTTGGGTTGGTTATATAATAAAAAGGAATAATGCTTGGGACCCTCTTTTGGGGGTCACCCCCTCACCCCCTTTGTCACGTGGCGGGTAGTGATTGGAGGAGTAGGAAAAAAAAGAAAAAGAAAAAGAAAATGTAACCAATGAGAGAGAGAGAGGGAGTCAAAGAGGGTGGGGAGAAAAGGGGGATGAATCATTGTTGAATAAAAAATTCACGAGTGAGTTGATTTTCGAGTTAAAAATTTGTCAATTCGCTTACAAATCAATCCAATCTGTACATATTTATATATAAGGAAAAAAAATATTAAAATTTGTATTCTTTTTCTTTCATTTAAAAAGTTAGATAATATTTTTTATAAAAGTTGTAGGTATCTATCTATATCTTATATATTATATTATAACATAACAAAAAAAAAATTAAAAATCAAATATACAAACAGATAAAATTAATAAATTTGATTTTTATTTATTCAGTTAAAATATTTCTTTTGTCTCTCAATATTTAATTTTAAATTTTCAAAATCTATAAAGTCTATCTAAACAAATTTGATTTGAAAATATCTCCCACTATCATACTTTAAATCAATAAAACTCACATATCTATCACATATTTAACTCGCATCATAACTTACCTACATAATAATAATCAAAACAAATAGAAACCACAAATAAATTAAATTAAAAAAATAGAAACTCCCAACTCCATCTAAAATAAATTGAAAAAAAAAATAGAACCACACAAAAATAAAGAATATAAGAATTTAGATATGGATCTCAAAAAGATATAACAATATCTAAATTTGAATTATAATTTAGTAATATAATTATCTTTTTTTTTTATGTATATCTATCAAAATTTTAAACCACTTAATGGGACAAATTAATCAATTTTTTAAAATTATTGATTTTTCAATTTATAAAATAGATTAAAAAAACTATTGACTAATTTATTTATTTATTTTAGAAATAATAATTACCCCTTAATTTATGGATTTCAAATGGAAAGATAACAAAAATATTTCAAAATCTCTTCATTATAATCTCTCTCAGTGATTTTCAAAAAAATATATATTAAAACTTAACTTCACTCTCTTTGGATAATATTTTTCACGAAAATTGTAAATATCTATCTATATCTTATATATTATATTATAACATAACAAAAAAACTAAAAATTAGATATACAAACAAATAAAATTAATAAATTTGATTTTTATTTATTCAGTTAAAATTTTTCATTTGAACCTCAATATCCAATTTTAAAATTTAATTTTTTTTAAAGTTTATCTAACAAATCTAATTTGAAAATATCTCCCACCATCATATTTTAAATCAATAAAGCTCACATGTCTATCATATATCTAACTCACATCATAACTTACCTAAATAATAATAATTAAAAATAAATAAAAATTACAGATAAATTAAATTAAAAAAAATAGAACTCCACAACTCTATCTTAAATAAATTGGAAAAAAAATCAAATAGAAACCACATAAAAATAAAAAAGATAAGAATTTAGATATGAATCTCAAAAAAAATAACAATATCTAAATTTGAATTATGATTTAGTAATATAATTATCTATTTTTCTGATGTATATCTATAAAAATTTTAAATCACTTAATGTGACAAATTAATCACTTTTCAAGTTTTATTTAAAGAATAATCTGATTAGTCATCCCAACTCCTAAACTTTGCGAGCACTGGCAGAGGAGCTAACGAATTGGGTTAGGTGCGATCTAACTTGTTGGAGGTAACATTCTCTCACTATATAAATTTATTTTTTTTATTTTTTATTTTTTTTCCTTGTGTGATTCTTTTTTTCTGTTGTTGATTTGGTTTTGGTTTCTGTTTTAGTGAGTTTATGTGTTTGTTTACAAGTTTGCATGGTGGAGAAGAATTATTGATAATTATGGTTGCAATCGAAGTATCTATATCCGTTCTATGCTAAGGACTTTGATCGGATTTTATTTTCTTCAATGAATACCACAAAATTGAAGTAAAAAAAAATAGATATCAAATTTTTTATTGTCATTTTATTTTACAAAAAATGTGGAAATTTATTGAGAATTCAAGATTTTACTATAATATTAGATTTTGCATAACTAGAAAAATTTTAAATTTTTAAATATCGTTATGTTCTTTATTTTTATCCTCTTTCTATCCCATTATATAATTACTGCTATTTGTTAGTTTGTTAATTATAATTCAATTAATTGAAAATGAAAGCTTAATATAATTTTTCATATATATTATAGTTAATTTGTTATAGCTATAGTTGTATATAATAGCATAATATATAGAGATAATCTCTAAATATAATTTTTATTTTTTTATGTGATTAAAATAGTCCATCGTAAATAGTATATAGAAAAGTTAGATGCTTCTTTTGTCTCTGAAAAACTCAATCTATTTTTTTTTTTACTTTTAAATTTTTAAAATTAAAACATCAATTGTTTATATCCATAAAACAAAACTGATAACACACATATCTAAAAGTTACACATTTTTTTTCTTTTTTTAATATGTAGGATATTTACAAATGGAAAATATTTGACACCTCAAAAGTTTTTTCATAATCCAACTTATAATGATGTAGTCATAAGTGTCAATTTTTATACAAATATGAAAAGAGAATTAATTAACTTATACATTTCAACCAATCACACACTCAAATTTTGATTATTTTAAAATGTTATTTCACTATAATTTCAATTAAGAGAATCTTTCAACCCGTAATATTTTTTTTATCAAATTATAATTTGATAAAAATTTAAAAAGATGAAACTTTAAAAATTATTGTTTTTTCGATCAAAATTAGTGAAAAGAAAAAAAAATTGGGATAAAAATGAAAAATCTTTTAAAAATTGATAAAAATTTAATGAAAAAATTATAGTAATTCATATCAAATCAAAAAATTTATTCAAATTTAAAATCAAATTAGATATAAAAAAATAAAAATAAAAATTATGAAAATTTGAAAATATTTTAAAACCTTCTTATTTTTAAAGACTAGAAATTCGTGTGTGTATTATATTCATATTGTATTTTTCATTATGAAATTGAAATCAAAAGAAATGTAACTTAAATTATTGGATTAATAATAGAAATATCATATTAATTATTGTTAAATATCACTTCACTTCACATTTAATAATAAAATTATATATTTGTCTTAATTATAACTTTTAAAGTATATTTTCATAACAAGAAGAAATATGTCACAACTCATTTAATCAAATTTAACTTTTTTTAATGCAAATTATCAAATTTGCACTAAATAAATTTATATATATATATATATATATATATATATTTTTTTTAATTTTTTAAACTAATAAGTTAAAAAATTATAAACATAAAAGTTAACTTATACATGTACACTACAACACAAAATATTAAATAATTTCAAAGTAATTATAATAATTTTTTTTTTAATTTATAAAATTTTACCACGTGTATATATATATATATGTAAAAAGAAAACATTCACTTTACCAAATGTGACTTACTATACTCTCTATGCAATTTGTCCAATGTCTAGAAATATATAACTTCTATGATTTATAAACTAGAGTGCATTGTCAGACATTGTGTCTAAGTTAGCACCAAATGCAAAACTCGTGTCAGAACATAAAAAGATTTATGTGCTTATTTTTAAATGAATGAATAATGTTTGAAGGCAACAAAATGTGTGGTTTAAATGGTTCGAAATTGTCAAAATAATTTCGTTTTGCATCGTTTTGACAGCAAAACGACGTCGTTTTGACAGTTTCGAGCCATTCGAGTCACAGATTTTCGGGCTTTCTACCAGTGTTGTAAATGAATAATGTTTGAGGGTCCGAAATCAATGGCTCGAATTCGGTTTAAATCTCAAAACGATGTCGTTTTGGGTTTCAATTTTTTTTATTTTATTTCTTTTCTTCTTCTTCTTCTTCTTCGTTTTGAACACAGAAGAAGAGAAACAGAGGCGAGAGGCGAGAGAGAGTCGTCGCAGCTCGTTGGCTGATCGTCGCAACTCGTCGGCTGATCGTCGCATCGCAGCCCCGCCTCTGCCTCCAGCCCGATTTTGATGGCCCCTCCAGTTATGCTTCTCCGTCTTCTTCTTCTTTCTCATTCTCTTCTTCGTCTTCTTCTTTCTCAAACAACATTCGGGCCACTCTCAAGCCACAATGTTCGAGCTACGAATTGGAATTGTTTTTAAATATCAAAGGAGTAATAAATGTGCTATTTGAATTATGGAACTTATTACAAATCTCTTTCAATTACTCAAATTATTTATTTTCACAGTCATGTGTATATCATTTATAAAAAAAAATTTAAGTTCATTTTATCATACTTGTCTAAAAAAATAAACAACCAGGGCATTTTTTAAAAAAATCATCCATTTCTTATAGATAAACATGACAAAATAAAAATGGGTAAATTACACTGACCCTCCCTAAGGTTTACATTTGTTACAGTTTCCTCCCTCATATTTTGAAAATTACACCTCTCCCTAAGGTTTAAAGTTTCATTGCAGATTCCCCCATTCAGCAATTTAATTTTTTTAAATATCAATTTTGCCCTCATTAGGTAAATTACATTGACACCCCTCACATTTTAGAAATTACAATCCTCTCCTAAGGTTTAAAGTAGCATTACCAATTGCCCCATCGGTTAGTATTGGTTAAAAAAAAATTAATTGAAAAAAAAATTAATTGAAAAAAAATTTGTTAGTAAAGTTTTTAAATATTTGTTTAAAAACCAACGTAAGCTCATTTTTTGAATTTACGCTTTTTCCTTAAATTTACAAATTGAGATAATCTTTTATAAACCAAAAAAATTATCAAACAAATTTTTATGACAGTTTTTAAAATTTTTGTACATATAAATTGAAAACTGAAAACGAAATGGTTACCAAACAGGCTTGATGGTAAAAATGTCGTAAAATTAACAAATAATTAAATAAGTTACTAACATAAGAAATGACTTATCAAAAGATTCTTAGGCTATATATGACTTGATTTTTAGATTTTTAGATTTTTTTTTTAAAATTAAAAATTAATTTGGTTAAGAAATAAAAAATAAAAAAGTAAAAAATATTATGTGTTTGGTGGTACACAGTCTAAGAATTTAGTATTCTTAGGCTATGTATTGTTTGATAATTATTTTTTATTTTTTATTTTTTAACCAAATTAATTTTTAATTTTTAAAAAAAAATTCTAAAAATCAAATCATACATAGCCTAAGAATCTTTTGATAAGTCATTTCTTTTGTTGGTAACTTATTTAATTATTTGTTAATTTTACGACATTTTTACCATAAAGCCTGTTTGGTAACCATTTCATTTTCAGTTTTCAATTTATATTTATAAAAATTTTAAAAACTGTCATAAAAACTTGTTTGATAATTTTTTTAGTTTATAAAAAGTTGTCTTAATTTGTAAATTTGAGGAAAAAACGTAAATTCAAAAAATGAACTTACGTTGGTTTTTAAACAGAAATTTAAAAAAATTACTAACAAATTTTTTTTTCAATTAATTTTTTTCCTAATTAATTTTTTTTTCAATAATTTTTTTTTTCCAACTAATACTAACCAAGGGGACAATTGGTAATGTTATTTTAAACCTTAGAGAGGGGATTGTAATTTCTAAAATATGAGGGGTGTCAATGTAATTTACCAAATGAGGGCAAAATTGGTATTTAAAAAAATTAAATTGTTAAATGGAGGAATCTGTAATGAAATTTTAAACCTCAGGAAGAGATATAATTTCTAAAATGTGAGGAAGAACTGTAATAAATATATAAAAATTTTTTTAAAATAAATAGTTAAAATCATCCAAATAAAAATCATAATAAGACTTGATCTGATTAACATCTAAAATCTAAGAAGGTAAAATTATTAAAATTTACCATTTTCCAAAATTATCATAGACTTGACTATACACAACCACCACCCAATGCCATTTTTTACATTTTTCTTTGGTTTGAAATTTGTAAGAAAAACTACAAGCAAAGGTTGCTGATGCCTCTTTCTCTTTGATCTCAAATATTCACGGTACTCTCTCTCTAATGCAACCCTCACATCCAATATCTGCTCCCTAAGGCTTAGGCACTACCGCAAAGCGACGATCGATCAGGTAGATCAGTCATCGACCACGACCATTAGAGGACCACCGTTGCAGATCCCTCTTTCTTTTTGATCTCAAACCCATTTACGGTACTCTCTTTGATTTGAATCCATTCTCATACCCTTTTTTGTTCTTTCAATTCTTTCATGTAAAAATGGGGTCAAACTTGATGGGTATCAATGATTTATTGAATGATGTGTTTTTGGGTTATTGAATTTTTTATGTATATTATGATGAGTGGCTTATTGGTTCTGAGTTCTGATTTGTGTTTGTTTTGAATTATGGGTAGTGCTAGCTCTGTTTTGCTACATTTTTGCATTGAGGTCCAATTTGCAAAGGGTGAAAGCAACTCTCTAAACCCACTTGTATAGCTCAATCGACCTGCCGGTTTGGGTGAGCCACCGTTGGCATATAAAGTCAATCCATCATTGGTGGTTTGGTCTTTTCCAAAACCGCACCACACCAACCCTTTGCGAAACTTGACATTTATATTATATCTATCTATATATATATATATATATATATTCTTTTGATTTCTATAGGATTTAGGATTCAGTGTGTCGGCAAATTCTGTAGACAAAACGTGTGCTAGATGTCTAGGCTAGATGGGGAGGTTTGCTTGTCCAAGTGCGGACTATTGAAAACATTTAATAACTATTTTAGGCATGCTCCAACCCAAGCTCAAGTAAAATTGCACGAGAATATTGTGTTAGTGTACGACCCATTTTTTCCATCAAGGATTTTGTGTTTCATATGGAAATCTACTAAGAGTCAGAGGCTGTGAAAGAATAAAATGTCAAAAACTCCTAAATTTGAGTATCTCATGTTCAATATCTTTGCATATTTGTAATGTGGAGCTAAAATAAGACTTATAACATCTGAGGCTAGGGTAAATACCTTAAATTTGCGAAGTAGCTATTTTAAGCCACTCGTGTGATTTTCGAATTTTGTTCTTGGATGAGAGAATAGGCTTTTTATTTATTCAGAGTTTCGTTGTTTTGAATTTTTCATTGAATTTAAATACGAAATATTTTCATGGAGTGTCTCGGAATATAATATGATGGGTGTTAGAGAAGAAATGGGTGACAAAAGGTTACATTGATGTGATTAAGAATATATATGAAAAGGTGGTGACCACTATTAGATCGCCTGCTAGACAAATGAATTTCCTATCACTGTAGGGTTACACCAAGGATCTACCCTAAATCCTTATATTTTTGCTTTAGTTATGGATAAGTTGACAAGAAATATTCAGGATGACGTGCCATGGTGTATGCTTTTTGCAGACGATATCGTGCTTATGGATAAGACTAGAGAAGGAGTTAACACAAAGTTGGAGATTTGGAAAAAAGTTCTTCAATCTAAAGGATTCCAGATAAATAAAACTAAAATAGAGTACATGGAGTGTAAATTTAATAACAGTGACAATGAAAATAGAGGATAAGTGAATATTGAGAATCAAGAACTGTATAAGAGTGAACATTTTCGTTATTTAGGGTCGATTATCACAACAATTAGGGAGATTGATGTGGATGTGACCCATAGGATTAAGACGGGATTGTGTAAGTGGAGAAGTACGTCTGTGGTACTATGTGATAAACGAATACCCACTAGACTAAAGGTAAGTTCTATAAAAAGACTATTAAACTAGCGATGTTGTATGGGACGAAGTGTTGGGTAACAAAGAAACAACATGTAGATAAGATGAGTATGGTTGAGATGAGGATGCTAAGATGGATGTGTGATAAAATTAGACAATATAGAATTAGGAATGAGTGTATTCGAGAATGAGTAGGAGTAGCACCGATAGAAGATAAGTTGAGAGAGAGAATCGATTGAGATGGTTTGGTCATATTTAACGGAGACCAATAGAGGCAGTAGTAAAGAGATGCGATACTGTAATGGTGGATGGAAGTGTCAGGGAACGGAATAGGCCTAGATTAACGTTTGCTAGCGTTGTAAATAGAGATATCGATTTACTTAATTTGACTAATGAATTGGCCTTTGACAAGGCCACGTGGAGAAAAATGATTGATGTAGCCATCCCCATTTGATGGGACTTAAGACTTGGTTTGGTTTGGTTTGGTATACATAATATCTTAAGTCAATGAAAAAGAATAAAGATTAAATGAGTTTGTGTAGGGGGCAATAGTGCTTCAAAGTGTTCATAGTGCATTCAGACTGAGCTGCATGATACGCGCTCGATAGGTGCTTGAATGGGCAAACTCATGAGAGACCACTTGATACCCACTTGATAGTGGCTCAAGCGTGCTTGCAAGATTTGCCTAAATTCGTGTCTTAGGTGGATTCCACTTCCCTCAACCTGTATAAACAATGTTTTCTGCATCAATTGGGTTAAACATAGGTGTTTAGCAACTTTTCTTCAAGACCTATTTTGCTCTCATTTTAAGTGTGCAAACAAGAAGACAAAAATTACACTTAATTTCCCCATTCATTAGAATTATGATTTCTATATTTACATAAAATGCAAAAAACTACGCCCAACAACACCTGAAGCAACAACCCCCTTCACTCTCTCTCTCTCTCTCTCTCTCTCTCTCTCATCCCATAAACACAACTCATGATGTTTGTGAGTGAGGGTTGTTCGTTGCCATCAACACCACACTCATGCATGGTATGCTTTTAACCCTCTTTTACATATATATTTATGTTTGAATGCTTAAATTATTTGCTACTAGAAATTTTTTTTAATACATATATAATATTTTTTGCTATAAATCTGAAACTGTACCCGAAAACATATCAATACCGGTAGGTACCGTACCAATTGAAAAAATTGTACCTTGTCCGGTTTGAATTGACAACTTTGATCTCCACTACCTCTACCAACTACGCAATTCATCAAACCATTGAAAAGAAAGAAAAAAGAAATATTAAAAAACAACAGTTGCAAAAAATTATCCATTTGAATCCCCCTCTTTTGCATTTCCTCAAACACCATATGAGCTTTCCATCCAACTCCTTCCACAGCCCTTCTTATGTCCCAAAATCAAAACCACCTCCACCAACACTTGCCCACCACTGCTGCCCACACAACCTCTACCACCATGGGCAAGCCCGACCCCTACCGCATTGCCACTACCAGTATCTTGTCCAATTTGGAAGGGGGGAAGAAAAAAAAAAATCCTTTATTGACTAATTTAATAGATTTGTCTTTATTACAGGGAGAGGTTGAGTGAGAGTTCTGTTAGAGAGTGGTGAAGGCTCATGATGGTAGGTACGGGTTATGCGGTCGTGGTGGATCAAACACGATAGTGGGTGAGAGTTATGCAGTGGTGGCTGGCTGGCTCGTAGTGATGGCTGAGGGTTGAGGGATATGGTTTTGCAACGGTGGCGGTTGTGGGGATGGGGCTAGCAGTGGTCTTTTATCCCCTGCTTTCTTGGCTTGAAAGCTTGGTCCTTCGTTCTCCATATCAGCCTACCCATATGCCTCAAGCTGATATATATATTAATGCATACCCCCAAAATGCTACAAGATATAACAAGAGTGATATGTGTGTGTATGCATTGTAACCATGGGTTTATCACAAGTGTTTTCAGGTCCAGTTTTGTTGAAGGATGGACCAAGGGATGATATACGTATATATATATATATATTGTGAGAGAGTTTTGTCGATGTGTAATTGATTAATGGGTATGAAGGGTGATCGTTGAAGGAGGAAAACGGGACTGTTGGGAATTGGGGATTGACAGGAGGGTGGGTTTGGGTGTGGTGAGGTGCATGGCAAGGGTGTGGGAGAAGTACATTTTTGGGATAGAAAAAGAAGAAAACATTAAGGTTGAAATTGTAAAAAACCACATTTCGTTAATCTAGTTAGTCTGACAACACTGGCAGGGAGGTCAATGTCATTTCAAAAACGTGATGGGAGGTTTTGTAATTGCCATAAATTCTAAAAGAGGTCAATGTAATTTACTCTTATTATTATTAGGGAGAAGAATTATACAACAAAGGGATTTGGGGCAGTTATTTACAAATTAATGGGGAGCCAAAAAAATTGATCCACTGTGGCAATTACTCAAATCTCACTCCTCCCTTCCTCTTCACTCCTCCACCCTCAGCAACTACCGGCTAACACTCACTATTCTAATACGATTCCAAATGTTCATTTATTTTTGTCCATCTCTTTAGCAATCAAGTAGAGTATTTATGCTTTTGTGTAATACACTAATACAATATGAATGAAAAGTATTAAAACTTTGACCAATTGTTACGTTCTTGTAAACGCGAGAATGTCAAAACAAACAAACAAAAATCATTTCTACACTCTCCCCAATCTTGCTTAATTTTTGCTGAGTGATGGTTGAATAGGTTGTACTGTTTCTATATAGAATTTTATTATTATTATTTTTTATTTGGAAAATGGGTGAGCTTGGGATTTATGCCTCATGCATGCAGAGGTTGAAACAGCTTCTGTCATAGGCTCATAGCATCACCTAAAAGGAGTAGGTATAAAGTTTCATAATATTTTTTGATATATGCATTAATCTCTATAATTCTATGGAAAGTGTATATGGATGATAATTCTTATGTATTAATTTGTAAAGATGAAAGCTGCGATGTAAGAGAGCTTTGTTGAAATCTGTTTCCAGGTTGCTGGGTGGATAGTACATAAACAAAATTATCATGTGGTTGGAAATTATCATGGCTTAAGTAAATGAGCATGGAAGTTTCGCAAAAGACGGTTATGGCATTCAAATCTTACCAAAATCAGGCTGAGGTGCTGGTTAAGAACTATTTACTAGCAGATCCTATCATTCCATATACGTCTGTCCTAGGGGGCATATTTGCCTGCAAAATGGTATTGTTCCAACCTTCATTTTAATTTTTTGCCTAAGGGAAAAAATGAATGAAAAAATGCTTTGTTATCTGTTTCTATAAAAAAAAGGTAGAAGCAATATATATATATATGTGCATTTAACATACAATATCTCTAGTAAAAGCAGTTTTTGCTGGGTGCTTTGGTAAATTCTATAGATTTCAAAGTTTTTTTAGGATATGTTTTGAATAAATTTTCCCACGTACAGGTATATGATCTTACCCAGTTGATCAGCACATTTTACTCCAGGAGCTATAATGCACTTACGAAACTACAGCGGATTGAGTGGAACAGCCGGTGAATGCATAATCACATTTTGTCTACTCATTATTTTATTATATCAACAATCTTTTGTGATTTTCCTCTTATGTTTTTTTTCAATTGATCATGCAGCGGTATTTCTACTGTTCATGCAATTTTTATTGCAACTGTGTCATTGTACTTCGTGTTCTGGTCAGATCTCTTTTCTGACCAACAACATACTGGCCTTATTACATTCAGACACTCGCAGATATCAAGTTTTTCATTGGGAGTAAGTCTTTTTTTTCTTAAATCCTTTTTGTTACTTTTTTAATTTTTCCTCCCCTCATTTAACTCCAAAAATGGTTACCTGTGGAGGTTTCAAACATTAACAGCCATGCTTAGGAGGCTATAAGTGCACTAAGTATGTCTAACAACTTGTTGCACACAAAAAAAATAATAATAATTGTTACAAAGTTTTTTCATTGTTTTACCAAATAGGTGACCATCTTATATTATTGTTATTATTATTATTATTATTTTCTTTTGGGGACCTATGTTTCATGGAATCTTTAAAATAAAAAATGCCCATGCCGGACACTTGACTTCTGGGCATTTCTATCAGGCACGTCTTATATATTTTTATTTATCATTGTATGTATATATTGTTGTATAATTGCTATAAAATGAGGAAAAATGTGAAAATATGATTTTTTTTGTTGAGTCTCCCTACCCATAATTTGAGGTTTGATGGGTCCAACCTCTACATATGTACCCTTGTCTGTACCCAATACCCGTACCCAAGTCTATGTAACATAGATGGACAAACCCTCCCCAAGTGATCTTTCATTCAAGACGATGATAATTTTTTTTAGTTCATTTAGGGTACATCCAAGGTTCTTTAACTTTACAGCACATTATATCTACCTCCTTTTTCAGATGTAGTAAATCCACCCATTCTTCGAAGCATAGGATTTCCAAGTTGATCTGATTGAAGCTAATTTGTGTGATCTGAGGTATCACGTGAGGAATAATTTATGCCTTGTTCTTAATGATGCTCGTAGAGATGTTCTCCAGACTTCCTATTCTACACCTTCATTCTAATCATTAACAGAAGGGGCATGAGTTTCTTTAATGCAAAGCAAGAATGTGACTTCCTTTGGGCAAGACCTTATTGTAAATGAGAAACTAAAGAAACCGTTAAACGGGAATGGCAGGGGCACAACTGTTTTGCCTATTTCTGAAACATATGAGGATGCAGCTCCATTTGTATAGTACTTTTTGCTTTTCTTAATGGCATTTGTAGGCTCCCTTCTTCTAGATTGACGTGTTTTACTCTATGAGAATTCCATAACATAATGACTTGAGTATGATTTTTGACAGGTTTCTGTTGGGTACTTCCTTGCTGATCTTGCAATGATTTTGTGGATGTACCCTACTCTGGGTGGAATAGAGTATGTAAGTATATTGCCAACAATGGAAGAAAATCAAGTTTAGCATATTTCATTTCCTTCAACTAATGCTAGTTCAAATCCAGCGAGTTTAAATATTTCTATTATGAAATGTGATTTTTGAAACATGTATTCCATCTTTACTCTGGTTTCTGTTCACCTTGTCAAGATCTGTATAGTCACCCTTGTTCCAATTAGTGAAAATATGTTTCTGGAATCTGGTTAAACGAACATGGTGGAAGGTAGCTTTTGCCATTGAACTCTCGAGTAAAATCAAACAACTGATGCTGTTAAATCTCTCCAACTCAAAAGCATTGTTCATGAATCCCATGTTAACTCTGAGCATTGCGTTCAACTGATGCTGTTAAATCTCTCCAACTCAAAAGCATTGTTCATGAATCCCATGGTAACTCTGAGCATTGCGTTCAATTGGTTGGAGTGAGTTGAATCTGCATATTATCTAGATATAACAAAATCAAATACTGGAAGGGACATACAGAAAGCCTGTACAAAAAACATGTATAATAATCATTTCATTGTCTTTTCAATGTGGCTCATATTATTGTACCGTTGGATTTCAGATTGTCCATCACTCTCTTTCCGCAATTGCAGTGGCATATGCTATGTTTACTGGGGAAGGGCAGCTTTACACGTTCATGGTTCTGATATCCGAGATTACAACTCCAGAGATCAATATGAGATGGTATGTTTTAATAATGGAGGCTCTGATAAGGATACGAGTCTTGGAAGCATTTGACTTTGACATATCTTACTTGGTCTCATGCAGGTATCTTGATACTGCCGGTTTAAAGAGGTCAAGTGCATATCTCATAAATGGAGTGGTTATATTTTTTGCTTGGCTGGTGAGTTAAAATCCATTTATAATTTTATTTCAGATGGACAACCTAATTTAGTAACTGGAAGTTCTCTTTTTTTTTTTTTGGGGTTTGAACTATAACTGGAAGTTCTCTGTCCAAGAAATATGAGCTATTTTAGATGATCAAATTCGTGGTCGTGCACTCAATGACATGCCCATGTAATAGAAGATAATCTTGCCATCCATGCTGGACACCAAACAGATTTAAGGGAAATAGGCCTATATATCCCAATCCCAAACATATCAGTTTTATTTTTTTATTTTTTTTATTTTTTTATTTTTATGATAAGTAGCATATCTATTTTGTTTTCTGCTTGATTTGTTTCCTTCGACATGTTTGCTATTATGGAATGCAGGTTGCAAGAATTTTGTTGTTCGCTTACATGTTTTGTCATGTGTACTTGCACTATGATCAGGTAATTCTACCTCCTGACTTACTGGTTTATTAGGGCATGAATCATGTGAACTAACAATTTCTACTGTTGATTGCAATACTAGGATAATGTTACTCTTCCATAATATTAAATAAAATAAAAAATAAAAAGAAAGAAAGATAAGGGAAATGCGATGTAAAAAAAAAAAAGTCTGAAAAATGCATAGAAATGTGTAACAGTGTTTGGAGATATGTGAAATGTGCGTTGAGATTCTAACTATTTTGGCATTATTTGGATCTTAAGGACAGCCCCACAAGGCTGTGATTAGCAGGACCCATGTTGAAAAGCTTTCCAATCATTCAAAAGGATCCTATACATACAGCTATCTTTGAAGTTTGATTCTGTAATTAGCTACTAAGCAGTGGAACAGAAAAGAGAATATTAGAACCTGGATTAATGGGAATTTGGAGTCTTAGACAAACATTGTGTTTTCCCATTTCCTTGGTTTCGTTGGCATCTAAAAGAATGTGTGCTCTGCAGTTTTTTCATCAAGTGAAATTAGTGATAACTCTTTCTTCCATTATTATCATCATCTCCATTTGGTTATTGGAAGAACAAGGGAAAATGAACAAAAACTAAATATTTTATTTCCCTTTCCCTCGCTCATGCTGAGAAGCAGTGAAGCCATGATGGCTTATTCTAAGATGTATTGCTTTTTCACCTTTTAACTCTCTCTCTCTCTCAGTGACACTCGCACACGTGCGAACATATGTAATTTACATTTCATATATAATTCTAACTTGTTTCATTCTAGAATGCATACAAACTTCCCTAAATAGATCATGAATGTGAACTCTCATCAAGTTCTACACTAATGGAATGAAATCTTTCAATGACTTGGCAGGTCATCAAGATGCACATTATCGGCTTTCTTTTGGTATTTGTGGTGCCATCTGCACTTGCTACCATGAACTTGATTTGGTTTGGGAAGATCATCAAGGGATTGAAGAAGACTTTTGCAAAGAGGCAGTGACGGGATTCTAGCCCTGGTTTCTTCCTCTTAATGTCGTTCTAATGTCCAGTTACAATCTTTTTTTCTTCCGTGTAATTTGGTAGAGTAAAAATAGAAAGAAAAAACTAGAGAGAAATGAAGGTAACTTGATTCGCAGACTTGAAGGAAATCAAGTGTTGTAAATTTTTCAGGATGGTTTATACTTGTGGTAATGCTTTACTCATCTTGCTATTTACAGGGATTACTTCTTGATTCGTCATGAACTCGTGCTCTCCAAGGTATCAGTATATCACCAAAAAGAAAATAGAATCACAGAGAGGAAGAAATGAGTAATGTTGGTAAGGCTGTCTTTTGAGTTGAAAATTGTTTCCTTCTAAATAACTTTGCACTTGAGGCAATTTTACTTTGCATCATTGTTGTGCGTCATATTTCTCGTTTCTTATTCCTTTCTGCGTCTCTCTATGGAGGATGGGAGGAGTTTCATGCTTATCTCTAGGGAGGATGGGATGAGTTCCCTCCTCCCAATTACCATAACTTATTTAAGGACTAGTTTGGTTGTGTTATCATTCTTCATTTATGTTTTCATGTTTAAAAAATAACGAAAGATTTGAAAACACTAATGAAAACGATCTTTTGAATATTGACTAAAAAATGGGGTGTTTTAAAAAAAATAATAATAATATTGACGACAAGCAGAAAATGAAGGCAACCAAAAGAAAGGAAGTACAGAAATCACTGATCTTAAGTAACAAAAGTATACCGTAACTTGCCAGCAGCTAACCATGCCAAAATGTAACCCCCATCAAAAATGGCAATTTCCGAACATTGTCAGTCCTCTACATCATAACGTCCCGAACTAAAACCTGAGAACTGTATGATCCCAAATAAAGCTAATCACTTAGCTCAAAAGGCCCAAAACCTCAGAATTGTATGACCCAAATAAAGGTCTCATCTCATTTGACTCAATGGGTCATCATTTGACTCAAACAGCCCGTGGTCTGGCCAGCCCAAGCCCATGATGAGCTGGCTCAGCCAGAATGAGGCATTAGTAGACATGGGCCTAGAGTTCGAAGCACATCCCGTTAGCCCGTAAGAGGTGGCCTCTAGGAAAATATGGGAAAAAAAAAAAAAAAATAGAGGAGAAATAAATTTATGTATAGGGCTAAATGTCAACCTAATGATTCATGAACAAGTGACCCATAAGCCAGGCCCGCAAACCTATCTAGCCCGTTCCATCAAAAAAAGACCAATGAGCTTAGCCCGCAGTCCAACTTTGGCACCAATTTTGCGACCCAACCGACCCAATGTTGATCCTTAGTCCCAAAAATCTCAGCAGGGAAAAATCTTAAGTTTCTATCACTTGACGAACCTACAACTTATATACTTATGAACCATGACACAATCAAAACTCAAAAACAAACTAAATCGGTCCTTCCATCAAGCAAAACACAATTATGTATATATTTTTACTTTTTGACCACTCTGCATGAATCAAAATTTTTAAAAAAACACTGTAGAATCTCACCTCAATATGTTTATTTATTGATTTTAAACGACACAAAGTATTTGAAAGCACAATTAAACAATACCAAAACATTTCATTACACGAGAAATGAATATTAACACCGTCTAATAAGTGGAAACGAAAACTTTAAACTGCATCACTGTACATTTTTAAACAAATGGTACACAAACCAGTGAAATTCAGAGTTATGAGAGCCGCCAACAAGCTTTAAGAGCAACAAGAACTCGCTGTTCTCTCTGCTGGCCTATTATCCATAAGAACCATTCCTGATGGATTTGGTGCAGGCTGTACTCGGGGTAGCCTCTTTGCTGTAAAAATATATATAGATAAACAAGAACATTTAAAATTCACAGAATAAATATCAAAAAATAGTTTATAATTATGGCAATTTCTCATTTGCAGAAGTTTATTAGTAAAGCTATGTTATTATGAGGAACCTGGAAAAACTCGAGAACCAAATTAACCCAACCTCAATGGGTTGGGTTGGGTTGGGTTGGTTCGGTTTTTGTGAATACATTGGTTCGGTTATGGGTATAAAAATAACGAACCCGATCAAATCAGTTTGATAGCTCAAGAAACCTATATATGTCATTTACGTAAAATTTATTTTGCTACAAACATTGTGCTTGTAAGGTAAGAAAACTCAATTGCACAGCATGACATATCATGCAACCAAGGGACCAGCAGATCACCCACCTCATACCACATATCCAAAGTTGTTTACCACATGTTAATAACTTTTGGCTGATCAAAACATACCTATTTCACAGAAAATTTCATTGACATTGGTTGCGGTTTTTGCAGAGGTTTCCATGAAGAAAAGGCCATTTTCCTGTGCATATATTTGTGCTTCCTGCAATAAATAAATAAATAAAAGAAAACCCTTATAAGCAACAGTGGTGGTACACTCAAATGAAATCAAATTTCCTTTCCAAAATCGGGTATGAACAATTGAAATTTTAACGAGGTCCATGGCTGAACCATCTTTTATGGCATATCATGTTTCAACACAGTAGGCTGCGAAAATATGAGATAGAGACACATGCTGAGCTTAATCACAAATGTTCATCTGCTATTACATAATCAAATAGTGTGCCCTTGACAAAAATGAATGGACTTAAATCATAGGGACCCATATGCTTTCTTCCTGCGGTTTTGGAATCTCTTGATATTCAAAAGGAAGCAAATTTTTTTAATAACAGTTACCCTACATAAAAGTAAATTAACTATTATTCATGACGAGTTTCTAGTCCTCCTTTTGGATATCAAACCTTACATGCATAACTCTTAAAAAATGCATGATATGCATCCGTGATAAATTTGTGCATGCGCACCTTGTACATGATCCAAACCTTTAAACATCTTCCGTGACAAAAATTTCCCCCAACCCCTGCCCCACAACCTATTCCCACCCATTTGGTATACAAAAGTGTGCAAGAGATTAACAAGGTCCCTAGAGTGAAGACTGTGGAACAAAACAAAAGCGAATATGTCGACGAACACCATTTCTGTTCACTTCAAAATTTACTCTTCACTCTCGGAACTTCTAGAGAAAAAGATTTTCTAACTTGCATAATTTTCAAGGACTAACTCGCTAAGAAAGCATGTCAACCACCACAGTTGTTTGTATATGACTGATTAAGCTGCTGTCACCTCATATAGCCAAGAAATAAAACAAATCCGGCAATTATTTCGCCAATAGACAACAGAACTTCCTCTGAATTTCAAGACCATCCTATTCGTACCATCATACATTTCATCCAAACAGTAGAACTTCATCATAAACAAGTCCTCTTCTTCAAATCTCTTGAAATATATAAGTCAAGGCATGCCTGATTTTAAAATATTCAATATGATTTTACACCATGACATATCAATGGCTAGTATTTAGGAGTTCAACCAATAAGAAGTAATTTTTAAAATATATTTAGAAACCAACAAACAGTATCAAAAGGAAAAAGGAAAAAAAAAATTATATATACTTGCCTCAGCTGGCACCTTTCTTGCATCTAGCAAATCAGCTTTATTCCCAGCAAGAGCCATGACCATGTTTGAATTACCTTATTCCAAAAAAATAAAACAAATTAAAATTTTGGAAGGGTAATGGCCACTTTGCCCCTGAATCAAGTAGAGTCCATGAATGAAATAAATGCAATTCGATTCACAGTTGTCAAAGAGAAACATAGATG
Organism: Camellia sinensis; assembly: GCF_055761805.1. NCBI lineage: Eukaryota > Viridiplantae > Streptophyta > Magnoliopsida > Ericales > Theaceae > Camellia > Camellia sinensis. The sequence continues at coordinate 11,852,020 of NC_138969.1, forward strand.
ATCACACCAAAAGTTCTCTAGGTGTATTCAAAATTTTCCGATGTGAGTACTAAACTATCACTATGACGATTTGATATGCAACTAAAATAGAGTATATGCAACTGTCAACATGAGATGATTAGATTGCAGAAAGGGAAGACTGCCACCCTAAGGTCAAGTATAATTACAGAAACTTCCACAGTGATTTAAGATATTACACTATCCTCTCCTCTACTATATCAATAACACATTATACCCTTTCACCGTAGCAGTGATCTTTGACAAACCCTAATAAAATGTCAATCAAGCAATTCATGTGAGCCAGGAAAGCCCTTTTCACAAAGTAAATAAATGACTATAGATGCTCATAAACATTGTTTCTTTTACAACAAGGGTTGAGCTCTCACGGATAACTTGACAGTATTGTTTACAGGAGGGCCTGAGACGATGAGGTATTTCAGTGGTGATAAGCAATAAGGTGTGAGGAAGCCAATTTTGGAGGCGGTGGTGGTGGTGGTTTGCCAAGAGAGGTGGAGAAGATGCATTGATAATGGTGGTTGTGGTTTTAGGTCTTTATTGATGGCTACTCATGCAATAGTGGTGATTGCTGATGGCTACAACAAGGGTGGCAATGACTGGTAACCAAAACACCATCTTTCCTTCTTCCCTTCTACTTTAGTAAGGAGACATCAATGTAATATTGCCAACTAACAAATCTTCAACTTCGTCCTGAAATGTTAAATATGACTTCGAGCATAAAAAAGGAATCAAAACTTGATTCAAATCATCTATCCATAGATCTGCCTAATTTCAGAAATTACTAAGAAGGTCCCCCTAATTAGGCATAAACCCAATGAAGGTTGATGTAATTGACCCAAAAAGAAATATGAGATATACAACCAATGTGAAAAAACTACCTTGTGCTTGAAGCTCTTGGACCCATTTCTTTGCTCTCTCAAATGAGGCCTACAGAAGAAAGATTTAAACATTAACAACTCCGAAAGTCGGACAACTTTCAATAACCACACAAGTAAGTCATAAACTAAAGGGTTGATATCTAATCCAACTTAAATATAGAGTAGAAAGCAAAGAACCAACCAACAATATCAAAAAGACATGGCAATAGAAAATGGAGATATTTATGAATAAATGAATAGAACATATACCAGAAATGCAGAAATCTCACACAATCCATATTGTTCCACAAAGCACAAACACGACAAAGTGGAGATTTAAATTGAAACCATCAATGAACAGTTTTGATTTTGTTTTATTACTTCCAAAAAGGCTATAATGGTATCTCTTCCTCGTTTAACTTAAGAGTTGCAACCGACCTGTCTGGGAATTCAAACCCCATTAGAGCATGCTTGGATTTCAAAAGGGAAGGGGGCCAAGGGATTATACCATTGGGCCTACAGATATTCATAGTTACAGTAGTACCATTAATCCTTAGAATTGAGACATCATGGTTGTCTTGTGTGTAGATTACTATACTTTAGCAATACAATGTGTTTATGTCTAATGGTGCAACATTTGTAAAAGCACACATGTATAATACTTCTTCCATTTTCTCAAAGTTTAAAAAATGGAAAAGCACAAGGTTTGCTGCTCGGTAATTAAAGTTTACACGTCATACTTCAAAAGGTTCTAATGCGTTGTTTACCACACCAAAGTTTAAGAGATAGCACCTACCTGATTTGTTATATCATATACAATAATTGCAGCTGCAGCTCCTCTATAGTACATTGGAGCTAAGCTATGGTATCTCTCTTGACCAGCCGTATCCCATATTTCAAATTTTACAGTCGCATCATTTACAGCCAATGTTTGTGATAAAAAGGCAGCACCAATGGTTGATTCCTGCAAGACCACACAACAAGAGCAAGGATCCAGAGTCCAAAAGGTTAATCCAATGTGAATATTGGATTGCCAAAATCAATAAAAGCAATAGGACCCACCTGAAATTCAACAAATTGGCCTTTAACAAAACGCAATACCAAACTAGATTTTCCAGCTCCAACATCTCCAAGAAGAACCTAAAAAATAAACCAAATTAGCAAGGAAACGAATCTAGTTGAGAGAAACTAGAGCTGGTGCTAAAGACAAATTTAAGAAAAATTGGAAGAGTTGTGGAAGAATAAAATAGAATTATCTCCCTCTAAGAATCCAATTGCACTAGTATCGTAGTTGGGCTTATATATCCCCTAACTAACATATTCTTCACATTTATATTTAACTCAAGAGTATTATCTTGGTAAGAGCAAATAATACAAGACTTGTGTTCGAATTAACAGAGTTCAAATAATGAATTTGGATTTGATTTTTCACGGATTACAGCTTAATGAAGATCTACACAACATCTACAGATGTTTTCAAGAGCCTCATATCAGCGAATTTGAAAGGCATACACGGTTGTTCAAAATATGTCCCTCTCTAAATCAATATGCCTCCAACCTCAATTCTTCCAAAACAACTAAAAAGCAATCCAACACATTGTAATTTGGAACCCTTTATTCCCATATTGCAATTCCATTTAAACAAAAGTCAGTATAATCTATGAACATTAAACATGATTAGTGAAACTGATCATCCATAAAAATGCAAAACACTTAATTTGATCCTGTGGATCAAATTACTTAATTTTAAGCGAAAAGTCAAAGAATAATAAAGAAAGTTTTAGAACAGCATGGGAGAAACCAGATAAAGCGAAACCCACATCTAAATTAGTGATTGAGTGGGAGGGAGGACCAAAAAAATAGATAAAAGGTAAACCAAACAGATTATCTAAAACAACACACCAACTACTAGTATATAAATACATTAAAAAGAAGGAAATACACAAGTTTCCTCACAGTCAATATCATAACATTACAGAAGAAAAATTAACCTAAATCCAATACCAAAGCATAAAAGTTTTACAATTTAGCATGTAATTGAACAGAAAAAGAATCAAATCCTGGGATTTTTTAATTTTTTGCGAAATATCACAAACCCACATCAGAATTTGCATTTGTAAATTACAAAACCAATCAAAACGGTGAATTTATACAAATTTGGACATAAAACAAGCTGGAGATGGTAAATAGAGAGACCAAAAAAAAAAAAATATTAAAACAAAAAGTACACACCAATTTGGCGTTGAAACTATAGTATAGAAGAAGGGAATAATTAAAGACTCATGACAGTCAATATCAGATCATTAATGAAGAAAAAAGTTAACCGCAAACCAATATACCAAACCAATAAAGTTTCATAATTTAGCACATAATTGAACAGGAAAAGAAAATTTTTTGCGAAATATAACAAACCCACATCAGAATTTGCATTTATAAATTACAAAACTAATCAAAACGATGAATTGATACAAAAAGTATCATAATTTAGCACATAATTGAACAGGAAAAGAAAAATTCTTGCGAAATATTACAAACCCACATCAAAATTTGCATTTATAAATTCCAAAACCAATCAAGACGGTGAATTGATACAAAATTGGACATGAAACAAGCTGGAAAAAAAAAACGTACGCACCAATTTGGCGTTGATGTTTTTGTTTCCAGTGGTGGCCATGGATGTAAATCTAAGACTGGTTCAGATGATATATAGAAAGATCGGAAGATAGAGAAAAAGATATATATGTGTATTGGGAAAATCAGAGAAGAGGGTTTTATTAAGGTTTTCGTTGACGAAAAAAAAGAGGTGTCGACTTGAAGCGAAAGGCAAATTGGGCAAAACTTGGCTACTCTATTCTATTCAACAACCAACCTCTCTCTCTCTCTCTCTCTCTCTCTCTCTCTGTGTAGGAAAGATCGCTCAGGAACACCTCATGGATTCTCACGCCGTTTTCCGCGGAGCAATGACGCCGTCAATTCCATTTTGTCCATTTTTATGTTCAAAGAGTTCATCAAATTGGTGCGATTCTATTACAAAATTTCGTAATATTAACTTAAAAAATATAATTTTATCATAAATTAATATAATAAAATGTCATAAAATTTTAAAGGACTTCCGTATAGATGATAATAGATGGACTATTATCTAATAAATCATGTTAGAATTAATAATGTTTTTCATCGAATACTATTAAAAAAATTATTAATTATTAATTTTTAGTAACAATTTACAAATTTTGTCATAAAAATATAACCAATTATAAGTTTTAACAACAATTTAACAAAATCGTCACAAAAAAACGTAGCTAATTTTCAAACGATAATTTAAAAAATTCGCCACAGAAAAACGTTATTAAGTGATGCATACAGTATTATTCAATTGTGGTGACAATTTATCAAAATCGTAACAAAAACAGTCACTAATTGTTAGTTTTTAGTGATATATAAAAAATCATTACCAATAATTAATTTTAGTGATAATTTTATTATGACTTATTTTCAATAAGATTTTATGAGAATTAAGTTTAATTATTATGACATATTAGTAGTTCACTCTAAAGTTTTATAATTGATGTTATAAAAATTTATAATTTGATTATGATATTTTTTATTATGTCAATTTGTGACGAGATTACGTATTTTATAATTGATATTATAATTTTATTTATTTATTTATTTTTGTTGTTATCATAGTTTGACTAATCTTCAAGAGTGCATTGGTCCTCAACAAGAAATTTCTTACAAATACACCCTAATTAATTCAAAAATTTTCTCCATTAATATTACTAAATTTAATAATAAAATTATATCAATTTAAGATCGAATACATATGATACGCATCCTAAAGATGCAACTATGAGCTTTACAGCTCATGAAGATTTTAGCTTTAAAACAAAATAATAATAATTTCATATAAAAAATTAATCAATTCTTCCTATTTTAGAGCTTTCCATAGTGATCTCATTAGAGAAGTGTACTGAGCTTAGTGGGCTAATTTTAAGGCCCACCTTGAACCGTTCATTTTTGGAGAAATAACTTATTGAAATATGTTTGCACTATTTAACCTAACAATTTTTTGAGTGGACTTAAAAGTTTTATATGTTTTTTTTTTCTCTCTCTCTGTCTCTCTGTGTGTTTTTTTTTTTACAAAAATGTTAGAGGCCCCAAAAATTCTACCAAAAGTTTTACCAAATGTCTCACATGGGTGTAGGACCCACATGTGAGACATTTGGTAAAACTTTTGGTAGAATTTTTGGGGTCTCTAGCATTACTCTTTTTTTTATTCTTTACATTTTCCTCTCTCTCTCTTTTTTCTACGTTTTGCTCTCATTCTCTTTGTCATTTCTGACGGCCGATGATCACACTTTTTTTATTCTTTTTCTCTTTCTAATATATAAGCACTGATGATCGACGACCACCATTGATTAGGGTTCATCGACAACTATCAACCACCGACATCAACTCGTGACTTCATCATCACCGACGGCAAAGAAGATGAGTAGATCTACTCAGATTTGAGTAGATCTAAATAAAAAATAGTTGCCGGAGTATAATATTCTTTCTATATCTATTATTTTCTTCGATTTCTCAATTTTCTAATTTTTTTTTTGTTACACACGTCTATTTTTTTTGTTTTAATTGAGAAAATTTTCAAGTTCTGAATAAGTTGTTTATAAGTTTTAGTTACAAGCGATGAAAACTGTAAAATTTTACAGTTTAAGCTTTTTGGGTGCTGAAATGAATCATGCTTTAAAACTACAAAATTTTGCAATTTCATAACATTCTTTAGAACTGTAAAATTTTACAGTTTTATAACATGTTTTTTCCCAGCTTAATAGAATAATGCTTTGAAACTGTAACATTTTACAGTTTCAAGGCTGACTTTTCAGTTTGATCAATATTACAGATTATTTTCTTAAACCCTACAAAAATTGAAAAATAATATCTTTTTCCCGTGGTTGTTTGTTGTCGTTATGTTTTTTAACTATAATTTCTCCTTTTTTTTTCTTTTTTTTTAGGCAACATTCTAAATATTCCGATGAGTCTCCAATGATTTTTTGACATTTTCTAGTGACGTTCAGAATACTTCGGCGAACTTTTGGCGATACTCAGAACACTCTGACGAACTTACTACCGGTGATGCTCAAAACACTCCGTCGAACTTCCGGTGATGCTCCGGCGATTTCCCGATGATGTTGAATATTCCAGGGAGTTTTCGGTGAGTCTGACAGAAGTCGTTGGATGTAGCAGTATTTTTAAAGTTATTAAAATAAAATAAAAAAGAGTTATCGGTAACAGTTAAAAATATGTAAAACTAATTGGTACAAGTATTTTATTTTAGGATTAGATGGATTTTGAATTTTGTATATGAAACTTATTAGTAAGTGCCCCTTCATTTTTTTAATATCTATTTAAAAAGTACTTGTGTAAAATATTAAATTGATAGGTTATTAATAGTTAAATGATTGAATTACATTTATATTAAAAAATATGTAGTTATTGATATATGATTAACTTAGAATTTTATATTGTTTATCATCTCGATAAATCTTACAAAATAAACAACTTAGATCACCAAGGTAAATTGGATTAGCATCTCCAACCCCTCTCAGAATGTTAATTCCACTTGGGATTGATGATATCATAAGAGTCTGTTTGATTGAGTGAATTATAGCTTAGAATTGAGATTATTAATCCATAGGACTCACATTCAATTGTTTGGTTGCAATTTTTGTTATTCAACTTAGATTTTGATGGACATTCTATCTAACAAAATTAGTAAATTTTTGGATAAATTACAAGCACACCCCTTGAGATTTACTTAAATTACAAATTAGCTCATGTGGTTCTAGAAAATTATAATATGCCCCATAACGTTTCTAATTTCATAACAAATAGATATTTTTATTAATAAATCATCAAGTTAATTAACAATTTTTAATAATGTTAAAATTTTACTTAAATTAATAATTCAAATAATTTTATTATTGTATATGTGAACAGTTAGAAATTTCATTTTTTCAATTAATTATGTTAAATAAAAAATTCTGACGGGGAGGTATTTAGAATTTTCCAAATCATAGGGGGTAATTCATATTTTAAGCAAATCTCAGGAGGTGTATTTGTAATTTATCCTAAAAATTTTAATCTTACAATTAATAATGCAGAACAAATATATAATTCAAAGTAATATATTTTTGTATCCATTGCAAAATTAACGTGAACAAGATTAAATTATTTATCTCATTCATCCAATGAAAAAACCAATCATAAACAAATCTCATAAATTATTAATTTTCTCATTATTAATTCAGTTAGCCAAACAAGACCTAAGATTATTAGTTTGATACCATTTTGTCATAATTAAACATGATGTTACAATGCCTACAAATTATTAATTCAATTCCACCATTAAAAGACTAAACAAACAAGACCAACAAAATAATATACTTCAAGCAGAGCATTTTTTTTTTAATAAAATTATTATCTCACTAATCGAGCTAAAAAAATCAATCATACAGTAATCTCATAAATTATTGATTTTCTCATTATTAATCCTATTATTCAAACAAAATATAAGATTATTAGATTGATACAATTTTATCTTAATTAAACATGATTTTAGAATGTCTACAAATTATTAATCTAATTCCACCATTTAAAACACTAAACAATCAAGACCAATAATATATAACGGGGAATTTAAAATGAACGTACTTTTTATTCCTCCCAGACTATTTCTACATTTGCAACCCAACCCGGCCCACCCCTTGAAATAAATAGCAAATCTACCCTTCTCCCTCAAAAAGGGGCCCAAAAAATAAATAGAAAAAAGATAGGGAGGAAGGGTGTAACATAGGCAGCCCAAATTAAATAATTTAAAAATTTTAAGAATTTGGACAATATATTTTTTAATTTATGCACGATATGGGCTAAAAGTTGTTGGCTTAAATTAAATTGAGATAATTGTAGAAAAAAAAAATAGTATCAATGCAAAATAATTGTGAAAACAAACAGGTTATGCATTAGATTGTACAAAAATGTCTTGTACTTCAATCACTGTATAATTATTTTGTATTGTTATCATTTTTGCAATTTTTTCAATTAAATTTACCTAGGGTCCAAGGCCCCGTTTGTTTCGTTGGATATAAAATGGAGGATATAATATGATGTGGGATTTAGTCAGGATATATAATGAATAGGATATAAGTATTGGATAGTATATCCCCCAAGTCATGTTTGTTGACTTGATATATAAGATTGGATATATGTTATGCATGTTTGTTTTACAAAATATATTGTGGGATATAACAAGTAATTTCCAAGATTGCCCTCATAATATTATATTATATTAAATTAAATTAAATAATATTATATTATATTAAATTCAAAATTTATATTAAATTCAATTCAATAATATTATATTAAATTAAATTAAATTAAATAATATTATATTAAATTCAAAATTTGTATTAAATTAAATAATATTATATTAAATTAAATTAAATTCAATAATATTTATATTAAATTAAATTCAATAATTATATTATGTTAAATTAAATAATATTATATTATATTAAATTAAATTCAATAATATTTATATTAAATTAAATTCAATAATTATATTATATTAAATTCAAAATTTTATATTAAATTATATTATATTAAATTCAATTCAATAATATTATATTAACTTAAATTAAATTAAATAATATTATATTATATTAAATTCAAAATTTGTATTAAATTATATTAAATTCAAAATTTGTATTAAATTATATTATATTATATTAAAGTAAATTAAATTCAATAATATTTATATTAAATTAAATTCAATAATTATATTATATTAAATTAAATAATATTATATTATATTAAATTCAAAATTTTATATTAAATTATATTATATTAAATTAAATTCAATAATATTATATTAACTTAAATTAAATTCAATAATATTATATTATATTAAATTCAAAATTTTATATTAAATTATATTAAATTAAATAATATAATATTATATCATATTAAATTCAATAATATTTATATTATATTAAATTCAATAATATTAAATTAAATTCAATAATTATATTATATTAAATTCAAAAAAATATATTAAATTATATTATGTTAGATAGAAAAAATGGTAAATTGGACTTTTTACATCATATCCCCACCAAGGGGATATGATATAATGGGGGGGGTGTGGTATTGTATATCCTCCACTTTTGGGGGATATACAATCCCACCGGATATTATATCCCCTTCAAAAAAAAATTGCAAACATGGGATATATGGACCCCACCGGATATAATATCCAATCCCAATCTTTATATCCCCCAATCAAACAGGGCCCAAGAGAGATTCTCACAATTTGAAAATTTTACTAAATTCACTAAATTATTGTAACAATAAAAAGTTAGTTTAACTTTCTTTCTTTTTTTTTGACAATCCAACATTTGGGTAAATCATGATTAATTTTGAAAAAAAACAAATGCGAAAGCATTTCCTCCGCACGAATCAGACAAATCTCAAATTATACTGACAAACATGACTCCAAAATGATTAGGAGTAAAATCTTAAACTTGATACGACGTATCAAAAGCCAAGTGACTTGTTTAGAAGATAAGTTTACATTTATTCCTCTTTCTCCCACAATCTTTGGCCACCCCACCATTCATTGACTCTGCCAACTACCCTTACCTTCGCCTACCATTGCCAATGAGCTCATCTAACAATCACCTATGACTATCATTTTCAACCATCAACAACTGCTTCCATTCATAATTCTCAACTTTCAGCTTCCATCTTCAAGCCACCAATCCCTTCTCACCGCGTCAACAACTTTAAGTCACCACCTTCGACAACAAAAACTACCGTCAGTCACCATACCAACAACCACATTCGACTATTACTCTCATTTATTTTCAAAATAAATTTCTAAAAGGCATGTGTATACTAAATAAAAAAATTTATACTTTCATTGTTTAATATTTTTTACAAAAAAAATAATAATAAACTTGGATGAAACCACAATATATCAATGAAGATACTCCTATTAAAAAGGCAAAGTTGGGGTACAACCCATTATGTCAGAAAAAGTTGAAAGAAGAGGCCAACCCAACCCCAACTCCAACCCAAACCCAGTTTATAAATTACAATAATGATTCATCCCCTTTTCCTCCCACCCCCTTTGACCCCCCTCTCTCTCATTGGTTACATTTTCTTTTTCTTTTTCTTTTTTTTCCTGCTCCTCCAATCACCACCCGCCACATGGCAAAGGGGTGAGGGGTGCCCCAAAAGGGGTCCCAAGCATTATTCTATAAATTATAACTTCTGATGACTTTCACAGTTTCTGAATCTGTGTATCGCTGTATTTGTATGTGTGCGGATTACTAAACTACCTTTTTCGTCATAAGAAATAAAACTTCCAGCAAATAGCAATGGGGAAATTGTAAATTAAAAAATATTTATATTTTTATATTGGCATAAATTTTTTAGGATAAATTACATTACCTCCTGACGTTTGGTCTAATTACATTCTATCCCTTGACGTTTTTGAAATTACGTTTCTACTCTTATGATTAATAGTTACATTTCACAAACCCGCTTACTTATATTAAAGGCAACAATTCTTAGTAGAAAACAGAAAAAATTATTTTGAAAAAAAAAATAAAGCAAAGAAAAAGGGAGAAAAAAAAACATAAGAAATAAAGTAAAGTATGAAAAGAGGGAGTGTATGAGTTCAATTTCTTCATTTCGTCTAAATAATTACAATAACATAGAGTAAGTGTAATTTTCCAAACGTCAAGGGTGATATGTATTAAACCCAAACCTCAGGGGTATAAGTGTAATTTATCCAATTTTTTATATGTATGGTACAAGATTTTTTTATGTATCAAAATTATGGTGAAAAAAAATTCATCTATAATATAATTATTTTTTAAATGTTCTATGATTGTAAAAAATATAAGATTTTATGTTACTTGTATATATAATACATATTCAATATGATTTAATAATCTAAATTACTTTAATATCATGTAATGACTAATAATTTATATACATATATATTTAATAATTTTATATATCTATATATGTAGCATTCAAGTTTCAGATTGCTCAAGTTGTTTGATGTCTTTGTACAAGTCTGCTTAAATTTAATTTGAGTTTTTGAATTTTTGCTCAAATCTTGTACTAAATTTAAAAATATCTTATTTAAATCCTAAAAAAATTCAAACTAGGCTCGAATTGTTCAAGTTGAACTCGTTCGAATTGTACCCTTATGTTCAATCATGTGATTGATTTTTTGTACAAATAAAAAAAGAAAAGAAAAGAAAAGAAAAAAAGAAAAAAATAAATTATAAAAATGGAAATGGCAATCTGGTAGTTTTGAGAGAGAGAATCCAAATGATTATTGACCAGTTGCGCCTTTGACCGGCCTTAGCTAAGCCATTACCCAGACACCTACCTGTTTTTCAGAAGCTCTGGTTATCTGTCCCACCCCACCTCTCTCTCTCTCTCTCCAGTCTCAGTGTTTGGTACATAATTGTCTCCATCTATATTTACATCTCCCAATTACCATTTTTACGAAGAGTTGTTTGGAGCGTCTTAAATAAATATATTTTTTAATTTTTTAGACTAAAATTAAGGAAAAAATATGAATATTTAGTTAATTTTTTGATTTTTTATAAAAAAAATGTATATTAAAAAATTGTAAAAATTGATTTATAGGGAAAAATTAGGATTGAGAGTTGTGCAGTCGTAATTGTTGACTTTTGATGAATAGTGTTAACTTTTTAACTTTTTGAGTAATTTTTTAACTTTTTGAATTTTTCTTATCTCCCCAAACTTGGCCTTAGTATTTATTTTTATGAGGAAATTTCATTTCAATGTAAATTTAAAAATATTTACATATTAATGGTAAATTTTGTAATATTAAAAAATAATTTAATAAACTTTATCATTTATTTTTTGAATTATTTTTTGAATTTACCACTAAACAATTTTTCTCCTATTTTTATTGATACATAATTACATTTAGGAAAAATATCAAAAAATGTAAGAAATTAAAAAAATAATTGCAAACTCATGAAAGTACATTTAACTTATGCACTAAATTGTGAAAATAAATGTTATACTTTTATGAATTTGTAATTATTTTTTCTACTTTTTATTTTTTTGATATTTTTCCTTACATTTATTTAGTATACCAGAAAATAAGTATAATCACATGATTTTAAAATGTAAGAAAAATTATAACTAAATAAAATATAGGGTAACAAATTATAAATTAGTGGGGGAGGGGGGAGGGTTTCGTTTTGTAAATGACAATAGGGATGGAAACTTAGAAAATGAATTTCAAGTTTTTAAGACAATTTTGCCCATCTCTCTCTTTTTTTTTTTTCTTTTTTTTTTTTCTCTCTCTTCGCCTTCTCTCTTTGTGTAACTCCAATGGCCACCATCGGTCATCAGCTCCAGCAACCACTAGTTTCTCTCTCACCTTGTTGCCACATTCTTAGCTAGCCATCTATGATATTGAGCTTTACTTTCAAATCAACCAAAACAAATTTAAGTTGACATCTTCATTTTAGGGTCCGTTTGGCAAGCAAGGTTGGGGCTAAAATAGTCACAAAAGACAAAATAGGCTATTTTAGCCACAACAAACAAAACATCACATCCAACCCATAATCATTACACTCTTCCCTCACAAAAAAAGTCAAAAAAATCAAAAAGCCAAAAAGCTCTTCCCAAACCAAGTTTTTTAGCCCAGGCTAAAATAGCCAAAAAAGTCAAAAAGTCAAAAAGCCAACCCACTTCCCAAACGGAGGCTTAAGCTCTTTCCTTGACACCCTAATGATTTCTGCATTTGCCATTCAAATGGTGAGGGATGGCTATCGAGGGAGAGAGAGGTTGGGGGTAGGGGTGTGCGCGGTGCGGGTCGGTGCGGTTTGAGAGAAAAATAAAAACCGTATGGCGGGTGGCGGATTGATAAAAGTGTCACTAGAATTTGCCATTTTCCTTATCAAAAACCGGCGGTTCGGTTGGCAAATAATGGCGGATTTGCCTTGGCGGTTCGGGCGGATTGGCGGTTTATAAAAAATATAATTCAAATTACAAAACTTAAATCAAAGAGTAAAAAAAAGACGAGAGACATCGTGATGTTAAGCATCTTGCGAAGCTTTCTTCTGATGCAGCAAGTGTAGCAACAACATGATAATATCGACTATGCCATCAGTTCATTACAAGTATCTGTGGAAGCTGCAATGATCAAATACAATACATAAAATTCCCCTCGAGCATTAATGTAATACTATATTCTAAGGTATAGAACAACAAGCAAACTTAAGTAAAAAAGAATTTTTAGAATCCTATAAAACATGATTTAATAGCGGTGCGGGTCGGTGCGGTTTGGAAGAAAAATAGAAACCGGCGGATTGATAAAAATGTCACTAGAATTTGCTATTTTTCTTACCAAAAACCGGCGGTTCGATTGACAAATAATAATGAATTTGCCTTGGCGGTGCGGTTTTAGCGGTTTCGGCGGTTTTGACGGTATTATGTACACCCCTAGTTGGGGGTGGCAAGGGTGGATGAAGGAAGGCAAAAGAAAGGAGAAAGAAGAGGAAAAAATGAGAAGGGAAAAGAGAAACATGGGCAAAATTGTCTTCCAACATTGAAGTTTCCATGATCTTTTACAGTCATTTTTAAATTAGAAGGCACTAAAATGTAATTCCCTCCCATATATTGGAGACTTTGATATAGTGCTATGTGAATGCAACAATATCTTACAAGTGTACTATATCAACAACTCTTTAAAAAATAAAAAATAAAAAATAAAAAATAAAGAAAAAGAAGTTCACTTTTGTATTGGGCATAGAGCTTTGTTCTCAGTGGCCATAAATATCACATGCATGAATTAAGTGTTTTCAAATTAATAATATTATACAAATAAAAATATATACTTACTATGCAAAAGAATATAACTAAGTTGAGTATATCATTTTAAAATTAAAAAAAAAAAATCTAGTAAAATATTTTTTAATTGCAAAATATCATTGCTATATTATTTCAGTGGGTGATTCTTCATAAAATCTTTCCCACAAATCAAATTGTGTTGGTCATGGCCTTTGTCAAGGATTTTTTTTTGGGATTTTGCTAATAAGAGTCATCAGAACACAACAAGAAGAAGAGTATAAGCAAAACAAAACAAAAACACTTTTTTATTAATTTTGGAACATTTTTAATATTATTAACTATTTTCAAAATACTTTTTTACCTCAATTCTAATATAAACTATTTTCTTAATGCCACTATTTAGCATTTGCCTTTATATATATATATATATACCCCAATGGATATAAGAATAATCAATACACTAATCACTTTAATTATGTTATGTGTAGAGTTCAACTCTTAGCCTCAACAACTACCATATCTAAGCCATCAATTAGATGACATTAAGGGATATGGCATATGCCAAGGATTAAACAATTGGACCCGATTAATGTGTAGTTCATATTCGTTTTAAATGTATTGATAATCACATTTAAAATAAATTTGAACAACATCAATTTTTTTGTGCACATTTATGTAGTTCTTCTACACTTATTGTTGTTTCATATTTTCTATGCCCAAAAAAAAAAAAAAAAAAAAAAAACTTCGTTTTACATTTAATTCTTAGAAGGTTTTGCATTCCATAGGATTCAACAATATCAAATCACATAGTGTCTAATAGCTTTCCTATAAAATAGACAGAAATGAAATATTCAATCAATCAATGACTACTTCAGTTAGCTAGAACTCTTGCACATTGTTAGAAGATCAAATTTTTTTTTTTTTTGAACGTTAGAAGATCAAATGTTCGAACCCCTAAATTACAACCTCCAATGTACCCTCCCCCCCCCCCACCCCCCCAAAAAAAAAAAAAAAAAAAATCTTCAAATGGTTCAATGAAAGTGGCTGCAACATGAAGCCACAAACAATACAAGTGAGATCATTAATTCATCATTTATGTACAAGCAAATTGAATTAATCTCTCTCTCTCTCTCTCAAATACTTGTTTAAATCTTTATTTACTTCAATGAGGATCGTTTCGGGAAGTTCATTAATTCTTTTGTTTAGCCAAAGCAAGGATGGAATTGGAAAGCTTGTTAATGGCGTCCACAAGGCCATCAATACCTTGCCTAGTGATCTCAGTTTTAGACTCTTCAATCTCTAGTCTTCTCTGGTACAAGCTCAAGAGCTCTCTGTGCCTTGTATCTTCTTTCTCATCACAAGCTTGAATAGCTTCTGCTATGAGGGTAGCACTTTGGGAGATTGCATTCCCAAATTCAATGTTTGGTGTGCTTCCACTTGCAGCAGTGCCACTTGTTCCCTCTCCTCTTCTCCTTCTCTTTGCTGGTGAGTCTGAATGCTCACTTGTATCAGAATCTGAGCTATCACAAATTCACACATCTCCAAAACATAAACATTTGTAATCAAACAAATCTATCTTAATTAATGACAAATACAATATTAGTGTATGTGTGTGTGATGAAATCAGTCCACTTTAGTTTAGTCAAAGAAGCTGTGTGATGAAATCAATCCACTTTAGTTTAGTCAAAGAAGCTTGGTGTCCACTGGTATCGGGAGACGTATCATTAGTGTAATAATGTAACGATACTAGGAATATTGAGTGATATATATATCGAAAATCAAATGCCTAGTGGTGATTCTTTTCAAATGATCGAATACAAAAAAGAACTTTATAGCAACCGAATTGGTCAGTTGTGAATTGACGATATCAGTTTTTCTTTTAAAAAAAATAGATTTTACCAATGTCTGTTGTGAATCGATTATGAACCGATACATACATAAGAAACTGGCCGACACTAACGTAATTTTCATTCCAATCAATATATCATGATGTATCGATATCAATGAGACAAAACCTTAATACGTATCGAAGGTATTGAGTGATATTTAAAGCCATGAATTATTCATGGAAGGTCCCCCCCACCAAAAAAAAAAAAAAGACTTTGTTGAAGTCCATTGCTAGAGGGGTAAAAACCCACCCATTCACTTAACAAAGACAGCAAGGATTGAACAATTAATTACTCAAAACACAAATATATAATTTCCTTCAATAATTTTTTTTTTAAAAACAATCTACTTTTCAAGAAACAAAAATTATTTTCAAATATTCATAAGCTATTGCATACAATGGATTAAGGGAAGTGAGGCACTGATTTTTAATGGCATACAATGTTGGCATCGAGAGAGAGAGAGGGAGAGAGATAGAGAGAGTACCTACTGTGGGCAATGGCTGAGACTGTGGAAGACTGTGTGGTTGTGTTGCTGCAACCGGTGGAGGCGGCGGTGGCGGTGGAGGGAGGGATAATACTGTTTGTGGTGGAGCTGAAATTGAATGTTGCAGTGGAGGAAGCAATAGAGGTGGTTGAACCACCGCATTACTTGTTGATCTCTCCACCACATACCCACTATGCCCCACATTGGAACCACCAACACCACCACTAGACCCAACACCCACCACCACCCTCCCACCTCCTCTCCTCTCCACCACCTCCACCAATGCCTCATATATCTGAGGCAACATATTAGAAGGCAAATTCCTCTCTTTCCTCTCATGCTTCTCAATCTTCCAATAAGACCCTCCTCCACCACCACCACCACCACTCGTATCTCCTCCTCCTCCACCTTTCTCAGCCAATCTCCTCTCATAATCTCTCACTTTCTTGAAATCTCTCATGAGATTGTCCCACTTGTCATTACACTGGTTTTGACTCCTCAAACAACCATTCCTCCAACAATAGTCCTCAACCCATTTCCACCTCAGCTCTGCTGGTTTGCTCCTCCCTTCACTCTCCTCAACTCTCTTCATTCTTCTCTCATCATCCATTTTCTTTGCCTCAATCAGCACCATTGTCTCTTGAACTGTCCAGTTTCCTTTCCTGTAGTCCCTCAACAAACTGTTACCACCACTTTGATTGGCCATCATCCAAGAGAGAGACTAACAAGACATGAGAGAGAGAAAGAGAGAGAGAGAGAGAGATGCAATGTGAATAAAAGAAGAGGGAGAAAAGGCATGTTAAAGGGGTTCAGTTATGGCTGTAGTGTGCAGTCATGTACTGTTACTGTATTCTATTTTATTTTTATTATTTTAGTTTAAAAAATTGTGACCTATTGTTATATGGAATTTGTTTTATATATTATTAATTTATCTTATGAACACATAAATTAAAATATAAATGGATGGAAACGTATATGAATGAGTAAAATTTTATGCGTTAGTATATATTTTATATCTAATTTTGTGGGTACTTACTCTATTCTAATGCATTAAGATTGCAAATCCAAGTATATTTCTTTTATTTGTATAAAAAGTAATCACAAAATTAGATATTACACTATTATATAAGTGTGAGACTGACAAAAAGGTAATCCAATCTCATGTAAGGGATTATTGTGTTTAATTTTATAACTAATTTTTATATTTTTAAACTTTTTCATTCAAGTAAATGTCATTTAAAGATTGTTTACCATTTAAGTTATTTAGGGTCACCATCAGACCGTGAAAATGATACCCAAACTCACTTGTGCCTAGCAGACTTTTTTTTATGAGTCGATTAAGCCCAAGGCCAAAAATTTTAGACCCAAGTCCTATGCAACGGCTTTGGCCTACACATGTTAACAAATTGACTTGCAGGCAAAGCTCAACGAGCCTACTTTTGGATTTTTTTTCCTTCAAAATTTTCTTATTTTTTGAGATCATGGGATTAGTTGACGGTTCAGACCTTAACACTCCGGCCTGTTTGTTTTAAGAGATAGAGGTGCGATTGGAATTGAAATGGAGGTGAGATTTATTATATGTTGTATTTATTTTGAGAGATAGAGAGGAAATTTATAATCCTATGAGATTAAGATGGGCATTGGTGTTGGGATTGAGATGAATGAGGTGAAGATGGTATTAGGAAATTAGTCTCATGGAATTAGTTTTTTTTATTTACATGTTGGACATTTTTTTAACATTAATGTTTAATGTTTTTGTATTTTTTGTTAAGTAAAAATTATAATTTTATTTGTTTTAATATTTTATATTTCTTTTATAGAGTAATAATTTAATAATCCCCACATTAACAACTACCATAAAAATAAACACAATTTTATTTAATTCCCTTGCTAACAATCCCCTAACTAGTAATATCCTCACTATCAATCCCTTTTATTCTACTTCTTAAAACAAGCGGACCCTAGGCTTAAGCCCAACTCTAGCCTTATTTGGGACACTCTCAATCTTGTCTCGGCTCGCTTGTCTTAATGTACATGTTTAGATAGGAAAAAAATTCTTAACAGTTCAAACATGTTATGGACTTTCAAATCAAATGATGGCCCTTATTAATTGCACCCACCAATAAAAATTTAAAATATTTCTTATTTTCGAAGGTTATTATTTCATGGCCTAACTACTGAATTATCATTAATGGGTGGGTGAACCAAGTGGTGATGTAATGTGCAAAAATCACTGATAATTAGAAGAGGGTTTTTTATGCAGATTCCAACAAGAAGAGAGAAAAGGCAAACTGGCAGTTTTCACCCTCTTTTTCTCTTCTCTTTTTCACTTTCTTTTCTTTTCTTTAAAATTTGCCATCTTTTTAGAGCTTTACTTTGGTCAGCACCACACACCACTCTCCCTTCAAATCTTCAAAGTTAAAAGTTCAAAATCTAAATCTACTAATTCAAGCCACTACTACAATCTACTCCCCCCACACAAAAGTAACCTCTAAAACTTATGAGAGAAAGAGATGAAAGAGAGAGGATCTTAGGTGGTAGAAAGCATACCATTCTAAGAAAAGTCCAAGCAAATCCATTCAAACTGACAGAGCTACAACCCCCAAAAATTTCACAGGGAAGAGAGAGAGAGAGAGAGTGATAAGGTGTATTGCCAACATCAGAGAGACAGTGAATCTGACTGCCAGTGGCTCATCACAGCCGTTCAAATTAAGTTCATTTAATTATGAATAAATATTTTGTATAAGAGCGATACCACTAACTATAAGAGATTTTACATTACCAGTGGGAGATGTCTACCTAATTTTATTTGTGACATTTTAATGGCAAGAGTTGTCTACGTAATTTTATTTGTGATATTTTAAATTATGCCTAAGATTGAAGTACAATTTTTTTGTTTTTAACCTTTTGAGAATCATGAAACATGTTTTCAAAACCCAGATAGTTAGCTCAATGATTGAGCGAGTCATGAAATGAACAGTAAATGTAGACATTTAGATGCCATTTTTATTAGCAAAAAGGTTGGGCATTAACTGATATATGTGATCTATGAGTGATTGCTTGTATTCGATAGATGTAGTCTTGCTGGATACAGATAATTACTTTAGGAGTTTACTACAATATTATCGTTTCTTGAATTAATAGCATTAATTCATGTTTAAACCTTATAAAATCTTTGGTGGGTATTTTGTTGTTGAATTGAATACGAATATTTATTTTTAAAAATAAATAGTTATAAATTCTTCTACATTGATTCTGATCTTTGTGATGAATTTCACCCTCATTAAATTCTTATTGAATATATGCAATGATGTTCAATATGAAAAATGGACAATAGGGTCTGGATTTTATATATTCTTCGTAATATTTTTAAGAAAAATAAAATAAACAGAAGTAGAAGGAGAAGCATAAATAATATTATACTATATCAAAGAAGATCAAGGCGAAGAAATCCACATTAAGGGGTTGTTTAGAGTGTCCTAAATAAGTATACTTTTTATCTTTTTAGACTAAAAAGTTGAGAAAAAAAATATAGTTGTTTGGGTTAACTTTTTGACTTTTTATGAAAAAATGTATATTAAAAAATTATATAAATTAATGTGTAGGGAAAAATTAGAATTGAGAGTTATGTAACCGTAATTTTTAACTTTTAGTGAATAATGATAACTTTTTAACTTTTATGCTGTGTTTGGCTGGAGGATTTGGGAAGAGATTTGGAAAGAGAAAGGGAAAAAGTGTGTGAAACTATATGAAATATAGGCATGATTTATTTACATTTCACCTACCTTTTCTATTTTCTTTTTCAAATCCCTTTCTAAATCCCCCAACTAAACACAATATTAAATAATTTTTTGACTTTTTGACAACTTCTCAAACTTGGCCTAAAAGACTAGAAAATGAGAGGACTAACTACCCTAATCATTTGGTTAGCCTCCTCCTCCTCAGCCTCCTAATAAAGTTTCCCATGCAAGAATTATAGAATAATATTAATGGTCCATTTCCCATGAAGCCCTAAGCATGGTCCATAATTGCCAGATGAGCCCCAAATTTGGAACTTTTTGAAGGAGAGGACAGTTTTGTGCTTTTGAGAAAATCCAGATTTGTATTTCTTATATTGATTTAAAGCTTGGTTCCCATCCCATACACCTCTCTTTAATTAAACCACACACACACACACACACACACACACACACACACACACACACACACACACATATATATATATATATATATATATAGAAAAATTCTCCGATGTTCGATGCAATTTATTATTTAAAAAAAAAATATTAACTGTATTATAAGTTAAAAATTGATAATTTAAAATTTAAAAATAGAAATCAAAATATCTATTTCCTAACTTTTACAAAATTATTATTTTTTTAATTTATTAAAATTATGTTTGTTTAATAAATTATAAATAAAAATTAAACTAAACAATATAAGCACAAACTCTCAAAATAAAATAAAAAATATTAGATAAATAGCAATTCAAATAAGCGGCATCAAACAATCACATACACAACTCTAAAAAAAAAAACTTAACCAAACAAACGGCTATTTTAAAAATATAGTTAAAAGTCATCTTTCAACTTTTAACTTATTTTGAATCACATCACCTCTTACATTTTTTATACATTTTTTTCAAAAAAGTTAAAAAAATAAAAAAATCAACTTTTAACCATCTTTCCCAAATAACCCAAAGGCATTATTCTGATAAAAAAAAAAACAAAGACATTTAGTGTGTTTGATTTCAATTTTCTAAAAATTATGTTTTTTGTTTTTTTTTTGTTTTTAGTGAATATTTTTTAAATTATAAGTAATTTTTTTATTTTTTTAGATGCACATTACTTTGATGTATCTAAATAGTCAAATATTTGTGAAATTTTTTTAAAAAATTAATAAATGCACAAAAATATAAAAAATGTATTATTATTATTTTTTTTGGTATTTAGTGTATTTTTTAATGATTTTTTTCACAAATATTATACTTTAAGTGTACTTATGTTGTATCTAAAAATTAAAAAAAATTACTTTAAATATTAAAAAAATTATTAAAAATATAAAAATATGAAAAATAAAAAAATAAAATTCTCTGAAAATTATTTTTTAAAAATTAGAACCAAACAAGCTGATTATTATTCTCATTATGGGCAATATAAATTAATTAATATTTGTTTTTATTTTAATTTTTTATTATTGTTAGGTGCCTGCCAGGTAGGACAATTGTGTGGGTCCACACATACACAAAGATGGCAGGAGAGTTTTGGTTTGACTAAAAGGACGGGTGTTTGACCGCAGAGGACAAATCCACTTGGAGAAGAAACCCCCTTCTGACTCGTCACTGTCGTTCTTTTCGTTTTTGGACTCTTGCCTGCACTTTTTCTTCCTCTAGGGTACCCCCAATACTCAAGGGCACTTTAGTCATTTTATAACATTTTAAATATATGAATAAATTGGAAAATTATATTTTGCTTGGCCAACACATACACAGTGGTGCCTCGATCGAATTTTATTGGTTAAAATAGTTGGACGTATTAATTTTGTGAATATTTTTTTAAGGATAACAGAATAACCATCCTGATACAGCTCACGTTTGAGATGTGTTATTTTTTAATTTTTTTAAATTATTTCAAGTTGGGGTTAAAAAATTTCTTTTGAATGAAATTTTTAGTTTTTTTTTTTACTTTTGTAATAGAAAAAATAAAATAAGTATGGTTCACATTTTATCTTATTAGCTTATTTTGTTTGTTTGTGGAGGATTTGGTCATAGCCCCTCACTATCTAATTTCTCTTTATAAGTACTTTCAAAACCCCCTGATATTTTAAAACTTGTTTCTTTTACTATATTATCCTCATATCTATCAGCTCTCCTATTAAGACATTTTCACTATGTATTTCAGAGTAAAATTTTACTCTGTATAAAAGTAAAATTTTACTATGAATGAGAGTAAAATTTTACACTCTGAAACTAAAAGTAAAATTTTACTCTGTATAAAAGTAAAATTGTACTCTGAAAAATAAGTAAACTGTAAGACTCTGAAGCTAAAAGTAAAATTTTACTTTGTACAAAAGTAAAATTTTACTCTGGTTCTGTCAAATGAAAAAAACAGAGCAATAGAACCAGAGTAAACTCTGGTTCTATCAAATGAAATTTGATGTTTACTCTGAAAAATCGATGGAACTTTGAGCTTTGAGCTTTGAGCTTTGAATCAGGCCTATAATCCTTGAATCAATCGATGTTTACTTTGAAAAACATTGGATCATGCCTATAATCCTTGAATCAGGCCTATAATTGAAAATTTTAGAGAAATCTCAATTTTTCATACCCCGGTTCTTCAGATTTTTCAGATTTTACAGATTTTTCAGATTTTTAAAATTTTGAGCTTTCAAAAATCTATATATTCGAATTCAAATCTCAAAACACACAAACACACACATATATATAGATATATATATATATATATATATATATTACAGATCGAAATATGTAGATATATATATATATATATTCGAATTCAAATCTCAAAACACACAAACACACACACATATATAGATATATATATATATGTATCAGCGCGATTTGCAAGTTCTCCACAGCTCCGGCCATGGAAGAAGCTAGGATTAGAAGAGAGAGACGAGATAGAAGATGAACAGTTGAAGGAGAGTTGAAGGAGGAGAGTTGAGAAGATGCAGAGAGAGATCGTCGGAGCTTAGTAATGACACAGCCCCGGCCATGGAGGAAGCTAGGGTTAGAAGTGAGAGACGAGAGAGAAGATAAATTTTGTATCTGGATTGTGTATATGTGAGGGTATAATAGTCTGATAAAATATTTAAATAATAAATTTTGTCCTTTATGTAAGATTTTATAATTATGAAGGGGTTTAGAAAGTATAATTTTTTTCTTAGTCCTTCTAACAATGAAAGCAAGGTAAATGAGGTTTATAGACAAATTTCCAGTTTGTGGGGGATTTGGTCATTTTGTTTGTTTGTTTTGTAACTATTTTAACCCAAAAAATTTATGCCAAACATAACCATAAGTGTTTTAGGATCATCAAATAACTTTTTGAGTAAATTACTCTTTGGAATAATTATATTGAATTTTATTAATATTTTAATTCACAATAACACTTAACTCATTTTTATTAATAATTCGTTAGTTATATGAATAAAATAATAATTTGCCATCTTTATATATATTTTTCTTACTTATTCTTGTGTCTTTAAATTACTTGTATTAATTTTAATTCCTTTAATCTTATTAAAAAGAATTAATATATTTACATTAAAATTGTAAAATTTATTACATTTTTTTTTATAAATTCATGGGTAAACAATGTAATACATATATATACTATTACATTAAACAAATGACAAAAGGTGTATAAGATTTGAACCTAAAACTTTTAATTAAACTCTTGCTACTAAGGCGGCATACATATTATAATGAGAGATTTATTTAATTTAGAAGATTTATAAGTCAATAAATTCATAAAGTATTTTTGTATTGCACTTATTATGGCTTCGTTTGGAAGTAGGGTTGGGGTTATTTTAGTGACAAAAAAATAAAATAATTTTTTTAATTCACTAATATAAAACATTACATCTAACTCATAATTATTACATTTTTTTTTTCATAAAAAATCAAAAAAATCAAAAAGTCATTTCCAAACGAAGCTAAAAGCTCCAAACTAAAATAACCAAAAAGTCAACCCACTTCCCAAGCAGACCCGATAATATTAATAAATCTCATTTATAATATTAATTTTTTTTATTTTTTATTTTTATTTTTACTCATTTAAATTAATATATTATATATACGCTTGTGTGTGGAGTTGTGGGACCACATTGGCAGTAATAATAAATTTTTGCTGTGGGGGGCGGTGATGATAGCATGAAAGAAAGACTTTGTGAAACGTCCACACCAAATATCAGACATACCAAACACTTCCATTAATTAAAGATTTTATTATAGTAAAAATTAAATAAAGATTTTATTATAGTAAAAATTATAATTAAGTGGTAGTTTCATACAATAATTATAAATTTAAAAATTAAAAATTAAAAATTAAAATTATTATATTTGTAAGTTAAATTTTTTTTTTTTCTTAAAACATACATTAAGTAATATTTCTTGTCGAATATATATACACATGTAAGCCCATTTGTTTTGAGTTATAGAGAAGGGAATTAGATTCACTGTGAGTAGAAACCGCCGTTCAAAAAGAAAAATAACAAGGATCACAAAAAATTATGTTTATTTGTAAAGTGCAGCTTGGGATTAATAGTTTCTTGGAACTAGTATGGACGGGCCTTGGAGGAGGGGATTAGTAAGGCTGGTTTTGGGTTTTCAAAACTAGTGTGAGGATAAACTTAAAAAAAGACTCCTATGTGGTGTGTTTGTGTGTGTGATTTTTTTTTTTTTTGGCTATTACATCATTATATAAATATAAAAAAATATTTATAAAATATAATTTTTAATATTAAAATATATCAAAAACATTAAAGGGTATTTATGATATTTCATATAGTTAATCCTTTCACTAAAAATAATTAATATTATCATATCTTTTATATTAAAATGTATATTTAACATTGTTTATACATGTGTTTACACACTATCTACATTAGACCGATGGTTTTAGTTTTGACTAAAAAGAAAACTAGTATGATTATATCAACTTATAAAACTTATTGTATTTTTTTTAAATCTCAAAGATAATCAATGTAATTTACCCAATAAATAAAGAGCAACAGTATGATCAATGTAAGTTTTTAGACTTCTAGTTTTTAAATCTTTATTTGTT
This sequence comes from Camellia sinensis, assembly GCF_055761805.1. NCBI lineage: Eukaryota > Viridiplantae > Streptophyta > Magnoliopsida > Ericales > Theaceae > Camellia > Camellia sinensis. The sequence goes on from NC_138969.1 coordinate 11,876,987, forward strand.
CTATTTGAGATCTGAATAAATTTTCCTAAGAAGACCCGCCATTAAATTCCAAGTAGGAACAACGAGAAACAATCAATCAATCAATGTCCAGCAATAAAAATAAAGAATAAAATAAAATAAAACACGAGGCAACGGTAGAGAGCTAGGAGGTGTATTGAAAGTGAAGGGGAGGACATTTTTGTCAAATTAATCTTTGTCATGCCACGTCAGGCACACATCATCACAGTTGAATTTCTTGAAAGAAATATTTTTAATCAAAGAATATCTGAATTGCTAACACAAATCTAAACTTATGCATATATGTATATTTTAGAATTTAGGGTTTAAGACAAACAAGGTATAACTACCCTCCACAAAAGGCCAAATAACAGCATTTAAGGGAAGCAATACAATTCAACAATATATCTTAATGGATGATGCTGAACTTGATGCTCCTTCAACATCCAAATACTTTGTGTCTTATTGAAATTTGAAACATTCAGTATAAATACTTCATAATTAAAAATGTAACACAGGTCCCCCTCAATTTTGTTTTGATCCCTTCATCCTAAAACAGGAAAAACACATTTCAATACCTTTCCCCTCTCCTTGTTCTTTTTTTTTTTCAAAACAAAAAATACACAACAGAGTATATCCTTCCTATTCTAGTATACAAGAGAACACAAACAAGAATCATTTTTACGATCAAGAAGATTCGGCTTGTTCAACATTTGAAACTCGCCTATGTGTCAGCTGAGGGCTTGAGTATTCATCACCACTTTCAGTTGATGAAATGTTAGATGACACAGATGAAACAGGAACCGAACTTGATACTGTGTTTGGCTGCTGTGTTTGACCTTTGAAATTATGAGAACCCAGTGGCTGAGGTGGTCTTGGTGCTTCAGGAGCCGGATTCCCTTGAGCCTCTTCCGCAAGTTTCCTCAGAAGGTTCATGACGGTGGGAAGAAACCTCGATGAGAGGGAAAGAAGTCCAGCCAACTGCAAACAAAAGAAAAGGGATGAAATTACAGACAAGAGTGTAATTTTTGGATGAGCTCAGAAATCCTTCAAATTTAGTCTTTTGCAGCACCACACTTCTCTTTCTTTGCTCCTCAGCCCTATAGATATGGTCATTAGGGCAAGCTACAGTTGTTTTCATCTCTATTCTTTGGATCTTTACTCCAGGAGCCAAATCACAGGTTTTCAATTCATCCAAGCCTTAATCATACAAAATTATTTTGCTTTGCACCGTACATGACCTTGTGTGGTGTGATCTGGGGCGAGACTGATCTACTCTAGATTTAACATATGCTAACCATTTTGCATATATGCATGAACAAAAGTAGTACTCTGGGGTCAGGTACATTGAGTTGGGGGTTAAGGGCAGCTAAAGATCAATCAGTGTTAGTATACAATCTTCAGAACTGGCTCTATCAACAAAAAAATGTAAGAGAACATTATAGAGAACTACATAGTGAAGTATAAACAAATTTTTTTTTAGCTCCCATCCACATTTGAACTAGTTTAACCTAAAACAAGTATGTAATTCAGAAATCAATGCTTGGAGGATCATATGGTGAGGATGATACACAAGATATATTTGTTTTCTTAAGAGAGTTCCAAACATAAAAATAAAAGAAAAAATTGTAGGAAATATCCTAATATCTTCTTTACTCACAGGGCCATGATGAAACTCCCCAGCAATGTCCATTTGTACCCATAAGGCTTTTGCAAGTAAGTATATAACAAATAAGGCCATGAGGTAGAGAGGATTCCTGTTATAGTAGCAGAAAAAAATAAAAACAGATTATTAGTAAAAGGGGCACGCAAAATGAGAAATAAAAGGCAGTCAAACTAAATGTGAACTTAAGAAATATATTGTGTAAAGTTCCTAGATTTGATGTAATTACTTTAAAAGAAGCATGAATTCATTGAACCCGAGAACAACCATTGCCATGATAGCCCATGGAGGAGGTAACCAGTTGTTGTTGCGCTTGTGAGCCTCCTGAACAAACAAACAGTATTGTACATAAGAGCTTTAGGAGACAGCATTTAAAGAATCAAGCAAAGTTATCGTAGATGAGTGACCAAGAATGGAAGGTAAGAGGAACAAAAATGCACAAGCTGAACATGTAAATTGGCTCACTTGCACAAGGATATAATTAAAAACAGAGAGCATACATAATCAAGCATTTGCTTCAGTTTGATGTATTGGAGACAGACAATTTGATTGTCACACCACCACGCATCAATTGCAACTTGATCACAATTCAATATAGTTTTAAGAAAATTTAATGGCAATTTACTCATAATCAAAGAGCACAGTGAAACTCGCATACTCAACCAAGAATAGAACAGCAGTTTTAGCAGCAAAATCAGTTGACATGAAAGGGTATTATGAGGGGTACAGAACTTGCCCTAAGCATGTTGTGGCCATTGTGCTAACTGTTAGAATTTACCACTCACCTACTACCTCCACTATCTTTCTCCACACCTACCACCTCCACTATCACACACTCCACTACCATCCACCTCCACTATCACACACTCCACTACCATCCACCTCCACTATCACACACTCCACTACCATCTTCTCCTCTATATATAGGAATTGTAATATACAGAATATCAAGCAATCTTGTAATACAACAATCTTGTAATACATCAATCAATAATATACATCAATATATTTTACATGGTATCAGAGCAAGGTTAAGAAGTTAGTAATTCTACTTCACCGGCGGGCGGTAGCCTTGCCTTGACCGCCCGCCGGACCTCTACACATGCCCAAACCATCCCTATCCACACATCTCTCTGTTTACCCCTGCAAATCAGTAACCTCAGTTGACCGGAGAAGCGCCGGAAAATGACGAATTACGGTACAATTCCGACATCATCATCGCCGGGAAGTGCAAACCTAGAGTATATCTCTCGAGCAAAGGAGAGATTGAAATCAGGCCTCGGAGCTCGTCGGCCATGGAAGGAGATGGTGAATCTCCATTCAATCGGACTCCCTGGAGGCTTCGGAGACGCATTCAGACGGATCAGAACGAATCTCGGTTACTTCCGCATGAACTACGCGATCATCGTGCTTCTCATCCTCTTCCTCAGCCTCCTATGGCACCCGATCTCGCTGATTGTCTTCATCATCATGATGGCCGTTTGGCTCTTCCTCTACTTCCTCAGAGACGAGCCGTGGGTGATTTTCAACCGTACGATCGACGACCGCATCGTGATGGTGGTGTTATCGGTGCTCACGATCGTTTTCCTCTTGTTGACTGATGCGACTCTCAATATAGTGATCTCGTTGTTGATTGGAGTTGTTGTTGTCTTGATTCATGCCGTGTTTAGGAAGACTGATGATCTGTTTGTCGATGAAGAGTCCGGAGGCGCCACGGGGGCGCTCTTCGCCGGGGTTCCGTCGGCTTCGTCTTAGGCCATCATCCAGATCTTCATCTTGTTGGATGGAACAATGTCAAAATTGATTTATGGACACATGCTGTTGGTAGACTTACAGAAAATGATTTCTTCCTTGCTGCTAAGATTGACGGGCTTCGCGTGCAACATCTTCTGGGTAGAAATGCTACCTACTGACTATAGTGACCATTCTCCTAACATATCACCATTCTGAAGTGAATCATGCTGATGGACCCTACCACTAGCCAAAGCACATTATAATCCTGCTTTCTCTCTTCTTTCCACCGAATTCCACTCATTTTGCTTTCTTATCATGACATCCACTATAAGCTTTTATTTATTTTCTTTTATTTTATTTATTTATTTTTTTCTTCTTTTTCTTCTCCTTTATTTATTTCTTTAACACCTTTCCCACCACCACACATCAGCACCCACTTTCCTCTTTTTCGTTTCTTTTTATTTTTCTATTCTCTAAAAAAAAAAAAAAAAGAACCGACGAACACGACTTGCCCCCTAACCTTCTCTTATTCTTGTCGGGGCTCACCCCGTTCACCATTTTACATCAAAAAAAAAAAAAAAAAAAACCAAGTTCCATATTTGCACAACACACCATATTTTATTCATATTGGGGATCCACCCCGATCACCATTTTACAAAAAAAAAAAAAAAAAAAAAAAAAAAAAAAAAAAAAAAACACACCCACACCCACAGTGGGATTTTTCTTCTCTACTCTGCTGCAGGCCTCTTCTTCTTGCCTCCGTCCTGAGGCGCCCTTGCCGGTGTTGCCTCCGTGTTTCCCACTCCACTGGGCATGAACACTACACCCTGCTCCTCCCCTGCAGCATATGGTGGCCCTCCAAATCGGAACATCACGGTGGCCTTCCGCTTCAGCTCCTTGTTTTCTGCCCTTAGCACGCTTATCTCTGCTCGCGCATCCTTATACATGCGTTGGAGCAGAGCCAGCTGGGAGTTTAAATGCTGCACCTCATTTGTCCTACTCTGCAGCCGGTTCGACAAGTTTGTGACCGCCGTCATGCTTTCCACACATGCCTTCAGAGTATACTGATTGGCCTCCACATCCGACTGCACTGCCATTCTTTGCTCCACCGACCGCATCGGAAAGTTCAACGGAGCAAACTCCGGGGCGCTTGGTTGAGTTTCCAGTGCAACCGCACCAGTTGTCTCTCTTGTTGACTCATTGAGGTCGGGAAAGAGAGTGAGCAGACTCCGGGAAGATGAAGCCATTTTCTGGGCCACAGAGTATTACAGAGTATCTCTCTCAGAAATCTCTCTCAGACAACAGAGTGTTACGGACTATCTCTCTCAGCAAAACGAAGAAGAGTTTTTGTTTTTTCAGAGGTTTTTCGCAGCTTTTCTCTGCCTCATCCTCAGCCTCTGTCTTATAGCCGAGGCAGCCACGCGCATCGCGCGCCTCTTGCCACCAGCCGACAAACGGGCACGCAAGCCAAGGCGCCCCCGTGCCTCGCCATCATGTCCGGCACACCTTTTGATGAATTAGGGCACGCCTTTTGATGGCACGCCTTTTGAAAAATTGAGCGCACCTTTTGAGGATGCGATTTTTTAAGGGTCCGACAAGACTCTATAAACTGTCCCGACATTTGATACCGGTTAGCTTTTTTAAGGGTCCGACAAGACTCTGTAAACTGTCCCGACATAGATTCCGGTTAGTTTCTACAAGGGTCCGACAAGACTCTGTAAACTGTCCCGACATTGATTCCGGTTAGCTCCTTTATGGGTCCGACAAGACTCTGTAAACTGTCCCGACATAGATTCCGGTTAGTTTCTACAAGGGTCCAGCAAGACTCCGTAAACTGTCACCAAATTGTCTTCTACAACGGTCCGACATGACCCCATAAACTGTCTTCTACAACGGTCCGACATGACCCCATAAACTGTCTTCTACATCGGTCTGACACCACCATACAGTGTCCTCTACAGCGTTATGACACCCCATCAGTGTCTTCATCAACGGTCTGACACAACCATACAGTGTCTCCTATCTTTTTTTATTTTTATGTATTTTCTTGTTTTGTTCCTCTCTTCAAACTCAAGTTGGTTAGTTTCTATCCTCCTTGAGTTTGCGGGGGGCTGTTAGAATTTACCACTCACCTACTACCTCCACTATCTTTCTCCACACCTACCACCTCCACTATCACACACTCCACTACCATCCACCTCCACTATCACACACTCCACTACCATCCACCTCCACTATCACACACTCCACTACCATCTTCTCCTCTATATATAGGAATTGTAATATACAGAATATCAAGCAATCTTGTAATACAACAATCTTGTAATACATCAATCAATAATATACATCAATATATTTTACACTAACGAATGGATGGAATCAGACTCTGGCACCATGTATGGTGCAGTAACAAAACCATGCAATTGTATATATAACAACTAGAGGCCATACCCAGGTAATAAACATGCAACCTCACAAATAAAAAAAATTCCTACTTCCTTTTAATCCATTGTTTGTGTACAACATCTATCAAAGTAAAATGAAAGGCAGGGCCATGAAAGAAGAAGAAAATAATGAAAAATCATGGCAGTTTATAATTATGTACCTGGGCTGAAATAGCTTGAGTGACTGTATACTCAGTTTCTGCCTTAAACTGTCTCCACAAAGACTTGCACTGCACAGGCGTAATCAGTGTGTTTTCTGGAGGTACCTGGTTAAGTTTGCTTCTTAATGAGTAATCAGTCAACTGAAAAATATTGGCACACCCACACAGACAGAGAGGGTAACAAATAGTATACACTTCCTACCTCCTCCCACGAGCTTGAAGCAAGAGGATCTACAGAATCTCCAATGCTCCTATTTTGTGAAGAAGGCAAGGCAACTGTTCCATCCATGAGCGATGAGAAAAGTACATTCTCTATCTTATCTGGTTTCTCATCCAAGCGTGTGGCCGCCATAACAGATAAAAGCTTCAGTGACTGCAATATGTTGACAAAATATTACATTCAGAAAAAACCATATTATGCAGAGAGTTAATAATATAAAGTCCCAGTAATGACAGATCTGCAGATTACCGCAGAGCGAGCATCTTTAGTGATTGCTCTAATATCTTCCGCTCCAGTCCAAACCCTTGGCATTGAATCAGTGTCATGGTTGAAGATTGTCGAAAACCTAAATACATGTATAAAGTAATAAGGACCCATAAGAAGAGAGAAGCATTGGAGAACTTGGATGAAAAATATTCCACCATTAAATTGGCTACCTATCCTTCATCCGAATCAGAACTTTCCCAGCTTCCTCCCTACATTTTTTCTCAACCACACTTCTCGCATAGTCCCTTAAATTTTGAACCATTTTGTCAAATGTTGCTTGGTCCAACTCAAAACCGGTGAGAGCAGATGAAAATTCTGATATTCCAACATCAGTCTCACGTTTTAGAAGCCTTCTTATAGAAGACCAAGTATCTTTTTCGCTAGCCTCCAGAAGGGACTCCACAGGTGCAGCCAGTGCTTGACCAAGTTTTTTCTGCAAGTCAAAAAGGTTTCCACTAGGTAATCTCAAGAAAAAAAGGAAAAAGAATACAGAAAAAAAGAAAAAAAAAAGAAAAAAAAAAAGAAAGAAAGAAAGAAAAGTTTGGCTGGAAGAACGCTTATGAATTGCCCCATCAGAATGATAAATACCTCAAAACTAGCTACAATTTCTGACAATTTTGCGCTACGAACAGATGAAGCATGTGCCTCAATGTCGCGACGAAGTTTCTCACGGACTTTTGAAGCATCCCAATTAGCTTGCTTTATGGTTGCATCTGACATTAAGGAATCATAGTAAGAGGTGGAAATGAGTAGATTCTGGAATGCTAGCTACCACAATTTGAATACCAATGAACAAGAATGACAAAAAAAAATTTAAAAAATTTCCAATAGTTTCACCTTCAAGAATCTAAATGGACCTCAACATTTTATTTCTATGCAAAATTAGAAAGTCTGGATCATAAATTTCAAGCAAAAGGTAAATATGCTCAAAAGTCATATAGCTTAATATTTCGTTTTTCAATAAGAATGAGGCAGCTTAAACATGACGAGACACCATGAATATACTAGAATAAAAGATGTCAAGCTTCAAAAGTTCACTGCCAATGGAAATAAGCATATGAGTTTGCTGAAGTTGAATATGAGCTCACTCAGCACCGTTGGAAAACAATTCTGTTAACCAGTGTCATTAGTATTTTTTATTATATACAATACATATTGAATGTTAAAGTACGAATACATGTCATTTCAATATGTAATGTATGGTGGGGTACTACTATACCTTGCAACAGGATGCTCACATGCCATGCCATTTCACCATACATTACAATGCTTTCACTATACATTACAATACTATCTTTTTTATTCTTTGTATTGATAACTCAATGCTTTTACCATATATTACAATTCACATCCAACGATGTACCATACTGTGTGATACACAGCTGAGTTAAGGCCAATCAGCCTGACACCCAAAAAATTGGTGTTCCCGATCTTACTTTTTCTTTTGTTCATGAGGATTTCATTTAAGACCTTTGAGGCTTGAAATTAAATATTTCTGCCTTCTTCAATCTTTGTATTTGTAATTATAAACTTCAATGCTTGTGCCGTCTCCTCTAAAACAAAAAAATCCTTCCTCCCTTTCTATGTGGTTGCAAGAGAGGAGACATGGGGATGGAGAGGGGAATTTGGACTTGGAAAGAGCCCAAATAATGATCAAACAAACAAGATATATTAGATTGTTTTGCTTTCAAATTTTAGGTTCAAATCATTTGCCTATATGCAAATTACAAACCATTCCATCCGCTAAATTATAGCAGTCAGTTTACACGAGGCAAAAGTTAATTAAATTCCTTTACAGCTGTGTATTTCAAATCCAGAATGAAAGAACAAATTTAAGCACATATATCTGACGCATTAACTTATGTGTAGAAGGCAGTCTAATGCAATGCATTTAATGCAGTACCTGCACAACTCTGCTCAAAGTCAAGCATACAAGCCTTAGTGCTGTTGCGAACAGAATCAGCAAATCCTAGTCCTCTGTGCAATGATTGTTCAAGGTGGGTCTTAAAACTCTCAAGTGCTTTAGAACGTAAATGTCCCAACAAGGTACTGTAAGCAGGATGCACTAACTGCATAATACATAAAACAGTGAGCATATAACATAGATAGGCAAACAAACAAAAACTACCATGATGTCTAATCTCTCTAATGGCCTTACAAAATATGATGAAGATGATAAAATGACACAAATGTATTTCTTACCTGTAATACTTTTGTCTCTAGTTGTTGTCGCTTTGCCTTTCTCACACCTTCGTCAAAGTAGAAAGCCTCCATATCATATCTATGGAAAATGCAAACATTGAGTAAATAAAGAAAATTAGTTCATTTGATAGAGAACTAGAAACAAAAGAGGCAAAGCAGGAAAAGTACGAGGGAAGATAATTGTTCCCAAGGGAACATACTTGCAACCTTGCGTTATTGAGTTTTTACTCATTAGAATCTGATTTATAACTATTTAGGTCAGATATTAATCGTATCAGTCTCTTATATATTTTCTGGTGTTTCATAGGCTATGGTAGTTCAGTTATTTCAACAATATCTTGTCCGGGTAGCTTAGTAGACCTTTTTTTTTCTTTTTCTTTTTTTGTGGATACTGCACATTGTGCAGTAAAGAATTCAGCCACGTCAAAACTCAAGCAGATTTATTTCTGAGTTACTCATTTGAGACCTTAAACTTACTCTGAAAGATAGGTTTCTATTATTGAGCTTAGCTTCTTCCCAAAACCTGATACTGTACCAGATCGAACAGCTTCCTCCAATGCCACCCAACCCTGTAATAAATCAAGAAGAATCAAGTATTCCTTAATGAATGGTTTCTCATTTAGAGGACAGCAACTCATGAACAGCAAACAGATGCACAATTACCACATCAGAGGTCAAGCAACTGAGCTTTTCATTGGCAATCTCTTCACACCGGACACTGGCAACCATGACCTGATTATCAAAAACCCATATAAATATTATGCAAGACAAAAGAGACAAAATGCATACGCAAACCAAACAATTCCTTATCAATCAAATGGCAAGAAAAAAGTGTGACCTTGTGAGCAGGAAGGTCTAGATCCTTGTTTTCTTTTATAACTTTCCATATCTGTTGTGCACTGAAAGAAAATCCTGATGCAGGAACAACTCCTCTTCTATCACCAGCAAGCCCTCCTGGAGCAATAGAATGGAAAAAACGCTGCCTCAGTTGAGCAACCTGTATAAGAGGGCACATAAGGCTGAAAGACTGTAAATCCTCTATAAAACTATAAATAACTAATATGGAAAGACATATAGACACAGGCAATTCTCACTCCGATTCTGTAAATTGATAACCAGATCCGTACCTTAATATGAAAGAAAGAGTTGGCTCTAACATTTACTGGACAAAGGTCCTCCTCATTTCAAATACTCACAAATTTGCCTTCCAAATTCGATTCAACACAATCAATAGCCACTAGCAAATATTAAAACTCTTTTTAACCAACGTCAAACTTGTTTAAGAATCTAACATTTTTAGTGAGATTATATGGGAATAATGTGAGAGAAGTGGAATATGATTGTTCTCACACCATCATATTAGTATAATAGTATCTTGATTTTAAGAAGATGCTCTTTTTTATTTCTGCCCAGTAATTTTACTTTAAAAGAATATATATATTAATAATTTATAAAGGGATAAATATCTTGAATTTTTGAAGGTTTTTTTTTTTTCTTTCTTTTTTATCAGCCAATCTTTGGAGGTTTTTACATAACAGAGCTAGCTAAGTAGAAGTATGGATTGAAGATTACATGCATTGACTGCAAATATAGAGAGGGCTTATCAACGACCAGAACTAAATGCTGGAACAGTGATGCAATGCTAGACATTTGACAAAATCACAAGCCATTATCACGGCAGCCAAAGAAAGTTAAATAAGCACTTTATGCTAAAGGATCCACCTGCTCTTTAAACTGCTGTTCCCTCTCCTCATAGCTAGATAAAGCAGTGACCTCCACCTTCACGCCCATGAAAATTTTAAAGTCAGAAAAAAAAAAAGAAAAAGGCACAGACCACAGATCAGAGAGAGGGAGAGACAGAGATTATATCTTGCATTGAAAAATTCACTGAGAGGTGTGTCCTTGTGAGCCTGTGGCTTAGAAACTGTATCCCATATCTGCAAAAGTATAATCAATGATAAGAGAAAATGTAAATAATATAATTCTGGTCATGTTATGGGAGGAGGAGAGAGAGATAAGCACAGATGTACCTTCTGAATATCTTCCCTCAGAACAGGCTCCAAATGTTCAAGTGGTGTCTACACGAACAATCACGAAAACAGAATGATTCAAAATCGAACAGGAAAGGTACCTTTAGAAGGACAAGATTAGGTAATTGGAAAAAAATTTCAAGAAAATAGACTCCTAAAGTACCATACCTTTGTTTTATCACGTATTACGAAGAGAAGAGTAGTTTTGCGCGGACTAAATAATCGCATCATGACCTATATGGCAGCAGTCAACAGATTGTCATGGCGCGAATTATTTACAACATGATTACCAGAACAAAAACTTGAAGTGTCAGAACCTGGAATACTGTTTTTAGGAGAGGCTTGTTGGCAGCATGCTCCCGACCAATATCATGGCACCACCTGGCAATCCCATATCAGGCATCCAATTGACATTTGATGTAATAACTCAATACTGTCACAGTAGCTCGTGACCAAACAAGATGAGAAAAAATTTAAGTACTAATGTGTATTGTTGGATAGCAGCAGTTTTTTTAATTTGTTTATCCCAGAATTTAGTTCAATCCTAGTTCCTCTAAATCAATCAGAAGTCACATCACATAATGGTATGAACACCCCTTACTGTAAATGATTCATTATAGAATTACCAAAATTAACTTGACCATTTACAAGCTACCATCTAACTATTCCAACTAGGAGCAAGTAAAGCAAAAAATTCTCTAATAAATTAATACCAAGCATAATTAAGTCCAGTTACGTAGTTTCTCAAATTAAGTAACTTAATCATGCTTGTTTTATTTTTATCGATATTGCGAAAGCATATGATAGATGATAGAGTGTCTTCTCAGGATATAATCTGATGGGTGTTAGAGAAGAAATGAGTGACAAAAGATTACATTGATATGATTAGGGATATATATGAAGGTGTGGTAACCGCTATTAGATCGCCTGCTGGAGAGACGAATAAATTTCCAATTACTTTAAGGTTACATCAAGAATCAACCTTAAGTCATTATCTTTTCGCTTTAGTTATGGATGAGTTGACGATATTCAAGATGATGTGTCATGATATATGCTCTTTGCAGATTATATCGTGTTAGTAGATGAGACTAGAGAAGAAATTAACACTAAGTTGCAGATTTGGACAAAAGGACTTGAATCTAAAGGATTTAGGATAAGCAGAATTATGACAGAGTATATGAAGTGTAATTTCAGTAACAGTCACAATAGAAGCAGAAGAAAAGTGAAGATTGAGAACCAAGAACTACCTAAGAGTAAACATTTTCGTATATAGGATCGATTATCTCAACGATCGCGGAGATTGGAACGAATGTGATCCACAGAGTTAAAGCGGGGTGGGTTAAGTGGAGGAGTGCGTCTGGAGTACTGTGCGATAAACGAATACCCATTAGACTAAAAAGGAAGTTTTATAGAACAATTATTAGACCAGTGATGTCGTATAGGATTGATTATTGGACAACTAAGAAACAACATGTAAATAAGATGAGTGTTGCTAAGATAAGGATGCTAAGGTGGATGTGTGGCAAGACTAGAAAAGATAGAGTTAGGAATGAGTATATTCGAGAAAAGGTAGGAGTAATACCGATAGAAAATAAGTTGAGAGAGAATAGATTGAGATGGTTTGGTCATATACAACGAAGACCAACAAAGGCAGTAGTGAAGAGATGTGATACAGTGACGGTAGATAGTAGTGTTAAGGAAAGGGGTAGACCAAGATTGATGTGAACTAATATAATAAATAGAAATATGAATCTCCTTAATTTGACTGATAAAATGGCCTTGAATAGAGTCGAGTAGAGAAGAAGGGATTCATGCAGCCGACCTCATTCAATGGTACTTAAGACTTGGTTTGATTTAATCATGCTTGTTTTATCTTCTCCCATCTATCTCTTCTCTTATCTTACCTAGTTTCTCAAATTCTCTAATAAATTTGATACTTCTCTTTATTCTCACATTTTTCTTTAGACAAAAAGATGCAAATAGAAAAAGATCATTGTTTCGTAGATTTTGGTATGTGTTGGTGAAAAAATTGAAATTGAAATTTCGATATTCCACTAATGTTTCATTTCAATTTCCTAAGAAACATCAACGTATCAGCCAATTCGATGGAGATGAAATGAAATTTTGTTTCTTGCCCGGTTGTGCCAAGGACGGATGGAGCACATTTTTCCAAAACAAATTTGTCCCTAAGTGGACGAAACTCATATCACCAATCCTAATCCCCAACAAAGACACACAAGCATTAAGCTAGGATAAACATAGAACACCTAATAAGAAACTTGAATGCTCACATATTTATCAATACGATGTCTGAAACTGCCAAAGCAAATAGAGCACTTTGTTTCTCAAATGTTGTATCATCCTGAAATTGACAAAATTTACCACTGAAGTATGAGATAGCTAATCAAATATGAGAAATAAGTTGAGCATTGAAAGGGAAGTGTCTGCTTTCCCCTTAAAAAACACAAACAAACATGTACAAATGCAAGGGGAAAAGACTTGAGGATGGGACTTGACTCTGGGATAGGAACAGATTAATATATATATGACATATAATAAATATAAAATTTGAGATGGGAGTCTATATATGACATATAATAAATATTTTTTAAAAAAAAATTGTAATGTTGCACATGTCCCCACGTGTCGTGTCCTGTATTTTATGCAAATTGTGTTGTGTCTATATGTTCATGTCATGTGGAGTGTCCATGTTTGTGCTTCTTGGCTAATAACTTGTGACAAGCATCCATTTTACTCCATGAAGTATTAAACCAGCCAACATCATCTACCCTGTGATTTCAACATAATTTTACATAAAAACAAAAATAAAAAACAAACCAAGAGGACAAATGCATGTAGTCGAGCTAAGAAGAACTGCCATTCAATGTTCTTTCCCCTTAATTCTAATCTAATGGGATCAGTAATAGCTAAGTGTCCTTGAAGCACGTCATTTCTACCCCTACTCTACACAAATATTCCATAACAATTTTAAAATGGAATAGCAGTGAAGTATAAGATACTATAGGTGAGCTCCATCTTGTCTATTATTCCTTCTTAGGAAAAGAAAAATCAATGTCGAGGTCATTACCTCGCCTCTTTCTCTCCCATCAGTACCCTCTAAATCCATGACAATTGTGCAAGGTTCAACACCGACAGCCTTGGCTATCCAAATGCCTTTCGTAGTTTGACTCCTGCAACAAAATAATTTATGTTGCATGTCTCCTCGTAACACGATGAATGCAAATAGTAGCGAGAGAAACAAATAAACAATTTAAAACAGAAAAAATTATCTTCATAGAATAATACAAAATTGAGATACTTCAAGAATATTAAAAATGAAAAACCAACCTTCCCTTGAATGCATCCATCTCCCTAAAACGTGTATGGAAAAGATGATTTAATAGTGTGCTCTTCCCTGTTCAAATAGAAAGCATTCCCTTAGTGCCTTAGCATATAAATAACATGCATAGTATATTCATAGATAGAAATACGCGCACACACAACGAACCACGAGATACTTGGCTTGTAACCTTTGTACACTATTTGATGAAATCACATGTAAAGAAGTGATTGGATGAAACCAAAACAAGTGATTGAACAGCAAGAAATCAAACAAAAATAGTAAAGCCCTCATTCAAAAAAAACATGTTATATCCCGCAAAAAAAATATGTGCACTTTTGTGCCTTAAATGAAAGAAAGATTGCTTGGGATGCAAGCAAGCACAAGTAAGTACCTCAAACTTGAACAACTAATCTATTCAATAATAGCAAGTTGAGTCTAGTTTCAAATTAATTTATTCAGATTGAATTAATATTGTGGCAATTTCCACAGACAAAATGTTGAGGGGCAAGTGTCTAGGTTAGGTATATAGTTCTAAGCATCCAAATGCTGAAAATTAAAGACTTTCAAAGACAATGCCGATGATTAAAGACTTTCAAAGACTTGCACGAGTGTACCTCATTAGTTTAGGACACTTAACATTAATCAACACGATAACTCAAAAACCCTACTTTATCTTGATGTGAATGAGTATCTAAAACACAAAAATTAGTAACATATCATCTAAAAGTCCATAATCTAAACAATCAAATAAACAAAGAAACTAAGTTCAGATTCTTATGATGTATCTATGAAATGCAATCCAATCTTCCAAAAATTAAATAAATTCAATCCCTCAGATCATAAACCAGCCTCAGACCCCCAAATATTGGGCATACAATCTAAAACCCCAAATTGTAAACACTACTCAAATTTCACCAGATCAAAACAATTTAACCATTATACAACCAAAAAAAGAAAATTTTGATCACAAACCCATAAAAAATTGGACATGAAAACTAAAACCCAGAGTTCAATTAACACATAGAATATACAAACACAACTAATTGAATCAAAATACATACCACTGCTTTGAGGACCCATGATAGCAACGACGGCGTAAGAGAGACCCAATTCGCGGAGCTTGACAGCTTTCATGAAATTGTCGAGACCAGTAACATTGAACTCGCCATTCCCATCGATGAGTTGGGTCGAGTAATCAACCATGACTTCGAGTTAAAGAATTCTAGTTCGATTAATGATAAAATTACAAAGGGGGTTTAGGGGGGTTTTCGGGGTAGTTGAAGGGAATGACAAGAGAGAAGGATTTGGGAGTGTTGAAGCTTTTGTATTTGGACTTCAAAGCGTGATTGCAGAGAGGAGAGAGAGACAGGAAGAGAGAGAGATGGGGGGAATCAAGGAAGGCTTGTTTGGTTTGTCTGTTTTAGGACATTGGGATTAAAAAAGATAAGGACATTGTAATGCGTAATATGCATATTTTGCCATCGTTTAGCCTAAAAATGAGGTTTTTTTTTATATTAAAATAGTTTAAAAAAATAAAATAAAATAAGTTTTTTAATTTAATAAAATAAAATGTCACATTTAAATCATAATTATTTTATTTTTTCTTTTACAAAAGTCAAAAAAATCAAAAAAATTATTCTAAACAAGATTTTTTAATCTCAAAATAAAATAGCTAAAAAGTTAAAAAAATCAAAAAACTAACCCACATTCCAAACGAATCCTTTGTTCATCATTCACAGATTATTTTATTATTTTTTTAAAAAAAATACTCTTAGATTTTTTAAAGGAAGATAAAATATTTTTAGATACTTTTTTTTTTTTTATAAACGTGGTGTTTGATTGAGGGATTTGGAAACAAATTTAAAAAATGAATGAAAAAAATATGTGAAACTATATTAATTGTAAGTATAATTTATTCACATTTTACTTATATTTTTCATTTTTCTTTTTAAATCACTTCTCAAATCTATCAACCAAACATAGTGAAAACATTTTTCTATGTTTGGTGATAGTAGTGGCGGAACGAATGTGGATGTGAAGGTGATGACACGATAGTGGGGTGACCGTGATGGTGATGACAATGCTGATAGTGCTTGTGGCCATGATGATGGTGGTGTGCAGACGTTGATAAAATTTTAATTTAAAAAACACTTTTTGTTGTTTAAAAGTGAAAATATTTTTTGCTTAAATAAATTTAATTTTTTATTGACCATGAGAAATATTTTTTATTGACTTTCTTTTTTTGTTGTATCAAATATTAAAAATTATAGAAAAGCCAAACAACAGAGACAAAATAAAAAGAAAAATGTTTGGTTTAAATTTTAGAAATTTGTCCCAAATTTTTTTTCTAAAAAATTCAAAATTAGTTATGTGAAAAAAAAAAATTTATAATTTTTATAAAATTTTTTCTTTTTTGAAGGTAAAAATATTTTTTTAATTCTATTTTTATTAAATTTATTTATTTAAAAAAAAAAACTCTAACCTTTTTTAAATAAAAAATGAAACCAAACATGGCCAAAAAAATTCGATTACTCTCCTCTGAAGTAATGTTGGTCCGGTGGCAACGTGTTATATTGAAGAACAATATATAAAAGTGAAAATTACTCATCAGGTACTTTTTTTTTTTTTAAATAAATATAAATAAATGAAAAAAATTATCACTAAAGAACAATAGAGTGGTGATTCATCTCACTAATTTTTGGACCACTAATAGCTCTAATGAGTTTAAAAAAAAAAAAAAAAAAAAAAAACTCAAGCCAAAACATCACATCACTTTGGTGGGAGCCACTGTGCCACATCATTAGTGATGCTCTAGAGCTCCCAATTTAGTGCTCTAAAACATTATTCCAATATATAAAAGCCAAAATTACTCATTTCAAAATAAATATAAATAAATGAAAAAAATTATCATTAATTTATAAATATTTTGTACAAACTTCACTTGGGTGTAATGAGGTTATTTGAAATGATTTAAATAAATGTACTTTTTAACATTTTATGAATAGATATACAGAAAAATAAAGAAGTGATGTGACCTAAAAAAAGATAAAAAGATAAAAAATGTGCTTATATAGCACACTCCAAACAAGTTCTAAATTACAAATACACTAATAAGATTTGTTTAAAATATAAATTGTATCATTTAATTTTAAAAATTACATTTCGTCTCTTGAGATTTCTAATTTTATAACAAATAGTTCTTTTTAGGATAAATTACAAACACACCCCCTGAGGTTTTATTAAAACACGAATCGCCTCCTGTGATTTTGAAAATTACATTCCCCCTGAAGTTTCTAATTTCACAACAAATTGCCTATTTTATTAATAAATTATCAAGTCAATTAACAGTTTTTAATGATATTAAAAATATGTTTCAATTAATAATTTAAGTAATTTTATTATTATATAGGAGAGCAATTATGAATTTTATTTTTTCAATTAATTCTATTAAATAAAAAATTCTAATAAGGGAGTATTTGTAATTTTTCAAACTACAGGGACTAACCTGTATTTTAAGCAAACCTCATGGGATGTATTTGTAATTTACCCTTCTTTTTATTAATAAACTATTAAGTTAATTAACAGTTTTTAATGATGTCAGAAATTTATTTCAACTAATAATTTAAGTAATTTTATTATTTTTTAGGAGAGTAGTAAGGAATTTCAATTTTTTTAATTAATTCTGTTAAATAAAATATTCTAACAAGAGAGTATTTGTAATTTTTCAAACTATATGGAACAATTCGTATTTTAAATAAATTTTAAGAAATGTATTTTTAATTTCCTCTATATAAAAATAGGAGGCAGAAATCCAAGGGCATGGTCAAGTGATAAGATTTTGGGTTAACATACGCAAGGTCTCATGTTTGACTATCCAAAAGGCTATTTATTTAGGCGACAACACATATGGTTGGTAGGACAAATCTTCCAGGTCTTGGAAAAATATACCCAGTATCAAAAGTATAGGTTCAAATGCCTGTGTACAAATTTGTGACTTACCGCTACATAGTTAAGGCACCGTTTGGAAAGAAGGTTTCCAGACTTTTTTTGGCTATTTTAGCCACAAAAAACAAAATAGACTATTTTAGTCACAACAAATAAAACATCACATCCAACTCATAATCATTACACTCTTCTTTCACAAAAAAGTCAAAAAAACCAAAAAGCCAAAAAACTCTTCCCAAGCCAAGTTTTTTAGCCCAAGCTAAAATAGTCAAAAAAACCAAAAAGCCAACCCACTTCCCCAACGAAGACTGAATAAATTTTGCTGTGTAGCACCTCTAAATGGTAACCTCTGATGTCTTGGCTCTTTTGAATCTAGCCTTAGATGTCACCCGTTTGTAGTTAGGCTTTTATTAAAATAGGAGGCAGATTCCTTCCGGTTCATAATTTGAATTGAAGGGCATTGTTTGAATCCGTAAGGTCTATCTAGTATTTCGTGTATTTTATAATACAAAAAATTAGATTAATCTGATAATCATAACTTATTCAATTTATTTCGTTTGTCTCCAAAAAAATAAATAATTTATTTTTAAAAACACAATTGTTATTTTTTTTTTTGTAACAAATATAATAAATTGAATAGGTTATGATTATCATACAACAAATTGCTATTTTTTTTTTGTGTTGATAAAATATACAGAATATCTAACAAAATCAACAGTTCAAATTATCGAAACGAAATCTATGGGGAGCCTTATCCACCCAAACAGTCTTAACCCTCTAATTAACTATATAAAAAAAAACCTCTCTATTTCTCTTCACACCTACCCAACCCTCTTCCCCATATTACTGACCACCACCATCTCTCAATGGTGTCGCATAACCCTACACTTCAATAGCCTTGCCCTTTCTTCATATTTATCATCCTTATACCACCCCCACCTCTTCCTCTCCTTCCCATTCTATCTCTTCCCAAAGCCAGTCGACTTCTCTATTTAATACTTTACCCACGCACCTTTCTCTTCTCAACTACTTCATCATTCCCAATCAACAAACAAAATCTCAAGCATATATGGAGATCGAGATCTAAAAAATTATTAAAGATTGAAATTTGAAAACCCTCACCATGATTTCACAATTGATCTCATACATCCATAAAATTTGAGTTTGAATTTGGATTTGAAATGTGTTTGCACCGACTACTTAGATAGTAGTTGGATGAAAAAATTATTGGAGAAAATTATCTTCCATGATTTACATCATATGATTAAAAAAATTTCTTTTGCTTTTTTTTAGATGCGAATCACATGATTAGATTATGAGACTTAATTTATTAATCGTGGACAAAAGGTTAGTTACTGTCATGTGATATTTTTTCATAAATTACTGATGTTTTTAGAAAGTTGGTTTTTGTGGGTTAGGGGCTAAAATAATTACAAAAAATAAAATAGGTTATTTTAGCCACAAAAAATAAAACATCAAATCCAACCAATAATCATTACACTCCTCTCTCACAAAAAAAGTCAAAAAAGTCAAAAAGTCAAAAAATATTTCCCAAATCAGACTTTTTAGCCCCAAACTAAAATAACTAAAAAGCCAAAAAGTCAACCCGCTTCACAAACGGAGGCTTAATGTTCCCTCCTAAACCTCCACATAAACGTAATGAATCTCATTATCAAAGTTATTGAGAAGAGGTAAAGTTAACCATGGCAATACCATCTTTGAATGCGAAAATTGCATTTTCGTTCAATTTTATCTATGATTTTGATGTAAGTATTTATAGATTGGGTTTTTCTAACAAGTGGTCATGAAGCCCAAACCAAAAAAACTGAAAAAGTTAAAGCACTTTTCACCAATCTGGAAAACTTTTTATTGATTTTTTATTTTTTTAATCATTTTTAAAATACTTTTTCCAAAAATATTTGTTAACACTATTTGGTTTCATTCCAAAATCAATTTTCTAAAATTTTTCTGAAAATATAAAAATATATTTTTAAAATTATTTTCACCCTCAAAAAATGTAAAATGATATAACAATTATGAGTATTTTTTATTTTCTATTTTTTTTACTAAATTTGTTTTAAGATTAAAAAAATAAAAAAAAAACACATCTGAAAATCAAATAAAACAGAATTTTTTGAGCAATAGGAATTTTATAAAGCAAAATGCTTTAATTGGATAGTAAAATAGAAAATTTTATTTGATTGGGTACATCTTCAACATTTGCATAAATTTATATTAACACGTTGAAGAAATGAGGTTGGTTGTTGTACCTCAATTGATGTAGACATTACATGATATATCTGATGACTCTTATTTTTGAGAAACTAGGGAAGATAAAAATTAAAAATTAAAAAATTTACCCAAAAAAAAAAAACTAGTGATTATTTTAATATTTATAAATTTTTCACTTTTTTTATAAATATATATATATATATATATATTTTTGTCTTTCACACTTTTGTGTAATTTTTGCTTTATTTGACAACATTTATTTGAAACATGATTCATTCACATAATTGTCCTCTCTCAAATCTCTCTAAATGACGCAACAAATAAAATTTAAGAAATTGATTAATATTTCGATACTCTCTTTACATGTCATCTATTTTACCATCTCATTGAGGGATTTTAAAAGAAAGAAATTGTATGGATGTAAAACTATTGTATTTAATTATTTGAAGTAGATCTTAAAGCATCTCCAACGGTTCACCAAATGTTTCACCAAATCTGAGTAAAAAAATGGTCATTTCCTCAATTTGATACTGAATGCTCTAACGGTTCACTTTTATCAAATCTCCTTCAAGACAATCGGATGGTCGACCGGTTAGGAGAATTTTTTTTTTTTTTGCCTTTTTGAACTGTTTGAACCTACCTCCGTGGGTCAACCGGTTGGTCGACCGGTAAAGCCAATTTTTGTTTTGTTTTTGTTTTTTTTTTTTACCTTATTGAACTGTTTGAACCTACCTTCGCAGGCCAATTTTTCATGCACTGGTCGACCGGTTGGTCAACCGGGTGGTCGACCAAGGGGTCGACCAGGTGGTCATCCAGGTGGTCGACCACCATGTGTAAAATTTTGAACCTTTTCTGCTCCAACGGTCACACACAGTGTTTTGATGAAATATGTATTCTGTCCTTAGTTTGATGAATCGTTTGCTAAAATCTCAATTTGATATCGACTTGGTACAACCGTTGGAGCACCAAACAGTAACTTTTTCACCAGATTTTAAATTTGGTTTCAACTTTAATGAACCGTTGGAGATGGTCTTAGGTGAAATGCTATGAGAAGATTTTAGAATAAAGAAATTGTGTGTATAACAACACTGTAGTTAATTATTAGTACCATAAATATGTATATCTGAGGGGAAATGCTATACGGATTTAATTATCATATGTAAATTATGTCATTTATAAGTTTGGTTATTACAAATAATATAATTCAACATTATAAGAATTACAATTAAAAAAATAGTGAAGTATCAATAAATTTCAAATAGTGATCTTATGAACTATTTGGTTCGTCTTTTTCCTTATAGACTTAAAGTCTCATTCTCGTGTGAATTACATAAAGGGCCAAGTATAAACGAGAGTGTATTATGTATTGAGGGACAAATATGAGTTTTCTCATAATGTTAAAATTATTGAACGTGACACTTTAAAAAAAATTCTTAGTGTACTTTTTTCAAATATAACACTATAATGTAACAATCAAAAAACGTAATACTCTAATGTAATACACTTAGTGTACTTTTCTCAAACGTAACATTATAAAAAATCTCCTTAATGTACTTTTTCCAAACATAACAATATAACATTCTACAAAAAATTTCTTAGTGTATTTTTTCCAAACATAACATTCCAATGTAATATATTAAAAAATTTTAGTGTATTTTTTTCAAACGTAACAACATAACATTCAAAAAAAAAATTCTTAGTGTATTTTTTCTAATCGTAACATTCCAATGTAACATACAAAAACTCGTTAATGTACTTTTCCCAAACGTAACATTCCAATGTAACACACAAAAACTACTTAGTGTAATTTTTCAAACATAAAACTCCAATGTAACACATTAAAAAATTCTTTAATGTACTTTTCTCAAACATAACAACGAAACATTCTAAAAAAAAATTTTAGTGTATTTTTTTTTAAACATAACATTCTAATCAATGTAATATACAAAAACTCCTTAGGGTACTTTTTTTAAATATAACACTTTGATGTAACATTTCAATGTAATACCAAACACTAACATAAATGTAGATTTCCACGTTTGATAACCAACACTTCAGCCACTAATTTCCTCAAAAAGAATTTTCACAACTTACTTTTCCATTCTCATCCCAAAGACAAATAAGAAAATTAGAAAAATGAATCACAAAAAGGTATTCACTTAAACTCAAATGACACTAAATCAAATAAATATAAATTTTCAAAACAAAAATGACTAATTAGTTCATAAAAAAAGTCTTAAAACTAAATAGATCGACATTCAACTACATGAGATTTATAAGTAAATTTTCTTTTTTTTTTTAAAAAAGCATTATAACCAAATATTACAAAAAGTATAATAAAAAATTCTTATATCATAACTAAATTAATATTATAATCAATATTATAATGAGTAATAACTAATAATACAATAAATTATAACTAAAAATATAAAAATTATAATTAAAAATACATATGATAAATACCCAAAAAAAAGATGCCTAGAATTTCCCAATAAATTTTCAGTCCCATCAAGTACTTGGTAAGATTATTACTCACATCACAAGGCTAAAAGTCTTACCGGAAACTGTTGGAAATGGTTAATTTTTCCTCAAGTTTAGTCTATTTTTTAGGTGGGCCCCGAGTGTCGATTTACTCGGGTCAAAGTGGTAACGCGTTCTATGCCGCGTTGTGATTCACGTGGTATATTTGGTTGCTCAAAACCATTACCGAGTGAATGGGAAATTGAAGCCAAAGTATGCTCCATGGAAATGGAGTTTTGGTGGAAATTCCTTAAGGTTGTAAATTGGCTTGTCCCACATTGATTTGGTGGGAGATTTTGAAAGGGTTTATAAGGCTTAGGGTGAGATACTTGGGGTGTGCCCCAAGGGGTACCCAAGTGTTTTAGAGGGAGAGGTTATGGGCAAAATGGGCTAGACCCATTGGACCCAAAAATCACCACACACGCGTGCCCCCGCCACCGTCCGGTCGGGCGGGCTGGGCTGGGCTGGGCTTGGGTGCGTGGTGTGGGGTTGGGCTTCTAATCTTTTTGGGCAAAAAACATTTGAATTTAATTTTATTTTTTATTAAAATAAAATCCAGAATTCAAATTAAATTAGTTTGGATTTTTTGATCATCCAAACAGGGCCCTTCCCGGTTTCAAACAGAAATAAACTGTTTTGGAATTAATGCACACCCAAACAGGGCCCTTCCCGTTTTACTATCTGTTTGAATTAATTCAAATCTGTTTGAATTCAAAACCCAACAGGTATGATACCTGTTCAATTCAAAACCAAGAGCTACATACCTGTTTATTTCAAATCCAAGAGCCACCTTCACATCTATAAATAGGACCACCCTCATTTGATGTTTTGCATTCAGAAATTTCGTATTTCACTTCTGTTTTCTATTCTTCATCTTGCTGCATTTTATTTCCGAAAGAAAGAGTGTAAACACTTAGTGTGTTCGTAAGGCAAACAGTTAGTAGTGCTGCTATTGTTTGTGGTAGATCATTTCATCCTGGGAGATAGACGTCTGAATTCTGAAAGCACCGTGGAGAGGACGAATCTGTCTTAAGGACACAGTGTTAAACACTGGACTTGATCAGAAAAATAATTCGAAGAAATTAAATCAAGTAAGTTATTTAATTACTTTCAGTGTTGTTTTTATTTGTTTATTTATTCAGATTTTAATTTTGTTTTTGTAACAAAATAAAATCTGTTTTGTTTTTTATTTATTTATTTTTATTTCGAGTTTGATTTTTGTAATCAAACATATTCTCTCCTTTACTCTATTTCTTTTATTCTTGTTGTTGTTTTGTACACAACAGAATTAAATCCTTTTAAATACAGTGAAGATTGTCCAACAATCTTAAGACAGAATCCTTTTGGGTATCTTCATTGTATTTAATTTTCTGTGTTTTCAAATTAATATTCTGGTTGGAAAAACAAATAGTGATTTATGCTATTTGACAGGTAGTAGTAATATAATGTCTCTTTTCTTTGACAATTACTAGTAGTACGATACTGGTGTCATTAACAATTCAGAATATTATTTGGTATTACAGAAAATTCTTGTGATATTTTATTTTTCAAGTTTTAGTAACAAGGAAAATAAAATTATTTTGTTGTTATAATTATTTTCTGGTTTTAGTAACTAGAAAATTAATTTGTGTTTTAATATTTTCTGATTTTTGTAATCAGAGATTATGGCTACTACAACTGAAACTGCATCTGGCAGTGGTACTCCTATTGTTACACCTACATCGGTCCCTATCCAGAACCATGTTCATGTACCAATCAATCATGGAGAAAAATCGGAAAAATTTAATGGTACCGAGTTTAAGAGATGGCAGCAGAAGATGTTATTCTATCTTACAACTCTTAATTTGGCCCGGTTTCTCCATGAAGAGGCTCCAGCACTTAAAGAGGGTGAAAGTGATCGGCAAGTTGTTGCCGCTGTAGATGCTTGGAAACATTCAGATTTCCTGTGCAGAAACTACATCCTAAATGGCCTTGACAATATGCTGTATAATGTATACAGTCCTCTGAAAACAGCAAAAGAATTGTGGGATTCTTTGGAGAAGAAACACAAGACAGAAGATGCCGGCACGAAGAAATTTGTCGTCGGTAAATTTCTGAACTTTGTTATGGTAGACTCCCAAACGGTAATATCTCAAGTTCAAAGTTTTCAAATAATTTTGCATGATATTCATTCAGAAGGTATGTCTCTTAGCGAGTCATTCCAAGTCGCAGCTTTAGTGGAAAAGTTACCACCGGCTTGGAAAGATTTCAAAAATTATTTAAAACATAAACGCAAAGAGATGACTATGGATGAATTGATTGTAAGATTAAGAATTGAAGAAGATAACCGAAAGGCTGAAAAGAGGAATGGGAAAAATCCCATTGAGTCCAAGGCAAATGTGGTTGAACAAGTTCATAAACCACATAACAAAAAGAGGAAGTTTACTGGAGATGGTCCTAAACAAGGCGATAGTAGCAAGAAGTTCAAAGGAAATTGCTATAACTGTGGCAAAACTGGACATCGAGCTTCTGACTGCCGCCGCCCTAAAAAGAATCATGGAAGTACAAGTAAGAAGACCACCAATCAGGCCAATGTAACAAAATTGGATTACATCTCTGACGGAGTGAATGACATCAACCTTTCTGCTGTGGTGTCTGAGGCTAACTTGGTTGGAAATCCCAAAGAATGGTGGGTTGACACTGGAGCAACTCGTCACATATGTGCGGACAAGAAGATGTTCACTACCTACAATGAGGCTGCAAATGGTGAACAACTTTTCATGGGAAATTCTTCTACTTCTGCTGTGGCTGGACAAGGGAAAGTAATCTTGAAGATGACATCAGGGAAAGAACTGACCCTCAACAACGTACTACATATACCTGACATCCGGAAGAATTTAGTTTCTGGGTCTTTGTTAAGTAAAAATGGTTTTAGGCTTGTATTTGAGTCTGATAAGTTTGTATTAACAAAGAGTGGTATGTATGTTGGTAAGGGATACATGAGTGATGGTCTCTTTAAGTTGAATGTAATGACGGTTGTACCGAAAGTTGCTATGAATAAGAATAACACATCTTTTGTTTATATTCTTGAGTCAAATTTATGGCATGGTAGATTAGGACATGTGAATTTTGATGCTTTGCGTAGATTAATTGGTTTAGATTATATACCAAAGTTTGAAATTAATCCTAATCATAAATGTGAAATTTGTGTAGAAGCGAAACTAACTAAGGCTCCATTTAAATCGGTTGAAAGAAAAACCGAACCTCTAGAATTAATTCATACTGATGTATGTGATTTAAAATTTATTCAAACTAGAGGTGGCAAAAAGTATTTCATAACATTTATCGATGATTGCACAAGATATTGTTATGTTTATTTACTTAGAAGTAAAGATGAAGCCTTAGAAATGTTTAAACTCTACAAAACAGAAGTTGAAAATCAACTTGGTAAAACCATTAAAATGGTTAGAAGTGAGAGGGGTGGTGAATATGATGCACCATTAAATGAATTTTGTGCACAACATGGCATTATTCACCAAACTACAGCCCCTTATTCTCCACAGCAAAATGGAATTGCTGAAAGGAAGAATAGAACCCTAAAAGAAATGATGAATGTCATGTTACTAAGTTCAGGCTTACCACAGAACTTGTGGGGGGAAGCAATATTGTCTGCTAATTATGTTCTTAATAGAATACCCCACAAGAAAACCAAAAGCATTCCTTATGAATTGTGGAAAGGTCGACCACCTTCCTACAAATACTTAAAAGTGTGGGGGTGTTTGGCAAAAGTTGAAGTACCTGTTCCTAAAAAGACTAAGATAGGACCAAAAACAGTAGATTGTGTGTTTATTGGTTATGCTCAGAATAGTAGTGCATATCGGTTTCTGACTTATAAATCAGATATACCTGATATAAATGTGAACACTATTATAGAGTCAAGGAATGCTGTGTTTTTTGAACATGTCTTTCCTTACAAGAAAGGACAGGAATTAAGTTCACAGAAAAGAACTTATGATTGTACACAAAGTCAAGAGACTAATGACAATCAAACACAAGAGACTAGTAATAGTCTCGACCAACTGGATTTAACTAATGATGAACCAAGACGAAGTAAAAGAGCGAGAACATCAAAATCCTTTGGTCCAGATTTTCTGACATACTTGTTAGAAAATGAACCTCAAAGCTTTAAGGCAGCAATGACAGGTCCTGAAGCACCTTTGTGGAAAGAGGCTGTTAATAATGAAATTGAATCCATTATGCAAAATCATACTTGGGAATTGGTGGATCTTCCACCAGGTTCTAAACCTCTTGGATATAAATGGATATTCAAGAGAAAAATGAAAGCAGATGGTTCAATTGACAAGTATAAAGCAAGACTTGTTGTTAAAGGTTACAGACAAAAGGAAGGTCTGGACTATTTTGACACATATTCCCCTGTGACAAGAATAACATCCATTCGCATGCTTATTGCTATAGCAGCGTTGTTTAATTTAGAAATACATCAAAAGGAAGGTCTGGACTATTTTGACACATATTCCCCGGATGGATAGACAATTTCGAATTGTGGCCTTCTTGCAGAACTCTTCTTTTCAGTTCAGTATCATTCGATACACACAGTCTTTCTTGAAATTTCAGTACATTATTCTCACATTTGAATCCCGGTCTCGGTTTAGATTCTCTTTCTTCGATGATCTTTTTCAAGAAGTCGTCCAGTTGCTGTTTCTCTTTAATCTCCTCGATCAGTGCCGGTTGAGCAGAAATAGCAGCTAAGATTCCACCTTGTTCCCGTAAAACAATTTCAATTTCAGATTTTTCAAGGTCACAAAGCAACTCTTTCTGTCCTGTAAGCAAACAGGCTAAGTTTCCAATCGATTTTCGGCTCAATGCATCGGCAACGGTATTGGCTTTTCCCGGATGGTACAATATCTGTAGGTCATAATCCTTAATCAGTTCCAGCCATCTCCGCTGTCTCATGTTCAGTTCTTTCTGTGTGAAGAAATACTTTAAACTCTTGTGGTCGGTGTATACTTCACATGTCACCCCGTACAGATAGTGACGCCAAATTTTCAGTGCAAATACTACTGCAGCAAGTTCCAGATCATGGGTCGGGTAATTCTTTTCATGTGGTCTCAGTTGTCGGGAAGCATAAGCTATAACCTTCCCATTCTGCATTAAAACACATCCCAAACCCTTATGAGAAGCATCACTAAATACAGTATAACCATCCGTACCTGAGGGTAAAGTCAAAACTGGTGCAGTCACAAGTCGAGTTTTCAACTCCTGGAAAGCAGATTCTCTTTGGTCAGTCCAGTCAAATGATGTCCCCTTTTGAGTTAACTGAGTCAATGGTAGGGCAATTTTGGAGAAATCTTTGACAAATCTTCTGTAATATCCAGCCAATCCCAAAAAGCTTCGGACTTCAGTCACATTTGTTGGTCTAGGCCAGTTCACTACAGCTTCAATTTTCTGCGGATCCACAGAAATTCCATCTTTGCTAACAACATGCCCCAAAAACATAACATGGTCAAGCCAGAATTCACATTTAGACAGTTTAGCATACAGTTTCTGTTCTCTTAAGGTTTGTAGGGCAAGTCTCAGATGATGTTCATGCTGTTCTATACTTTTGGAGTAAATCAATATGTCATCGATAAATACAACAATAAAGTCATCAAGGTACGGTTTAAAAATTCTGTTCATGAGGTCCATAAAAGCAGCTGGTGCGTTCGTGACTCCAAAAGGCATAACTAGAAATTCATAATGGCCATACCTCGTTCTAAAAGCAGTTTTATCAATGTCTCCTGGTTTAACCTTCAGTTGATGGTATCCCGATCTGAGATCGATCTTGGAAAACACTTGTGCACCCTGTAACTGATCAAATAAGTCATCAATGCGCGGTAATGGGTATTTATTCTTTACAGTTACCTTATTCAGTTCACGGTAGTCAATGCACAGTCTCAGTGAGCCATCTTTCTTCTTTACAAACAAAACCGGTGCACCCCATGGCGAAGTGCTAGGTCTGATGAACTTTTTGTCTAACAATTCTTGCAGTTGCACTTTCAGTTCTTTCAGTTCAGTTGGAGCCATTCGGTACGGAGCTTTGGAAACTGGCTGTGTTCCGGGGATCACATCCACGGTGAATTCGATCTCCCTGTCAATCAGATCCCCTGGCAAATTTTCCGGAAAAACGTCTGGGAATTCTCCGACTATAGGAATACAATCCACATTAGTATTATCATCAATAGGCACAGTCAGTACAGAACACAGATACCCTTTACATCCCTTTCTAATCAGTTTAACAGCCTTCACAGATGAAATCAAATACGGAGGAGGTACTACTCCACTCCCATTAAACACAAATGCAGGCAGACCAGGTGGACGGAAAACAACTTGCTTGGTCACACAGTCAATAGTGGCATGATATTTTTGTAACCAATCCATCCCCAATATTACGTCAAAATGATCAATGTTCAATGGCAGTAAATCAATAAACAGACGCATATCCCCAACAATGATTTCACATGCGGGGTACATATAGGCACATGTCATGGATCCCCCTACGGGTGATGATACGGCTAGCAGATAGTTCATAGGTTCTAAGGGTCTATTCAATTTCCGCGAGAAAGCATGCGATACATAAGAATGCGTAGACCCCGAATCAATTAATACATATGCATTTTGAGTACAGATAGAGAGAATACCTGACACAACGGTCTCGGTATTCTGCACATCTCCCGGTACTAGTGCGAACACTCGGCCTTGCCTCATAGGCTCTTTCCCGGTAGCTTTAGGGTTAGGCTTTGGTGGAGCATTTGATGCTGCGCCGCTGGCTGCAGCTTTGCTATTGCCTTGAGGAGCAGAAGGACAATCTTTAACCATGTGGCCCACCTTGCCACACCTGTAACAGGCTCCAGATAATTTGTGACAAACCCCTTTGTGCCTGTTGCCACATACAGAGCAGGGTGGAATGAACCCACTCCCTTGGCTGGGGCTAGTCATTGATCCCGTGTTCTGTTTCTTATTGGCTGGGTTGTGCTTGCTTTTCTTGAATTTGAAACCCTGCCTTTTACCATGCCATTCGGTTATTGGTGTTTCAGATTGTTTCACTGCTGCAATGTTCGACTCGGCCATCAATGCCCGGTCGAGAACACCCACAAAAGTCGGTAATTTCAAGACATTTATTCGATCAAGGATCGCAACATTAAGGCCACCTTCAAATTTTCTGGCCTTCTTATATTCCGTATCCACCATGTGCGGTGCATAACGGGCAAGTTCAGTAAATTTTGTTTCGTATTCTGCAACGGACATTGTGCCCTGCTTCAGCTGTTCAAATTCAGTCACTTTTCTATCCCTAACACACTGAGGGAAATACTTTTCAAAGAAGGACTCCTTGAACTGAGCCCAAGTCATAACAGTATTTGCGTCGCGGATCAACATCCACCACCTTCTAGCCTCTTCTTGTAGGATGAAGGTAGCTAACAATACTTTATTTGCTTCTGAGCACGGAAACACTTCAAATAGTTTTTCTGTTTCAAGCACCCAAGCTTCAGCTTTTAACGGTTCAAGGCCTCCCTGAAAGGATGGCGGTTTCATTTTGCTGAACTTCTGGGTCAGAGCAATAATATCCCCATCATTCACATTAACATTAGGTTCCGGCTGTACCGGAGGAGGAGGAGGTGGAGGCGGTTGGTTCTGTTGTTGTTCAAGTCTAGCAGTTATCAGTTCTATCATTCTTTCCATTCTTTCCATTCTTGCCTCGGTAGACGAGGACTCAGGTTCATTTGCATTGTCCATTTCACTATAACAGTTATAACAATTTTAAACATAAGCAGTCATTGGTTTACCAGTTTAACACATTAACAGATATTCAGTCATAACATAACCACACACTTATCATGCTCATGAGATGCCCTAATCACTTTTCTAGGACACCCTATAGCTCATTTGGACACGTGTGTGCGGTATAACTCGTGGTAAGTATCGCTCTGATACCACTCTGTCACGACCCAAACCCGGCCCTATGGGTTTAGCACCGTAACCGGCCAGTAATCCGAGATTACCGAAGGCCTGTTTAACAGAAATACAGTAAAACAGAGTACAGGGCCTGGCGGAAGCCAATACAGTAAATAAATAGTGTCCATTGAGCTGTGACAGTCTGTATGCAAAAAGGCTTTTCATATATTCACGCATAAACAGTACAGAACCGTATGTACAATATTCACATCCATTCAACTAGGGGCTCAACCCTACAGAACAGTACAGAAAACATTCCGTCTGTACAAAACAGTACGGTCTATACAAATTTTACAGTCACATAGTACAGGGACCTAATCCCTTTATAACAGTACAGTAAACAGTCAGTCTATAAAGTACAGTTAGACAGTACAGAAGACAGGCGGGGGAAAACAAACAAAACACCCCCAAGCCATAGCATGGCAACTCGGAACCTCGCAGTGAGGCACAAAGGCTGGCTTGACAAAACTGGAGTTACCCTGACGCTCCTAGCTCCGTTCTGGTGCCTGTACACCTACATATATATATGAGCAGTGAGCTAAAGCCCAGTGAATAACATAAAGCGTAAAGGGGTTTAGAATGAATGTCCTTACAGTAATGAAAACAGTTCAATTCAATCAGTATTTCAGTTGTTCAGTACAGTAAACAGTCATATGTGGTACATCCATTAGCATAACAGTAACAGTAAGTCTTAAAAGACCGAACAGTAATGATGGCCATCAGTCAGTAAACAGTAGTGGCTCCACGAGGGAACCGACAGAGAATTCTGTCGCGGTAACAGTAACAGTAAACAGTAGGTACTAAGGATGCCACAGTACAGTTCAGAAATAAAGGACATACATTCATTCAGTAAATAATACCAGTTCAGTAAACAGTTCAGTTCAGTATTCAAAAGATAATCAGTTGAACATATCTTTACACAATTGTTACTCACAGAGTTCTGGGCTACAGTATGCTAGAGCGTGTCTCCCCAGTTGCCAACCCTACACAGTTCACAGGTTGAACACACTAAGCTACACAGTTGGGAAATCTCATAACTTAATCCCTAATTTGCCTTGGTGTGTTCTACAATGATATCCTCATCTAAATGTCTTAAACTAGGCCTAAGAATGCCTAGGATGGGATGAGGATGCAAAAATACACTTAGAAAACATTCGCAAAGTTTGCTGAAAATAGGAGCCTCGCTCGAGCGAGACTTTCTACGCTCGAGCGTAAGTCCAAAATCAAAGGATTCGCTCGAGCGAGGAATCCTTCGCTCGAGCGGTCTGCAAAACAGTAAAAGTACTGGATGCTGAAATTTTACGCGCGATCGACGCTCGATGGTCGCTCGAGCGGAGCCCTGGACAAAGGTGCTCGCTCGAGCGGGAAATCCTTCGCTCGAGCGAGGAAGCCAAATCTGGAATTTCCAGATTTGCCTCCCAAGCTCAAACCAAGCATTCAACCACTCCAAACTCGACCTCTTGGGCCCAAATTCTGGAAAACATCATTAAATTCAATGTAAAACAAGTTTCAAAGCTCAATTTGTGAATTCAAGCCCCAAAGGTGAGTCAATTAAAACCATATTCAAACCCATTTTCAAGAACAACATTCAAACATGTCATGCATGAGTTTTAAACCAAATTAAAACTCCAAAGCTTGATCAAATGAGCTCATTTCTTTTCAAACCAGTTGGAAACATGGTCTATAACAACAATATGAGCATGCATGCACTAATGTCCATGTAATCAACCTCAAAATGCAACAATACCAACATGCATGCAAGAAATGATCTTCAATCCATCATTAATGAACCAAATCATGACTTAGCTCTACAAATTAACATGAATCATGCAAGGATGAACTCAAGAACAGCAACAAGAAGATGGATGTCCTACCTTAGTCTTGTGGAATTAGGAGTGAGGGAGCTCAAATATGCAAATACACTTCAATTACCAAGCAATTCTTCAAGTTTCCAAGGAATTCAAGGTGAATTCACTCTAACTCCCTACCTCTCTCTCTCTAGTCGGTGGTGTGCTCAAAATGAGCTGATGAAATGTGTATGTGTGAGCATAATGAGAATCAAAGATGATCCAAGTAGTGGGTCACTTAAGTGGCAAAATGGTAATTAAGTCCAACTCTTTAATTAGCTTAATTTAATCTAATTTAATCATACCTAATCGATTTTCAGATAATTATACCATAAAATCACATAAATTATGAGGGTCATGGAACACTAGTCGGTTTCGGATTCGGCCGCCGATAAGGCCTTCAATTAGCAGTTTAAACATATAAACATGAACATAAAATCAGACAATCAAACAGATAGAATGCAATTAACTAACATATACTCAGTCAATTCAGTTTCCAATTTCAGTCAGTCAGTTATCAGTTCCGTTTAGCAGTAATCGGTGATTATCGGTAATCAATCAGTCCTAAATCAGTAAACAGTATGAGGGTTGTTACAGTCTCCCCTCCTTAAAAAGAGTTTAGTCCTCTAAACTCGAGTTACCTTCATTCTGGAAGAAAACAGGATCCAGTGGAAACAGTTCAGGATATCGTTTAGCCATGTCATCTTCCCTTTCCCAAGTGGCATACACGCCACCATGGTTCTGCCAGTCAACTTTCACTAACGGGATCTCTTTGTTCCTCAGTTTCTTGATCAGTCGGTTTACAATCTGTATTGGCCGTTCCTCGTAAGTGTAGTCATCACTCAACACTACGTGGGTAGGCTCTATTACATGGAAGGGATCCCGAAGGTAATCTCTCAACATCGAAATGTGGAAGACGTTATGCATATGCTCCATTTCAGGAGGAAGCGCAACTTGATACGCCACCGGATTGATTTTCTCAATGATCTCATATGGTCCGACGTATCTCGGTGCTAACTTGCCTTTGACTCCAAAACGAGTCTGGCCTTTCATTGGTGTCACTTTCACAAAAACGTGATCACCCACTTCATACTCTCTGTCCCGTCTTCTGACATCTGCATAACTTTTCTGTCTACTCTGTGCAGTTTTTAGTCTTTGCTGTATCAGTTTCACTTTCTCAGTTGTTTCATACACAATCTCGGGCCCAAGCAAAGGCCCATCTCCAACTTCTGCCCAGCAGATTGGAGATCTACATTTTCTGCCATACAATGCCTCGAAAGGCGCCATGCCAATACTCGAATGGTAGCTGTTGTTATACGCAAATTCAGCTAAGGGCAAATGGCTTTCCCAGTCTCCCTGAAAATCAAGGACACACATTCTCAGTAAATCCTCCAGAGTTTGGATGGTCCTTTCTGATTGGCCATCTGTCTGAGGATGATAGGCACTACTCAATCTCAGTTCAGTACCCAGTGCAGTTTGTAGGCTTTGCCAAAACCTCGATGTAAACTTCGAATCCCTGTCAGAAACAATAGACACAGGCACTCCATGCAGTCTTACAATTTCATCAATATAGATAACAGCCAATTTGTCCGCATTATAGATTGTCTTGACAGGTAAGAAGTGAGCAGATTTGGTTAGTCTATCAACAATAACCCAAGTTGAATCCATACCTTTTCTGGAGCGAGGTAATCCGACGATAAAATCCATCGTGATATGCTCCCATTTCCACTCTGGTATGGGTAGGGGTTGCAATAGTCCGGCAGGTCGTTGATGTTCAGCTTTGACCTGTTGGCAATGAAGACATTTGGATACAAAATCAGCAATTTCTTTCTTCATTCCCGGCCACCAGAAATTCTGTTTCAGATCTTGGTACATTTTCGTATTCCCCGGATGGATAGACAATTTCGA
Organism: Camellia sinensis; assembly: GCF_055761805.1. NCBI lineage: Eukaryota > Viridiplantae > Streptophyta > Magnoliopsida > Ericales > Theaceae > Camellia > Camellia sinensis. Next base: position 11,911,489 of record NC_138969.1, read on the forward strand.
ATTGTGGCCTTCTTGCAGAACTCTTCTTTTCAGTTCAGTATCATTCGGTACACACAGTCTTTCTTGAAATTTCAGTACATTATTCTCACATTTGAATCCCGGTCTCGGTTTAGATTCTCTTTCTTCGATGATCTTTTTCAAGAAGTCGTCCAGTTGCTGTTTCTCTTTAATCTCCTCGATCAGTGCCGGTTGAGCAGAAATAGCAGCTAAGATTCCACCTTGTTCCCGTAAAACAATTTCAATTTCAGATTTTTCAAGGTCACAAAGAGATACTCACAATAAGAATCACCTATATGAGTGTTGAACTGGGGCCGGTTCTATGAGAATGCAAAGGCTAAATTCTCTAGAAACACTTATGAAAACCAGGCGCGTTCAAGGCCAAAATGAACACAACAGTGAGAACCACGATGTGTTAGAAGATATTTTGTGTGAAATCTATTGTCTTGGCTTACACAAACGGCTGAACAATTCAAGGCATCGCGTCCATTGGTTAGCCAGTAAGTCCGATAGGTTATCACTAGGGAAGGTTCAAGGCCGAAAACTACCTATCCTGATGCAAGATATTTTCGACTTATACTCTTTCGTTAAGTCTGCATATTGTTGCATTTCCGTTGTCATCAAATTCCATTCATGTGGGGGATTGTTGGAAATGGTTAATTTTTCCTCAAGTTTGGTCTATTTTTTAGGTGGGCCCCGAGTGTCGATTTACTCGGGTCAAAGTGGTAACGCGTTCTATGCCGCGTTGTGATTCACGTGGTATATTTGGTTGCTCAAAACCATTACCGAGTGAATGGGAAATTGAAGCCAAAGTATGCTCCATGGAAATGGAGTTTTGGTGGAAATTCCTTAAGGTTGTAAATTGGCTTGTCCCACATTGATTTGGTGGGAGGTTTTGAAAGGGTTTATAAGGCTTAGGGTGAGATACTTGGGGTGTGCCCCAAGGGGTACCCAAGTGTTTTAGAGGGAGAGGTTATGGGCAAAATGGGCTAGACCCATTGGACCCAAAAATCACCACACACGCGCGCCGCCGCCACCGTCCGTCCGGTCGGTCGGGCGGGCTGGGCTGGGCTGGGCTTGGGTGCGTGGTGTGGGGTTGGGCTTCTAATCTTTTTGGGCCAAAAACATTTGAATTTAATTTTATTTTTTATTAAAATAAAATCCAGAATTCAAATTAAATTAGTTTGGATTTTTTGATCATCCAAACAGGGCCCTTCCCGGTTTCAAACAGAAATAAACTGTTTTGGAATTAATGCACACCCAAACAGGGCCCTTCCCGTTTTACTATCTGTTTGAATTAATTCAAATCTGTTTGAATTCAAAACCCAACAGGTATGATACCTGTTCAATTCAAAACCAAGAGCTACATACCTGTTTATTTCAAATCCAAGAGCCACCTTCACATCTATAAATAGGACCACCCTCATTTGATGTTTTGCATTCAGAAATTTCGTATTTCACTTCTGTTTTCTATTCTTCATCTTGCTGCATTTTATTTCCGAAAGAAAGAGTGTAAACACTTAGTGTGTTCGTAAGGCAAACAGTTAGTAGTGCTGCTATTGTTTGTGGTAGATCATTTCATCCTGGGAGATAGACGTCCGAATTCTGAAAGCACCGTGGAGAGGACGAATCTGTCTTAAGGACACAGTGTTAAACACTGGACTTGATCAGAAAAATAATTCGAAGAAATTAAATCAAGTAAGTTATTTAATTACTTTCAGTGTTGTTTTTATTTGTTTATTTATTCAGATTTTAATTTTGTTTTTGTAACAAAATAAAATCTGTTTTGTTTTTTATTTATTTATTTTTATTTCGAGTTTGATTTTTGTAATCAAACATATTCTCTCCTTTACTCTATTTCTTTTATTCTTGTTGTTGTTTTGTACACAACAGAATTAAATCCTTTTAAATACAGTGAAGATTGTCCAACAGAAACAAATATAGAGGCATTATATTCCATATGTTTATAATTTTTTTTTCTCTTCTTTCACCTATATGTAATTTTTCTAAAATTTTATTTAAATTTTTATTTTTTATGTTTTGTTTTTTTAAAAAATCAAAAAAATAATAATAATAATTAACAAACCATTTTTGATTTTTTTTTTCGAAAACAATTTACTTTTGCTTTTGAAAAACTAAAACGAAAATGAAAATAAAAATAAAAATAGAAATGTAACCATATAGAGTGTATATTTTTAAATTCTTCTATTTTTCTATTCTAATTAATTTTCAACCATGAGATCATTTGAAAATTTTAAGAAGCTAAAATCTCGTTTTTTCAATCACCCACCCTAATAAAGAAAAAGATAGTTTGAATTTTACTTCTTAAATAGTTGAATCATCTGTTTCAATCTTCTGTCGTCATTTTAGCCTAATGTAAAGTGATATTGAAAGTATTGTCCGTTGTCCTATATCCTCTCCCTGGTCTAAAGCCATCTCTTTGACATATATAGTCATATAACCCATATAAATGCCTTGAAAGCAGGCACGAAAGAGAATATATATATATATATATATACACTAACGTAAAAAGTCTGTGCAAGGGCATGAGCTATTATTGTCGTAAATTTAAATTTTAAAAATTTCAATCTTCTACAAAAGTTTAGATTTTTAAAATTGTTATTGGTTTTTTTGCCTTTAGTTTTTTGTTTTTTTAATATTTTAATTAATTTTTGTGCTTATTTTGATGCACTTAATAGCTCAACAATTAAAGAAAAGTTACAAAACACTTCTTGGGCATTAGTTACCAGATTAGCAATGTTTAGCTTACCAAAAGAGAAAAGAAACAAAAATAAATATTTCTTTTGCATGAAATAAAAACTAAACTTGTATGAATTATTATGTATACATCATACATGGTTAGTGTTATAATCATCCATAATAAAATTGATATCTTCATAATACATATGTCTTGTAATTCCTAAAACGTAGGAAGATCTCAAGTGAGTCAACATTTTATTCATAGGCTAAGGAAGGCAAGGCATGGAGAGAGTTGGTAGTTGCCAACCCTTTGAAGTCAAAAGTTGTGCTGGTAATTTTAACTTGTCGTGATTATATATGGTTAGTTGACCAGCAACTAAAGTTTTACTTAGGCAATAAAAGTATCAGTATTATAATTTTAAAAAATTTATTTAAAAATATCAATGAATAGTTCAAATTCATTATATATATGGATTTAACAATACATATATTTAATCTCTGCTACATACTTTAATTCTTACCACAAATTTGAGACTATATGGATTCCTAGATTTAGGGCTAGTTTGGAATGTACTAAATAAGTCAAAAAGTCAAAAAGTCACTATCTTATTTAAGTCACATCATCTTATTTAAATCGCATCACCTCTCTAGCACATCACATCAAACCTAACCCAAACCCAATCCAAACCCACCAATAAGTCAAAAAGTATACTTTTTTAGGACATCCCAAACCAACCCTTAATCTAAAAGTACTTGATTCAAGTTTATCATGGTTGACAATCCAAAGAGGTTTGAATTAGTGGGAGAAGAAAGCAATCTAAGAGTTTACTATCGAAGAGGTTGCATGTTTGAATTTCACGAAGGCTATGTTGGAATAATCTTCTGTGTAAAATAAAATAACTTGAAATAATTGAAACAAAATAAAATAAAACTTACAGAATTTATTTTGTTGAACCGTAACAATAATTAAAGACCAAGTCGAGTGTGTGACACTCTATCCTTAAGACAGATTCGCCCCGCTACGGTGCTTACGGTTGTGCAGCGTCTATCTCCCAAGATACAATGATCTTCACAAATTGTAGTAGCACTCCAAACAATTTGTTCGGCAAACCAAACCTGTGTTCTTATACTCTCTCTATTTTATTCTAAACTAGAATGAAGAATATAAAATGCAAAGAAGCAAAATGAATAGAAAAAATGAAATTTTTCTGACTGTTTTTCAACCCTGAAGACTGCTGGAAAATGTATGGTAGATATAGGCAAATATCTCTGTCCAAATAGATAAGTTTCTGCCTGTACAGATATGAAACTGTTTTGTACAGATTCAAAATGGAAACTAGACAGATCTTGAATCTGTCCGAATTTTAACAGATTGAAACAAGTTTGGACAGAATTTACTTAATGTTTTTTCCATCAACCCATCTGTAGAAACTAGTCCTGAATATATACACCCAAACAGGTATAAAGAGAAGTGAACAGATGCTATTTGAATTGAACAGATGTCATTCAAAATTCAAACAGATTTGGAGCAAAAACTGTCCAGACTGTTAAGAAACTGTCCGGTTTAAAACAGTTTAGAAAAATCTGTTTGAAACTGAAAATCTGTTGTGAAATATTTAGACAGGAAAAAGTTTGTTTGGACAAAAAATTTAAATTCAAATTTGAATTAAATTCTCGCAATAATTTTTGAAAAAATTCAAAAGAATTTTGTCCAAAAAATTAATACAAGTACCGACCCGACCCACACCCGCGCCCGGCACAGCACGGTACAGCTCTGCCGGACGGACGGCGGCGTGCGTGCGCGCGTGTGGTGGTTTGGGCTAAGGTTCACTTTGTCCATAACTCCTCCTTTCTACAAACTTGGGGTGCCCCTTGGGGCGCAACCCAAGTGTTGTAGGCTAGAGCTTATAAACTCAACAAAACTCTCTTAAAGTTTCAATGTGGGACAAGCCTCACAAGGAAACCCACATTAACACTTTAAATGTTCATTCCACGAACCCAAAAACGACGTCATGTTCCCATTCACTCATAAATGGTTTTGACGAACCGTCTTCACCGTGTGACTTACCATGGGGCAAGGAACACTTCACCTCTTCGGACCCACCCCAAAAGACGTTTGGGGCCCACTCAAATTTGGGCTCAAAGTCGGCCCAAAATAAGCCTAATAAACCAATTTTCCAACAATCCCCCACATGAATGGAATTTGACGGAGAGAAAATGCAACAACATGATCTAATTACAGAGAGTACAGAAATTGGAAATATTCTGCAAAGGATAGGTAGCTTTTGGCTTTAAACCTTCCCTTGTGAGACACTATCGGATTTACTAGCTAACCAGTGAACATGATGCCTTGAACTGTTCAGCCGTTTGTGTAAACCAAGACAATAGAACTCACACAGTATATTCCCAAACACAGTTTAGTTCTCACTATTGTGTTCATTTTGGCACTGAACAACCTGGCTTTTCATGAGTGTTCTAGAGAATTATAGCCCTTCACAAATCTCATAGAAATCGGCCCAGTTCACACTCACATAGGTGATTCTTATGAAGAGTATCCTGCCATACTCCGCTAGGTTTACCTAGATATAAGAATCATTAAAATTTTACTTAACCTCAAACGCTGCAGACATCACTATTTCATCAAAGAAATGGGTAGGAGTTAGACTCCCCAGTGATCCTTCTGAGTCATTCACAACTCGGTTGTCCCTTTGAACCTAGATCTTGGGATCTCCAGTCAACTAGGTTGGGTTGCCGTTGTGATAACTCTTATTTAATAGGCTTAAGTCCCATTCCCCTCGATGAATTCTCAGCTAACTCTCTTGCTAACCCTTTGGTTAGTGGATCCGCTATGTTGTCTTTAGACTTAACATATTCTATGGAAATAATTCCATTAGAGAGTAGTTGTCTCACGGTGTTATGTCGACGACGAATGTGTCGTAACTTACCGTTATACATATGACTCTGTGCTCTACCTATAGCTGATTGACTATCACAATGTATGCATATAGCAGGCACCGGTTTTGGCCATATTGGAATATCTTCAAGGAAGTAGCGAAGCCATTCTGTCTCTTCCCCTGCTTTATCTAAAGTCATGAATTCTGATTCCATAGTAGACCTAGCAATGCAAGTCTGTTTGGAAGATTTCCAAGATACAGCCGCCCCACCAAGAGTAAAGACATACCCAGTAGTGAACTTTGAGTCTCTAGTATCCGATATCCAATTTGCATCACAGTATTCTTCAAGTACTGCTGGATATCTAGTAAAATTCAGCCCAATGTTACGAGTAAATCGAAGATATCTTAAAACCCTTATAATTGCTTTCCAGTGTTCTACTCCTGGGTTACTCGTATATCTACTTAATTTACTTACTACATAAGCTATATCTGGGCGAATGCAGTTCATCAAGTACATTAAGCTTCTAATAATTTGGGCATTCTCTAATTGAGAAATACTTTCCTGTACATTCTTAGAAAGATACAAATTAACATCTACAAGAGTTCTAGCAAGATGATCATCATCTTTGCTGAATTTGTCAAATATTTTCTCAATGTAATGAGATTGTGACAAAGCGTATCCTTCTGATGTTTTGGTAATTTTCATATCAAGTATTACATCAGTAATGCCCATGTCCTTCATGTCAAAATGTTTATTTAACATTTTCTTGGTAGTTTTAATCATGTCATTATTACTACCAATGATGAGCATATCATCTACATAAAGACATACAATGACATAACCTTTATCTGTGTTTTTAATATAAACACATTTGTCACACTCATTAATTTTAAATCCATTTGACATCATTGCCTTGTCCAATTTCTCATGCCATTGCTTTGGCGCTTGTTTTAAACCATATAATGATTTAACAAATTTACATACTTTCTTTTCTTTCCCTGGAACAGAAAACCCTTCTGGTTGTTCCATGTAAATTTCTTCATTTAACTCACCATTTAAGAAAGCGGTTTTAACATCCATTTGATGAATTTCTAGATTGTATAGAGATGCAATGGCAATTAGCATTCTAATGGATGTTATTCTAGTAACTGGTGAGTATGTGTCAAAGTAATCTAGACTTTCTTTTTGTCTAAAACCTTTGACTACAAGTCTTGCCTTGTATTTGTCTATTGATCCATCCGCTTTCAATTTTCTTTTGAAAATCCAGTTGTAGGTAAGAGGTATACAACCTGGTGGCAAATCCACCAATTCCCAAGTGTAATTTTGCAAGATGGATTCAACTTCACTGTTGACAGCTTCTTTCCATAAAGGAGCTTTAGGACTGGACATAGCCTCTTTAAAAGTTAAAGGCTCATTTTCTAACAAAAAAGTTAGGAGATCTGGACCAAAAGATTTTGAGGTTCTAGCACGTTTACTACGCCTAGGTTCCTCTTCCTCTAACTCTTGCTCTTGTTCTTGATCATGACTAGTAATAGCATCATGAGATCTTTTATTGTTACTAGTCTCTTGTCCAGCCTTATTTGGAAATACATGTTCAAAGAAAGATGCATTCCGAGATTTAATAATAGTATTTACATGCATTTCGGTATGTTCTGATTTCTGAATCAAAAACCGATATGCACTACTATTCTTAGCATAACCAATGAAAATGCAATCAATGGTCTTAGGACCTATCTTAGTCTTTTTAGGACTAGGAATAGCCACTTTAGCCAAACACCCCCACACTTTTAAGTATTTGTAGGATGATACTCTTCCATGCCACAATTCATAAGGTGTTTGATTCAATTTCTTTCGGAGTACTTTATTTAAAATATAATTAGCAGAAAGTATTGCTTCCCCCCACAAGTTCTGAGGTAATCCAGAACTGATTAACATGGCATTCATTATTTCTTTTAAAATCCTTTTTTTTCTTTCAGCAATTCCATTTTACTGAGGTGAGTAAGGAGCGGTGATTTGATGAATTATTCTATATTCTTTACAAAACTCACTAAGAGGTGATTCATATTCACCACCTCTATCACTTCTAAGTTTCTTGATTTTCTTACCAAGTTGATTTTCAACTTCATTCTTATATTGAATGAAAGTTTCTAAAGCTTCATCCCTGGTTCGAATTAAATAAATATAACTATATCTAGTATAGTCATCTATAAAAGTGATAACATACTTTTTTCCACCTCTGGTTTGAATTGATTTAAAATCACAAATGTCACTATTAATTAATTCAAGTGGTTCCGTACTTCTTTCAATTGAATGAAAAGGAGTTTTAGAAAATTTTGCCTCAACACAAATTTCACATTTATGATTTGAATCAATGTCAAATTTAGGTAAACATTCCATATTAATTAATCTACGTAAAGATCCATAATTAACATGTCCTAGTCTACCATGCCATAAATTTGAACACTCAAGCAAGTAAGAAGAAGATATATTATTATTAATAACTGATAGTACAACGGTTATTACATTTAATTTGAAAAGGCCATCAGACATGTAACCTTTTCCTACATACATCTCGTTTTTGGTAAGTACAAACTTGTCGCTTTCAAAAACTAGCCTAAACTCATTCTTACTCAACAAATATTCGGAAACTAAATTTTTGCGAATGTCCGGTACATGCAGCACATTGTTGAGAGTGAGTTCCTTTCTAGATGTTATCTTAAGTACAATCTTTCCTTGTCCTTCAACTTTGGAAGTTGAGGAGTTGCCCATAAAAAGTTGTTCACCATTGTCCACTGTAGAATAAGATGTGAATATCTTTTTGTCGGCATAGATATGACGAGTAGCACCAGTGCCCACCCACCATTCTTAAGGATTTCCGACAAGATTTGCCTCGGAATCAACTGCAGAAAGACTTATGACATCTACACCATTGGAAATTTCATCCATTTTGGTCATTTTGGCTTTAGCAACCTTCTTACTTGATCTTTCTTTACCTTTACGTTTGTAACGGCGATCTTTGGTCCGATGTCCCTCTTTGTTACAAATGTAACACATGACATTAAACTTGTACTTCTTAGTTTCCCCTCCTTTAGATAGCATTCTCTTCTGCCATCTTCTAAAAACAGTTCCTAAGAATTTCTCTGGTTTTTCACCATGATTCACCGGCACAGTCCCAACATAAGGAGAGGTTGGCGTAATGACAATCACCATACCAGTACTGGTTTGAACATTAGTTTGACCAGTTTTAGTAGCCATAAATTCTAAATTATAAAATAAAATTATAATTAGAATTTTATACCACACATAAAATTTAAACCAAAAAACATAGAATTTTAAATTCTGTAAAAATAAAAGAAACAAGAATTGTAACTTTTATTTCCAATTAATTTGAAAATAAAATAAAATTTTATTTAAACAAATTAAACCAAAACTACAGAAATAAATTCTGTTAAAATAAAAGAAACAAAAACAAAATGTAACTTTTATTTTCAATTAATTTGGAAATAAAATAAAATAAAATTTTATTTAACCAAATTAATTCCAAAACTACAGAAATAAATTCTGTTAAAATAAAAGAAACAAAACAAAATGTAACTTTTATTTTCAATTAATTTGGAAATAAAATAAAATGAAATTTTATTTAACCAAATTAATTCCACACAGAAAACTAATCCAAATTCACAGAATTAAATTCTGTAAAAATAAAAGAAACAAAAATGTAACTTTTATTTTCCAATTAATTTGGAAATAAAATAAAATTTTATTTAACCAAATTAATTCCACACAGAAAATTAAATTTCTGTAACACTTCAATAATTAAAATACTGAAACACAATTTTAATTAATGAAAATCCAAAAAATAATTTCTAAAAAACCCAAAATTAATTTCTAAAAAAATTTCACAAAAATATATTCTGAATTGTTAATGACACCAGTATCGTACTACTAGTTGTTGTCAAAGAAAAGAGACAGTATATTACTACTATCTGTCAAATAGCATATAATCAATATTTATTTTTCCAACCAGAATATTATTTTGTAAATCCACAGAAAATAATTTTCTTAAACGAAGAAAGAGAAAATGAAACAAACGAAAAATTCTGTAAACAGAATAATTCGATTTTGTCTTAAGATTGTTAGAACAATCTTCTCTGTAAAATAAAATAACTTGAAATAATTGAAACAAAATAAAATAAAACTTACAGAATTTATTTTGTTGAACTGTAACAATAATTAAAGACCAAGTCGAGTGTGTGACACTCTGTCCTTAAAACAGATTCGCCCTGCTACGGTACTTACGGTTGTGTGGTGTCTATCTCCCAAGATACAACGATCTTCACAAATTGTAGTAGCACTCCAAACAATTTGTTCGGCGAACCAAACCTGTGTTCTTATACTCTCTCTATTTTATTCTAAACTAAAATGAAGAATATAAAATGCAAAGAAGCAAAATGGATAGAAAAATGAAATTTTTCTGACTGTTTTTCAACCCTGAAGAATGTTGGAAAATGTATCGTAGTTATAGGCAAATATCTCTGTCCGAATAGATAAGTTTCTGCCTGTACAGATATGAAACTGTTCTGTACAGATTTAAAATGGAAACTGGACAGATCTTGAATCTGTCCGAATTTTAACAGATTGAAACAAGTCTGGACAGAATTTACTTGATGTTTTTTCCATCAACCCATCTGTAGAAACCAGTCCTGAATATATACACCCGAACAGGTATAAAAAGAAATGAACAGATGCTATTTGAATTGAACAGATGTCATTCAAAATTCAAACAGATTTGGAGCAAAAACTGTCCAGACTGTTAAGAAACTGTCTGGTTTAAAACAGTTTAGAAAAATCTGTTTGAAACTGAAAATTTGTTGTGGAATATTTAGACAGGAAAAAGTTTGTTTGGACAAAAAATTTAAATTCAAATTTGAATTAAATTCCCGTAATAATTTTTGAAAAAATTCAAAAGAATTTTGTCCAAAAAATTAATACAAGAACTGATCCACACTCGCGCCCAGCACGGCGGCGGCGCATGTGGTGGTTTGGGCTAAGGTTCACTTTATTCATAATTCCTCCCTTCTACAAACTTGGGGTGCCCCTTGGGGCCCAACCCAAGTATTATAGGCTAGAGTTTATAAACTCAACAAAACTCTCTTAAAGTTTCAATGTGGGACAAGCCTCACAAGGAAACCCACATTAACACTTTAAATGTTCATTCCACGAACCCGAAAACGACGTCTTGTTTCTATTCACTCATAAATGGTTTTGACGAACCGTCTTCACCGTGTGACTTGTCATGCGGCAAGGAACACTTCACCTCTTCGGACTCACCCCAAAAGACGTTTGGGGCTCACTCAAATTTGGGCTCAAAGTCGGCCCAAAATAAGCCTAATAAACCAATTTTCCAACAGGCTAAACATTTCAAACCTTGGGGACACCGGAGATTTACCTGGTCAATAACTTCAAGACTCTAGGATTAATCGAAGTGCGCGTAAGCTGGTCTGAACATTCGAATATCAAAAAAAAAAGTTTATCATGGTTGACATTTGCAACTCTAAGCAAATATTTAGCTTTTATGGACGGTTAGTTGTTATATATTCCTATTATACTTAGGACTCTTGTATTCTTGTACACCTAGGTTTCCTATACACTTAGGTTTCTTGGCCTATATATACAAGATTCTCCTATTGTAATTGATACATTAAATATATACAATACATAATATTTTCCTCTCTCTCTACTATTCTAACACGGTATCAGAGCCTAAGGTTTTTTCCTGGTCTCCTCTTCGTCTTCATCACTTTTAACATGGACAATCCCTAGTCTCCTCTTCGTTTTCATCACTTTTAACATAGACAATCTACAAAGAAACTAAACAGAGACAGCCTCCTCGTGTTATACGATGGCATTCATGATACATATTAGACTTGTTTCATATCATCTCTTTAAATTATTTAAACTTAGTTATTATACTTGAGATATTCTCCGCTGATAATTAATTTAAATGGCGGAGCAATAGGGATTGTTTGAACTCATATTTTGTAAATTGAGGATTCAATTGATGAAATCAACAGATTAAGAACTAAAATACAAAAATATACAAATTTTAAGGACTATTGATGTAATTAATTCAAAAATTTTACACTTTCAATAACTTGCAAGCCAACAATACGAGGCTGGTTGAAATATTTGGCCAAGAACCCTACCTAAAATAAATGAGATATTTTTAAAAGGACAAATTATACAAATAGTCTCTATAGTTTGAGGCGTGTGTCACTATGGTCTCTGACTTTTCAATTGTGACACATTTGATCCTGAATTTTGAATCTTGTTCCAAATAAGGACAATTGAAGATATCATTAGATTTTTCAAGGGTAAAATTGTCAATTTGATAAAATATAAACTAATTTGACAAAAATAAATGTCAAACAAATATTTTTGAATTTTTAAAAATTATTTCTACCTACTAAAAATAAAATTATGTAAAATAGATAAATCTTTTAGGCATTTATTTTTTTTTATCAAATTAATTTTTATTATGTGTTTGGATGATGATCATGTAAAATTAATTTTAAAAAATTAATCATGTAATTTTTATTAATTTTACATAATTTTATCATTGGTGGATAAAAATAATTTTTAAAAAATTAAAAATATTTTTTTGACATTTATTTTTGTCAAATTAGTTTATATTTTACCAAATTGACGATTTACCCTTAAAAAATCTAATGATATTTTCAATTATCCTTATTTGGAATAAAATTTAAAATTCAGGATCAAATGTGTCACAATTGAAAAGTCAAGGACCAAAATGACATAAGTCCCAAACTATAGGGACTATTAGTGTAATTAACCCTTTTTAAAATTATATTTATCATTTAATTTTATGAAACAAATGTGATTTGACTATGTAATTATCAATGCTTGATTAATATGAATCTTGCAAACGAATGATATATAAACCTTAGAATAGACCCAATAAACCAAACAACTTTTATCAAGTGGAGAAAAGCTATTTCTGAACATTTTTTTATTTGCAACATGGAGTGGGGGAAACAAGATGATTTCTTGTAACTTGTTTACCCATCTTCTTACTTTGGAATGTCAACAAATCTACATATCATCAGATAACTTGTTTGTCTAAATGACCCTTTTTTTAATATTTCATATTTCTCAAAATCCATACGTTACTCTTCTTATAAAGAAATAAAAATTTCATTTTTTTGTTGTTTGATTCAATGTCAAATCATTCTCTTTCAATTCCAACTATATTCCACATGCTCCATCTTCCACGTTTAAGATAAAACCTCATTCCTAAAAAAAAATAAATAAAAATGTTTTAAAAAAAATGAAAAGACATTTGAAAATGTTGACATTTGCTCTATTGAAAAGAAAAAAAATATTTTTTACTAGGGACAATATTTAATATTTTTAATTGTTAAAGAAATAGGACTAGTATTTCTAGTTAAGTTTTTGGAGAATAATTTGACGGTGTTAAGTGATGGAGTAGAATAATACTCCAAGACTATCAAATAATCACTCATTAAAAAGAGATGGCAAATTTGATTGATCAAGTTAGCAATAAAGATGCCTCAGGTTTGAGCCTCACAATAACCTTACTTGATCTATGTGATTAAGATTTAAAAGTTTAAGATTTAAAATTTAGAATTATCATAAAATTTGTATTTATCCTTGATGACAATAGATGGGTTTACGGTTGTCATTGGATTCACGATTGAGTAGGGTTGATTGATTGAATTTTGGGCCCTCTATACATGACTTACAAACAACTTCTTAAGAATTTATTGTTAGGTGTCATTTTTCAAAATCCTCCGACGAACAAGTTAGTTTTCTTAAAGGTAATAGTGAGATATGAGAAGGAGATAAATACTTGAGTGTGCATTTTGATTATATGTATATTCTTACCAGTTAAGGAGGAAAATATTGTGGGGGCACCTTACACCTCTCATGGAACACCACGTGGCATACTTTTACGCAATCTTTTAAACCAAAATTTCATTATTACTTCATAATTATGTTCATGGAGGCTGTACTAACTTAACTATCAGTGCCTCCGATGTTAGTCAACTAAAGCACTAACAGTGTCCTATTTTGAATTTCGTTTATACGTCGATCAATAATGTAGTCTATTTCCTATAATAACAATTTCCTTTTGTACTAAAATAATCAAAATAGTAAACCTTGTTAGAAAAATCAAACTCAAGTTTCGACCAAACCTCATTATGGTAGTATAAGAAGGGTGTTCTAACATCTGAAAAAGGGAGACAGGAAAAGTAGGGAGAAGAGAAAGATGAGTGGTTTGTGCAATAATAGTGAGGAGGAGGACGAAGAAGTGCTGCTTCCAGGGTTTAGGTTCCATCCAACAGATGAAGAGCTTCTTGGATTTTATCTTAGGAGAAAGGTGGAGAACAAACCAAACACTATTGAACTCATCAAACACATTGATATCTGCAAATATGATCCTTGGGATCTTCCAAGTTTGCTCTCTACCCTTCCATTACTTCTTACTTTTCAGTTTTTTAATATTAATTTATTATTTTACTTTTCGATTCAATGCACAAGGCTTTCGTAAAAGTAGGATTTAGATAGGTCAAGTTGTGTTCAACTTTACTCCCAATTCGGAGAGATTGCTTCTTTAGGCCAACGATGCTCTATCTCAATGGCGGCTCAATTTTGTTTTATTCTTTTAGACTTTAGGCTAAATATCAAAATAGAGTACCCATCACTAGAAAGAAAAAAAAGAAGAGATTTGCTCAACGAGTATTAGATAACAGACTATAGGTAATATAATGGTTGAACCATCTCGATTCTATTTCTAACTTTATTTGTCATCTAATTTTAATACACTCCTAATTATTGGATCATGTAGAAATATCGAAATACATAAATTTTGAATTATGATTCAATAATTGAAAATGTATTAGGACAAATAGGCAAGATTTAGAGAGAGAGCATCCTGCACTCATATCATTAAAAATAAAATGGGAGAAAAACCAAAACTATAAGATTTATAATGTGTACTCCCTTAAGGCGCACCCCTTAAATATTATACAACGTGATCGAAGTTATGTTGGAATGTGATGAAAGTTACACGCCCAATAATTACATTTGAGCTTTATGATTTGATGTAACTGTTGTCATAACTTTGACACTTAAAAGGATGCTCACCACATATTTGTGTTTGTTGCCCCATGAACTTTTCACTGATACAATTCTTGATTTTCTTGTTTTTTGTTCACGAGTATAACAGAAGCTGGTATAGTTGGAGACAAGGAATGGTATTTCTATAGCATAAGAGAGAGGAAGTACAGGAACAGCATAAGGCCCAATAGGGTCACAGCTTCTGGATTTTGGAAAGCTACTGGGGTTGACAGACCCATATGTTCAACTTCAAATCCCCATGAATGCATTGGCTTGAAAAAAGCCCTAGTTTTTTACAGAGGAAGAGCAGGAAAAGGAACAAAGACTGAGTGGATGATGCATGAGTTTCGTCTTCCAACTAGTAACAACACCAACCTATCTAAAGCAAGAAACATCACTAAGGAACTGGTATGATTTATCACATTTAGAACCCACTATTTTGATTTTATTTTATATATATAGCGGGTTTTATGTGCACGTAAATCAATCACAAAATATTTTTATAAAAATGTCATAAAATTAATAGATGAAAAAAAAAATGATTATCCTGAAATAAAAGGAGCTATGATTTTAGATTTACTTATATATTTCAGCTTAGAATAAACATATGTAGTGACATATAACAAGTCTTTGACTTCATGGTGTTGCAGGAAGTTTGGACTATATGTAGAGTTTTTACGAGAAGTGTTTCTTATAGGAAGTATGAATCAGATTGGAGGGAAACCCCACTGAAGAAATCATCAATGAAATGTTCAATTCCAAAACCATGCACTTCTTCCAAGTTGGATGTGAGTTATAAGTCTAGAAGCATTGAAAATTCTAAGGAGAAACAAAGGAATAACCAGTTGGTTGCAGGCCACCTGAACTTTTCAAATCCAAATGGGAACTCAATTTCCAAAGATGGGAATTGGGATGAACTGCAACCAATCCTGGACTTTACACTTCATCCACATATGGTATTAGGTAAAGATGGAAGGTGGAATTAATGTTGTTTTTTGTTTTTTTATCAACAAAAGTCGGTCAGTTAATTGTTAGATCAAGTATTCATGTCTATCTTGTTCATATCCTATCAATGGATCTATAAGCACAAATAATGTCCCGAGTAGGGATGTACAACACTTTTATTTATGTTTTTATTTATCTAAATGTATCTTTTTTTCACTATTGTAATGCTATATAGAGGTGACTCAATTATTAAGTCATTTAGTCCATCATTTAAGGTTTATTTTTAAAATTTTAATAAATTCTTATTGCCAAAAATCTTAACTTAAAATTTGATATTTAAATTGAGATTTTAAAAAACATTGGACCGCTACTAACAATACAAAAAGCAGGGCATGACCATTTTTCTTAATGTACAAGCTTTATAATTCCAGTGGGTGTAGACAAATGTTTGGGAACACCTTAAAAATCATAAAGTTATCAAACCAGTTTGTCATGAGATCAATTTTTTTTTACGTAGAAAAAATAATTTTTTTAGCAACTTTCCAAATATAAAACTAAAAAGTTTATACAAATCAAAAAATCACTATACAGTCAAAATCCCAAAGGCCTTGTATATTTTATTATGCTCTGTTTGAGAATTAACTATTTTAGTTAATTTTAATTTTTTACAAAAAATATGTAAAAAAAAAAAATTAAAAATAATATGACAATTTATATTGACTTAAAAATTAAAGTTCGGTTGCTTATAGGGGTCCATTTCAAAAGCTTTCCGGGCTTCTAAAATATGGGCTTCTGCCAAAAGCCCATGTACTCATTCTCACCAGACACACAAATTTCCCCCAATTGCCCACTAAATACTTTGTTATGATAAATATCTTGTATTGTTGGCCGATGTGAGTTCCTTGCCAGTTATTAGTATTATAAACAATAAAAAATAAAAAATAAAAAATTAATTGCATTGATTCACACAAACATATTTTTAATATTTTTAAAAAAGCCAATTAATTATGTGAACCAAACTAGTTATGTTAAGATGTTAATTAATATCATTGCCCTTTTTTGAATCCCATAATAAAAAAAGCTTTGTGCATTGAAATTGTCTTTATTCATAATCTTCGTATCACTTTAAATCGTATGAGTATTGAATATACTGTCCTTATGTATTTATCTTTTTCAGAATAAAACCATATCTCTATTAATATTTCGGATTTTTCTTTTTTCTTTTTTTGAGTTGCTAGATAAAGAAAAGGAATAAGAAAATAGAAGTTACATTGGTAATGATAAGACTCGAACTAGGTATCATGCTTTTTTGTAAGGGAGTGAGTTAACTAATCCCATGATCTTAATAATATTTAGACTTTGAGAGAGAAAGAAAGAGAAGTATAGAGTAGACACATGGATGATAGCTTTTAAGTACATGCAATGCAAGTCATCTCCACAATCTTTTCTCTCTAGTGAGAAGAGTATGATCCTGTTGTTGGGCATGCTTTGTTTGTATGACACACAAAACGCATGGCAATAAATAGTGATTGGGCCCCTTATGTTCCAATTCCATGAAAATCTTCTTGCTACTTGCACTTTTTTATTTTATTTTTTTAATTAAGAACCCAACTAGGCAAAGTGTTCTAGACTCATCTCAAGAATGCAAAACTCACAATACTTGCATTATATTTAAAAAATAAATAAATAAAAAATTAAACTAAACTTGTGGTCTTAGGTAATGAAGGGTTTGTTTGCTGCAATTTATGTTTAAAGGTGATCTAAGAACATCTCTCCTACATAAATTATAAACAGAAACTATAACAAACAGTCTAAAATAGAATATCAAAATAAACAAATAAAAAAAAGCACATTTAAAATGTAACAAACATATTTATGTCTTATTTATTTTATTTTCTTTAAGAAGCTATGTCTATGTAATATACTCCATTTTTATTTTTGTACTAAATTAATTTTATTTTCAAAAAAAATTCAGAAAAGAGATTAAAAAAATCAAACCAACCTTCGGCAATTTAAAGACAATCGGTTCGGTGAAAAAAAGAAGAAGAGAGATTGTGGAATTTTCTTTTGGGAGAGTCAAATCCACAAATCTCTTAAAAAGTTTTCAAACTCATCATACCATTATATCAAGATAGTCACCATGCTTTGTAATAACCTCCAAATAAAGAGCAATGAGCATAATGTTAAAGTGTAGTTCAAAAGGTGACCATACAATGATTAAAGATAAAAACAATTGTCTCCCTTGCTGCTTTGAACATTTTTCTAAAAATATAAATTACTTCATCTAACTTTTTATTATTATTTGTCTCATCACTTATTTGTATGATATTTATGATTGGTTTATTGTATATTAAATATTAGGATAAATTACAAATACATTCTCTGAGGTTTGCTTAAAATATAAATTGTCTCATGTGATTTGAAAAATTACAATACCCCATTGTTAGGATTTTTTATTTAATAAAATTAACTAAAAAAAAATAAAATTCATAATTGTTTTCATATCCAATAATAAAATTACCTAAATTATTAATTAAAATATGTTTCTAACATCATTAAAAACTGTTAATCGACTTAATGATTTATTAATAAAAATGACGATTTGTTATGAAATTAGAAACTTCAGGGGGTGAAATGTAAATTCTAGAATCATATGAGGCAATTCGTATTTTAATCAAACTTTAGGGAGTGTATTTGTAATTTATCCTAAATATTACTAAAGTAAAAACTAAGAAAAATAATCTTTTTATAATCAGCCATACAAAATAGTTAAAAAATAAAAATAATAAAATCATATGACTATTATTATTAATTTAATTTCATTTTTGTGAACAATTACAAAAATAAAAAAAATATATGAAATATTAATGGGGAAGTCATGACTAAATAGATCTAGTCATCTCTCCAATTGGACGAAGGTAAACCCAATTTAATATTAGGTCATCTACAAGCTTACAAACTTTTGGAGGAATAGGACCCAAAACTATTTATTATTTTATCCCTATGATTAAGTTTTAAAGAAGATCAATTCAGGCATGAAAGAGAATCTTATCATATCTTATACAACATCCTTTTAATTTAATGGATCTATAATTTTTATTTAATTGGGTAAATCTTTGAGGTTATAAAAAAATATAAATAAATTTCATATGTTTATTATAATTACATAAATTTCTTCTTTAGTAAGGTTAAAATTAGACATAAGGGTGTTTTGGAAACTTGACTTTTAGCCACTCTTAGGTTCGTAGCAAAAAGCCAAAAGGTGGCTATTTTGTATTTTTTTTCATTTGGAAAGTTGGTTTTTAGCCTCTGGTAAAATTATAATTCTATCACTCATAAGTCAAAATGTGCTATATGAGTGAAGTTGTAAAAATTTTAAATTAAATAAGGTTAGTTTAGTCATTTTATTGTGATTGAACATCATAAACAAATATTAATAAAAAAAATCAAAAATAACTTTTTACCAACTTCTCAAATCATTTATCTGAAAAAGTCAAAAATTTGGTTAAAAGTCAAAAAATCACTTTTTACTATCTTTTCAAAATAGGCCATAATAATAACAATCGTAAAATATACATGTTTTAGCGTAAAAGAGATGGTGAAATTATTTTTTCATCCAATGATGAATAAGTAATTGATAAAAAAAGGAGATAGCATTATGTGAATTAAAATTTTATAAAAACATAATATAATTATTCTATATCTGTAAAATTTAATATGTTTTTTTCAAAATCATAAAAGAATTTAGTGTAATTTACCTTACCTTTTTTTAGGTTTTGCTTAAAAATCACGGCATCAGGTCATTCTCAATAATGATGTTTTCTTCCCACTAAAAATAATGTATTTATTAGTCCATAAGATCACCAAAACACATGGGATGTTTCAGCTCTCACTGGTTTTTGTTTACTTATTATTATTATCATTTATTTATTTATTTTTTCACCGTTAAGAACTTTCAAAGTTAGTCTCCCATCAATATGGTTTTGAAAACAAGTGGCTTATTTTAAAAAAATAAATATAATAAAATTATATAATTAAGTTTATCAAATTAATTTAATTTTTTTTTATGAATAATTTACATGCATATTACAAGTCTTTATACAAAATCATGCGATTATAATTATTAAATAATTTTAAATTTTAAAATTAATTAATTTACAAAATAAAAAAACTATAGCCCAAATCATTAAAATAGAACACAGGCAAAATAAGGGTTTGTTTGGGATGTTATAAATAAATGTATTTTTTCACTTTTTATAAAATATAGGTTGGGTTTGAAATGATGTAGTAGAGAGGTGATGTGACTTAAATAAGATGATACGACTTAAATAGGATAGTAATTTTTTAACTTTTTAACTTTTTTAGAGGATGTCAGACCTAGCTTAAATTATACACAGACAAATTGTTAACTAGCACTATAAGAGCATCTCCAACGGTTCAGTATTTTTTTCACCAAATTTGAGTAAAAAATGGCTCATTTTCTCAATCTGATATCAGTTGCTCCAACGGTACATCAAAAAGAAGAATCATCAAAAAGAAGAATCATCCCGTGGATCAACCGGTTGGTCGATCGGTAAGGTAAATTTTTATTTATTTTTTATTTTTTTTACCTTTTTGAACTGTTTGAACCTACCTAACCGTTGGTTCAAATTTTTTTTGAACCGTTAAACCAGTAAGTTGAACCAATTCGCAGGCCAATTGTTGAACCATTTGCATGAGTTGGTCGACCGGTTGGTCGACCACCATGTGTAAAATTTTCATAAATTTCTGTTTTAACGACTATGCACAATGAATTGGTGAAAGG
The DNA here is from genome assembly GCF_055761805.1 of Camellia sinensis. Lineage (NCBI taxonomy): Eukaryota > Viridiplantae > Streptophyta > Magnoliopsida > Ericales > Theaceae > Camellia > Camellia sinensis. The sequence goes on from NC_138969.1 coordinate 11,931,992, forward strand.
AGCAACCCGTCCTCAGTTTGATGAAACGTTTGATATTTTTTCAATTTGATACTGTTTTGGTGTAATTGTTAGAACACAAAAAGTATTTATTTTTATCAAATTTAAATTTAATGTTAAATTTGATGAATAGTTAGAGATGACTTATGTAATAATAATATACTTAAAATTAGATTGAGACAAAGAAAAACAACAAAACTGGAAATATGGAGCCTTGATAAAAGATGTCATGTCAAGAGGATGATTTTAGTGGACCAAATCCAAATCCATGGAGGGAGTTTCTTCCATTGGACCCACCTCCCGCCTCGTGCTTACGCAAAATTATTAAGTAAATTTTTTTTAAAAAAAATTCGTTACATGATATTTTAATATTTTATGTTAATTATTAACTAATATTAGAGTACTATATTTTGTTGTTTATATTATGTTAATAGAATAGTGTTGACACACTTTTGTTTTGTTAGTAGAAAATATGAAAAGAGTTTAAACACCAAATAAATAATGTCATATGATAAATTTAAGGAAAAGTGTCCTTGTTGGGTAGAGGGTGTTATACAGGCTTAGATAGACTCATATGGGTCCTATTTAGTGTGTTTGGTTTGAATTTTTGAATTAAGTTTTTTGAAAATTGAATTTTTTAGTTTTTGTGTTTTTTTGTTTTTAGTGAATACTTTTAAAATTTTAAACATTTTTTTTTTACTTTTTTAGATGCACTTTACTTAGATGTATCTAAAAAGTAAAAAATTTGTGAAAAAATATTTTTAAAAATTAATAAATACATAAAAATACAAAAAATGTACTAAATTCTCATTTTTTTTTTATATTTTTGGTATTTAGTGAATTTTTAAAGGTTTTTTTTCAATTTTTTTTTACTTTTTAGGTATATTTATTTTAGGTATGTCTAAAAATTAAAAAATTTGCTCAAAATATTAAAAAAATTCAGTAAAAACAAAAAAACACGAAAAATAAGAAAGTAAAATTTTCTGAAAAGTGTTTTTGAAAAGTGGTAACCGAGCAAGCTATTAAGATTTGTCGAATAAATTATTTATAGAAAAAATAAAATTAAGTGGGTATTTGTAATCATATGACAAAATCACACTTGATGTAAAAAAAATAATAATAATAATGAACGGTTGATTTTTTAAACAATCAGAATATGACCGTGTAGTTATTATTAAAATCTAACCAATTTAATTTTTCACAAGAGTGACATACTTAATAAATTTATAAGATGAACTGTTCGCATCATTAATATATGTCCAAAATTATCTCTAAGACAATTACCCTATTTTTTAAAATTTTTTTGGGTGCAATGGAAGCCCACTTACCCTAATTCTCTTGCTTATATATAATGTTCATCAACTCTCCCCTCCCCCCTTCCCTCCCTTTACTTTTTGTCCACTCCCTTTCCCTTTCTCCTACTAGCACTTTTTTTTTCCTCATCGTCTCCCCCTCTCTCTCTGGCCCTGCTGTCTCCTCTGACTCTTCTCCTCCTACCTAGTAGTACTTCCATACTGTCTTATTAATGTTTTGTTTTTAGGCCAAAGTGTCCTCCAAATCAAGGGTAACAAACACCAACTTGTCCTTAAACAGTATAGACTGAAGCATGAAAGATAGTGGGAGGAGAGTGGGTGGAGGAGGAAGCTCATCACCATGTGCAGCCTGCAAGCTTCTGAGGAGAAGGTGCTCTCAGGACTGTGTTTTTGCTCCTTATTTTCCAGCAGAAGAGCCTCACAAGTTTGCCAATGTTCACAAAGTGTTTGGTGCTAGCAATGTCAACAAGATGTTACAGGTAACCAAAATTTCATAATTCATTTCTAAATTTTGTCCTCCATTATTCAAAGCTTCAAACTTATTAATTGTTTGTATAGTTTTATTTCTTTTTCAAGAGTGAAAGAGACATTAAATTAAATACACATACACTATTCGAAAGCAACTTCTTAAAAGAATCACGATTTCGTGATGAATTTGGCATCGGCTTAAAAAGTCAATTTATTGACTAAAAAAAATTCAATTTTGCTAAATAATTTTTAGCTCGTCAGACAAATTCATTTTCTGTCAAAACCCCATTTTAACCCCTCTAAAAATTTATTAAAAAGTCAATAAAAAAACTACATTCTTAGTCTTCATTTTTTTTTAAAAAAAACCAATAAGTTAGAGCTAATTTTCAAAGGCTCTCTCCTAAAGTTGCCCCTATTTATGTTTGAATATATTATTATTCTTATAAATTTTTTATACAAAAATTTTCGTGAAAATGATATGGCTGTGATTTTTTTTATAATTAAATATTATTTTAATATGCATTCTATTTTAAAATGATAAGTAACTACGCTACCACTAGTTGTTAGTAGACCTTGTTTTGGAACTTACCTTTTTAGTCAAAAAGTTATTAAATTAGTCAAAAAGTCAACAAGTCATACAAAAAAATTAAAAATTCTCTTTTCTCTCTACTTTTTGCACATCTTTTGGTAATTAGCCAAAAAGTCATCCCAAACATACAAATTTTTTTTAGCTACATTTTTAACCAAATAGCCAAAAATTTATTAAATTAGCCTGTTTCCAAATGAGACCTTAGAAAGAAAATTATCTTTTTTGACCCCTTCAAAATATATATTATTTATTTCAGCTCCTCTAAAATTTATATAATTTTAAAATATCTCATTATTTCTAGGTAATTTTGAGTATTTATTATTAAAAATAAAAAATAAAAAAAATTATCTTTTTGGCACCCAAAATCTATAGAATTTTACTTTAGCCCAACTAAAATCTAAATAATTTTACCTTAACTCCCTTTTGCACAATTCTGGGTCCACTATTAGCCATATCATTTTGTATATTTTTTCTATTTATTTATCGGTATACCTCATGTTATGGGTGTGCGAAATTATTATTATTTTTTTTTAAATTTCTTTGCTCTTTTTTAGATGAAGAGAGTCTTTGTTTTGATCATAAAAATAAATAAATAAATTGAAAGGTGAATGCACTCAAATAATATATACTATATTCATTCTAGTTGGGTTTCTATCATATTCATAATGAATTTTGATCCCACATTAACTAACCATTCTTCTCTTTTAACAAAGAAAATTGCACACCTAAAATTAAAAATTAAAAAAAAATCTAAGTATACATAATATTATCATAGAATTGGACACTACTCTCTTAGATGATAAGGTGAGACTCATTAATGTATAAGTCCTATTTTATATGAGAGACTTATATCTGATTCTGTGATTGTATTTTGAACAGATAAAAATAAAATAAAATGACATAAAACAACCCAATAAAATGACATAAAACAACCCTCATCTCTATGTAATCACTTTGATATAGATGGATGTATTGGCAAGTCATTAAGTCAAATTTATACTCTTTTTCTTTTTTGCTAATTTTCCAAAGGTTATTTCGTGGATCACGTGAAGGAGTTGTTGCTGTATTCTCTTTTTTTTTTTGACTTTTTGTTATTCTTTTTTAAACATCAACCAAGTCGATCCAATTAGCTTAGTTGACGTGGGCTTGTAGCTCTCCTGCGCTATAGAATTGGCCCAATTTTACCTGCTTTTTAAAATTACATATTATCATGGGCTAAAGCCCATTTCATCAATGGACTTTCAGGAATTACCGGAGCTCCACCGAGGGGATGCGGTTAGTAGCATGGTGTATGAAGCTAATGCCCGGGTCCGAGACCCGGTTTACGGGTGTGTTGGAACCATCTCTTCTCTACAACAACAAATTGATGTTCTCCAAACTCAATTGGCCCTAGCCCAGGCTGAGGTGGTGCGCCTACGGCTCCGGTTGAGTGCATCCTCCATTTAACTTTTCCAATCTGTCATCCCACACATTCTATGAACACAAAATCAATCACAAAAAATATATGTAGCCATATATGTATAGCTACATGTATTTTTCTTGATTGGTGTTGTCATATGTGATTGGTAAGTGCTTATATCCTAATTATCATATTTTAATGTATGACACTAAACCTACTCGAGTATTTAAGTAGGTCAAATCTTCTGTCTCACTCTTTTTTGTTCATCTGTTTCAAATCCCCTCTCTACTACAAGATCAGAGTCAGAGAGAGATTTTATAATAAAAAAAATGTTTGAGATAGGAGAATATAGAAGAGTAAAGACAGAGTATCCTAAACAGTATTAATGGGCCTTAATTATCATGCCATAGCAACATTGTACGTATATCTTAGTTTATATATCCCGAAAAGAACTTCATTTTCAAATTTATGATATGTGTAGATTTAAACTTGGTGTGGTATAGATTGCAATTAGAATTAATCTAATCCAAACATTTTAGTGGGTAAAATACATTATTGATCTTCTAATTTGAGTAAAATTTAATGATTCTTATAATTTGAATTTTCATCAATTTATTAATGAGTAATTTTGATGTTATGAAAATTTTATAACTAAGTAGTTTGTTTCTCACTAAATTTTATCACCTTTGATGACAAATAAAATGGACAAAATATAAAATGATGACAATAAATAAATAAATTATTGAGATGATTATATTTTCAGTAGGTGAGGTGGGTATAAGTCCTAATGCAAAAGAAGTAAATCACTTGAAAAATGGATAATGTATATAAATACTCTTCAAATGTATAAATCTCAGTATTAAATACTGACACTTTAATAACAAATATACAACATAAATAATGTATTTAAATTCCAACAAACAAACAACATTAAATTTGATTAGGAAAAGCAGACACAAAAGTTATTCTTCATTTAATTTTGTGTATATTTATGATTAATCAATTTTGTTTGTGTACTTGATTTATATTTAATCTCCAACTATTAATAATAATGACAGATTGACAGCATATTTTTAGTTCAAGTTTAGAAAAATATATATATATATATATACAGTTGATAGAGGCCTCGAATTTGCCTCGAAAGTGCTTTTTTTTTTTTTTTTTTTTTTGACTTTGTGTGTTATTTTTGTTATTTATTTTGTTTTTTTGGGTGGTTGTGTAGGAATGTACCAAAAAAATTAGATATTTCGTACCAATTCATCGTATAAAATTATATGAAATTAACAAATTGATCAGTCAATTTTATCACTCAACCAGTCCAACCTAATTGATTGATCACTGCTAGTTAAAATTTATTAATTCCATATAATTTTGTACGATGAGTTGGTGTGAAGTGTCTAATTTTTTGGCACACCCTTACATATGACTACTTTTAAAAAAAAATAAAATAAACAGCCTAATAAATAAAATAAAATAAAATTTTAAAAATTAATCAGTCAATTTTATCATCCAATCAAACACAGCCCAGTAAATAAAATAAAATAAAATTTTAAAAATTAATCAGTCAATTTTATCATCCAATCAGTCTAACCCAACTCACTTGCAGAATGTTTAATTTTTTAGCACATCCCTATACATAAATTACCCTTGCCAAAAGAAAAGAGAAAAAAAAAACAAAAAAAACAAACAAACTAACTGTCTTAAATTAAAAGAAAAAAAAAAAAAATGGGATTCGAGGTAAATTCGAGGCCTCAGATTCGAGGCCTCAGGCATTTTCCATATACATATATATATCTTAAAACATATGTCTTTGTGTTTAAGTATAATTGTTCAAATTAAAATTTTAATTTGAACTAAATTAATCTAACGATCCCTAAACCATTACCAGAACAATGATAAAATGAAGTATAAGATATGCGATTTGTGCCACTTTCTCCAAAATTTTGATTTTTGTAAATTTATCACTAAACATTAGGGGTACAATTTGAGCAGGCTCAGTTAGATTGTGAGGTTGTCCAATCCCAATTCAAGTTGGTATGAGATCTGTCCAAACCCGAATTATAACCCGAGATTACTTGTTCAAGTCCGACCTGAGTTAAACTCGAATTGTTCTAATTACCCAAATTGTAAATGATTTTTATTTATTTATTTATTTATTTGTGCAGCTACTTCATTAAATTATTAAAAGCTGACTCTATTTACATTTTTTTTTAAGAAAGTCATTAATAACATCAAAATAAATAATTTATATAATATAAGAGATATGTCGCTATAGTAGTCTTTACAATTTATGAGTGAGAATAAAAAAAATAAAATTTTGTATTATTTGTATATAAAATATATATTCAATATGATTAATAATTTAGATTACTTTAATATCATGTAATGGCCAATAATTTATATGTGTATTTAATATTTTTATATATAATTCGGATTTCGGGGTGCTTAGGTTGTTTGACGTCTTTATCCAAGTTCGCCCAAATTTATTTTGAACTTTTGAATTTTTGCCCAAATTCGTAACAAATTTAAAAATATCTTGTACAACCCTTAAAAAAATTTAGATTAGGTGTGAGTTGCTCGGGTGGAACTTACCTAAGTTGCACTCTTACCAAACATTGCAATGCTATAATTTGACTTCCTAATTAGTGTTGAACAACAAAATTGATATAATTTTTTTTAAAAATTGAATCAAATTGACACTGGATACATACTTTCACATGTTTATGTTATTATCATTATGTTAATAATTTAAATGACTTTTTCAAAATTAGATTAATTTCACTTTGATTAAAAAAAAAAAAAACATTTAAGGATAAAATTAGCAAAATTAAGGTAGTGTTTGGTAGAGTTTTGTAAATGTGATTTGAGAGTATGAGTTGTATTTTGAGTTTATGTGTTGTGGAATTATGATTTGAGTGTAGAAAATTTGTTTGGTAAAGAGTTTTGAAAATAGTTTTGGAAAAGAGGTTTGATTTGAGTGGGAAATTATTGATGTGACATTTGATATGTGATACAAAAATTTACAACTCATAACTAAACATACAATTCAAAATTATTTTAAAGTACATAAAAAATTTAAAAATTTTCAGAAAATATTTGTCCCGATTATATAAATCAATTGCAAAAAAAAATAAAAAATAAAAAATAAAAAAAAAAAATATCTGGAACCAGCCGGACATCCGGGTGGTCATCCGGGTGGTCTACCGGGTGGTCATCCGGGTGGACAAAAAAGGCGCCTGTGCATCAGAGTTCTCTCTGCAGAGTGTAGAAAATTGATTTGAAAACGAAACCAAACATCATACTCCAACACACGGGTAGAAAATTGATTTCAGAGCACAACCAAACAGAGCCTAAAACTTTATGGGAGTTTCTAAATGCACCCTAAATAAATTGTGGACACCACACTTTTCATTATTTTTATTAATACTATTTTATCCCCAACTCAAATTATCAGAAAGGACAAAACTCACCACTCACACTATTTATAATCCGCTTTTTCCCCTTCAGCCACCTTGCCACACCACTATCGTCGTCGACGACTATAAACCACCTCACCACCACCACCAAGTACATGAACAGCCTCAACTTTCTCATCCTCCTCTCCACCCTCCATCGCCTCTTACGTGTGCTATTACGCTACCCGCCACCGTCAAAAACCTAATAACACCAACGCCACCTCGAAGTTGAACAATGGCACCGTCCTATGTTGTATAATCTTCATTTCCAAATACAACAATTAAAATGCCATCGTTAGACTTGATTTCACGATTATCAATTTGTACTCCAAATTTTCTTTCTTGAATAACTACGATAGCAGTATCAAGCATTCGATCTGTTTGTGCGAGTAGATTGTATTGTGGATGTTACCAAATTGGGATTATGATTAGGGTTTCAGAGGGAGGGAATGAGATAAGTAATGGGTGATAGGAAATGGAGGGAAGGGAAAGAAAATGGTACAGTGGCGTCAAGGAAGAAGAGTGAGTGAGTGGCAATGAACTAACAATCTTATTAAAAATATACATGTTGAAATATTGTTAGAAATTTAAATATTATTTTTTTAATAACTAATCACATTTAGCTTATTATATTTTTAATAAGATATTTATTAAGATTGTTACTATATATAGAATAGGCTTAGTTTGGAAAATGAGTTGACTTTTTAATTTTTTTTAACTATTTTAGCTTAGGGGTAAATAGTCTAATTTGGAAATTTTTTTTTAATTTTTTAAACTTTTTTATGAGAGAAAGAATATAATGACTATAGGTTGAATATAATGTTTTGTCTTATTAAGACTAAAAAACCTATTTTGTTTATGGTTATTTTAACCCCAAATCCATCCAAACCCACTCCCCAAACAGTGACTAAAGTGAGGTAGGTGAAAATAAGGTGAGAATTAATTGAGATGTTGCAAATAAATAACAAAATTCAAATTCAAATTCAAAATTAAAATGAATGAAAAGTGTTCAAAATTTATTTTTTTATTTTTGTTGTTGATGTGTAGCTAAAGGGCATAATTTAAAGATAACCCATTTTATCCAATTAGTTCATATGCAATGTAACAATTTATATGAATATTACAATACAACAAACATACATACATACATACTATATTTTCATCATAATTTTTTTTAATTTAGCACTAACAAAAAAAAGTTGCAAACCAGTATTCAGGGTTAACAATCACTTCACTAGGCAAAGGCAAACAATTTTAAAGAAGTATTAGATTACATAAGACCAACCCAAAAAAACACACACACATACACATGAACAACAATTTTAACAAAAGGAATTGAAATCAAACGGTGGGATCAATGAGATCACCATTAACGAACTCTCTGTACGCCGCCACAGGCCAGCTAAACCCCCTAAACAGGAGGCTGGAAGCCAACGGTACATCAATAATGATCTCTTTCTGGGTCGGCTTCTTATCATCTCGGATAGCAATAAGGTAGCTCCGACCCACCCACCCGATCCACCCAGCAATATACAAGAACAAAATACCCGGAGTTATAAACTCGCCCCAGTGTCTCTGGTCCCCACTCACTATCAAATGGGGCAACCCGTCCGACCCGCATAAAAGTCCCTGTTTTCCATAATTCGCGAACCTTCTCGACGTCTTCTCCATCGTCGCTTTGATCGCCAGTGCCGGCGCGCTGTCCGGCGCGTATAGCTTGAGCGACGACTCCAGCTTCTTCAGCTGCTGTTTCTCGCGCTTAGCGAACTGCTTTGAGTCCTTGCATGGAGTCAAGCCGGCGATGTCGGCTGAAGCCGGCGGGATTGGAGCCGCGGAGATGAGGATTGAGGAGAGAGCTAAGGCGGCTGAGAAGGCTTGGAGAGCCGATTTGGTGGAATCGGGTTGTGGGTCGGGTGAGGAGGATGAGCAGAGGATTGTGGATTTGGGTTTTAGGGTTGATTTTTGATGGGTTGAAGTGGGTTTTGCATTTGCTAGAGGTCTGTAGAGGTTTGTTGAGGGGATTGTGAGAGACATTTTTGATTTTTTGAAGAGAGAGAGAGAGAGGGAATTGGGGGAAGATGGAGGAGGGGGAAGGTGTTTTTAGATTTGGGCAGAGGGGAGATTGGTGGTGGGAGTGTGGATAAGGCGGGAATGAGTTATGGGAGCTGAGGTGGAAGGTTGTGATTGGATGAGGGCGTTTGGTTGTGGGTTGATGAGATTCTCTATCTATCTTTTCCTTGGAAAGAAGAATTAAAACAGCTAAATAATATAATCATTTTTTAAAAATGTTTAAATTATTTTTGTATCGAATGTGTCAGTAGAAATTAGCGAAACACACCAAACGTGTGTTTGACGAGTGGGTTTGCAGGTTTTTTTGGCTATTTTAGTCACAAAAAATAAAATAGGCTATTTTAGCTATAACAAACAAAATATTACATCCAACTCATAATAATTACATTCTTCTCTCACAAAAAAACTCAAAAAAGTCAAAAAGTCAAAAAGTCCTTCCCAAACCAAGCTTTTAAGCCCAGGCTAAAATAGCCAAAAAAGCCAAAAAGCCAAAAAGTCAACCCACTTCCCAAACAGAGGCTAAAAATAATTTTTCTTTTGGACACTCAGACTAGAATACAACTCTATTTTTGAAATTTTTGAGTTAAAAAGATATTACATTCAAACAAAACATTCTACTTGTTTAAAACTTAGTTATATGTCTATTTAGGTTTCGTTCGAAAATAGATTTTTTAGTAACTTTTGATTCTTTTATTAAAATATGATGTAAAAAAAATTAGTATATTTGGAATGACTTTTTGATTTTTTATGAAAAAAATATACAAAAAGAAAAGAGAAAAGAGAATCTTTAACTTTTTGGTATAAGTTGTTAGTTTTTAATTTTTTTAGTGACTTTTTGACTAAAAAAGTCACTTGTCAAACGAGCCTTTAGGTCTCGTTTGGCAAATGGTGATTTTAGCTAAAAGTCAAAAATTACTAAAAGTTTCAAAACGCCAACAACCTATATTAATTTACTCAAATGTCACCTAGGTCTATTTTGAAAATAAGAAAAAAAAAAAAAAGTTAGTTTATTGACTTATTTTGGGTCATTTCATTTCTTTACTTTTTAATATGTTTTTTCAAAAAAAAAAATCAATAGCAAAAAAAAAAAGTCACTTTTCAAAATAGGTCTTGAATGTACTCGTGCCATCTATCTGTGCAATTATGTGTTTAAATATCTCATTATCTATATACGTGTCCAACTCACTACCACCAACTATGGCGTCGCCAACGACTTTTTTAGTAATTTTTTTTATTTTTTTTTAGCAGCTGTGACTTTTTTACCGAGTTTTCAGTGTGTATCCTTTTCACTAAAAAAAAAAAAATATTAACTTGAATTAAATAACATAGGACCATATATGAATAGATTTTTCACCAATAAACTCTTTTATTTTAGTTAAAAAATAAAGAAAAGAAAAATAAAAGAAAAAAAAGTAGCTATTGTACCAATTAGTCCAAAGTAGTTAAACAAAATATAAAGGTTGCATTTGGTTTAGTTTTTGTTGGTTTTTTTGACTTTCAAGGGTTAATAATGTAAATTTAAGCGTGTCAGCAATGATCAATTAGTCCTTATAGAATTTATAATTGCCAACCAATTATCAAGCGCTTGTGTTGAAATTCTTTCAACCTCAATGAAGAGGACTTTCACCGGTGGTTTGTTTTAGGAGAAAATTATAAATAGTAACACGTAAATATAATTCAGAAATCGAATTTCATTAAGTAAATAAAAACTTACAATGAAATTACAATGACCCAATCTCAACGAGGTTCACAACAACAAACTACTGAAAAACTACTCCTAGGAATTGAAGTGCAATACAGGAATTGAAGTGCTGGAAATGTAAAGAATTGGAAATGTAAAAAACTGGAAAGAAAATATGAAATAAATGGTTGGTTTCTAGATCTGAGTTTGGGGCCTTTCTATTTAGCTTTCTCTGCTATTTATAGTTGTTATTGGTAACCATCGAAGTGGCCTTTTAACCGTCGAAATACACTTCCACGATTTTTGGTCATGGCTTTACTCAACTAGCTTCCATTACGCCTCTTTTGCAGTTAAGTTTCCCTTTTGAACTTGAATTTGAATTGTAAATAATCGTTGGACTACGCCATCTCACGCCTCTTGACTATTCCGATGTTATGCATATCCGGTTCTAACAATACGAACTGTCACGTGTCCATCTTTGATTGGAGACTTGCATTAATTCCCTCCATTGCCCTTTAAGTGTTACGTGTCACTCTATGATTAGCTTTTACAAATTATATAGCCAACAATTTTAGAATTGTGATTCTCTTTTTAGAATTATGATTTGAGTGTGGAATTGTAAGTTAAGTTTTGAAAAAAGAAAATTTGTTTGGTTATGAATTTTAAAAAGAGTTTTGAGTTGTATTTTGAAAATTTTTAATTTATTTTTTTAAAATATTAAAAAATCTTTTAAAAAAATTATTTTTTATTTTAAACATTTTATTTTATTTTGTAAATATTTTAATTTTAATATTTTAAACTCAAAAAATAACTTCACACTCAAATCGTAATCAAACGTATAACTCAAAATTCGATTTAAAACTTATTTTCAAAACTAATAATCAAATAAATAACTCGAAACTCCATACTACTTTCAAAACTTTACACTCTAATAATAACCAACATATAACAAAAAAAAAATTAAAATAAAATAAAATATTTAAAATAAAAATTATATATCTAAAATAAAATATATATTTTTTAAAATTTTTAATATTAAAAAAAATACAACACATAAATATATGAAATATAGTGCACATTAAAATAAATAAATAAATATTTAAAATATAAAATATTTACCCAAAAATTAAGAAATTTTTTAAATATTTTAAAAAATGAATCCAAAAAATTTCAAAATACAACTCAAAACTCAAAATATAACTCAAAACTCATAACCAAACAAATTTTCTTTTTCAAAACTCATACCTCAAAACACGACTCCACACTCAAATCATGATTTTAAAAAACAAAATAAAAACATTTTTTTGAATTTTTTCTTTTAAAATAGAGTTTTGAAAAGAGTTTGGTTTTGAGTTTTCTACTTAAATACAAACGTATATTTACAGAGTTGTTACTCATAGATAGCTTTAGAAGCAAAACAGATGAATCAGACAGATCAGATGGATACTGGCGTATGACCTACACAAACACGTGGCAGATACGCCCTGAAACACATTTTCCATATTTTGCTAAACGTAATTTAATTCCTTCTAGTGTTTTTCTAATTCATATCCTCATTATTATAGCCTAAGCCATGACTGAAGAATGCCTAGGATGAAATGAGGATACAATTATGCACTTGAAACACTTGACAAATTTGTTTGAAAACAGAGTTGTTTGTTCGAGCGGAGCTTTGGTCGCTCGAGCGGACCCTTCGGCCCGCAAAAGTATTGGAAGCTCTCATTTTACACTCGAGCTAACTTTTTGGTCACCCGGGCCAAGGCTCAAAACAAAGGGTAGTCACTCGAGCGGTCTTTTAGTTGCTCGAGCCAACCATCAATCTCTACAAAAGTACTGAGAGCTTTAAAGTACGCTCGAGCGAAGGAACCATCGCTCGAGCGAACCCTACAAATTCTGAAATTTTCAGATTACACTTACAAGTTCAAAACATAAGTTTAACACATCAAAACTCATTCTTTTGGGCCAAAACTTTAGAAAACACTTAGAAACTTGTAAAAAAACATGAAATGAAGTTCAATTCAAAAAATCAAAGCCTAAAAGCATGCAAATTCTTCAAAACTATGCTCTTCTTTACATGTTATGAACATGCATGTGATAATTTAAGTTCTATTCTTTGAAAACATGATCAATTAAGACAAAATGACATAGAACATGATGAATTTCCAAAACCAAGTTAAAATAATGACATGCATGAGAAAATCCTTGGAATTTAACTTCATGTTGTTATAAAATATGCATGCATGTATGATTTGTTTTCCAATTCTACTTTATTAGTTCAAATCATTGTTTTGAAACTCGGACCGATTGGACCGAGAACCAGGCCTTGTTCTATTTCGGTAAACCCTCTAAACCCTGACTGAGGCCAAAACCGGTGTAAAATTGAAAAATCGGTAGACCTGGCGATCGAACTGGTGACCCAAATCGGATTTTGAGGGTCGGCCCTTTTTTTTAATATTTTTTTCTTATTTTCTTTCTTTCTTTCTTATATTTATATATATACATAAATATATTTCAAAATTTTGATTGAAAATTCTGATTTGAAGAGTCTCCTCTCATAAGGAAGAGTCTCATTGGAAGTTTGAGGAGATTATGAAAGTTTATTGCTATTTATAGGAAAATATTTTTCAAAAAGAACCTATAGAATTCTATGTGGGGTTCAATCAAATTATTTGAATCATATTAATTAGGGGGAGAGTTGAAAATTTCATTTCCCTTCAAAATTAAATCTTTCGTTCAATTAATTTGTTTGAAGGCAATATTAAAAAAATTTAATTTCTTTAAAACAAGTGACTTTTTCTTATCATTTATGACTTTATCAAATATTATTAATAAATATCATGCAACAATTTTTATTTTTATTTGAGTATTTATATATATTTTTATTTATTTATAATTTATAATTATATTTTGATTATATAATATTAATTATGACCTCACCGTATAATTGCTTTGACCCGATAGTTGAACCAGTGACCCGTCCACCCGATCCCTTTTTCGGTTCGCTCATCGGTTTGGTTTTCAAAACATTGGTTCAAATCATACATTAATTCCTACACTCTCTTGAATTCTCATAATTTGTGACTTAAACACAAAAGTTGGGAGTTGATTACTTACCTAAAGTCTTGAAGTAACAAGAATTCTAAGTTGTTCTTTCCAAATCTCCAAATCTCTAGCTTAAATTCCTAATTGTCTTGCCCTTCTCTTTCTCTAACTCAAGTTCTCTCTCTCACTCTATATTTGAGCTCAAGAAGATGATAGAATAAATGATTTGCTAAGCTTATATCATATATTTATAGGTTGGATTAACTTAAGCTAATTAATATTAGAGTTCATTTAATATAACTTAATAATTAATTTACTCTAATTATTTGGATTCGAATCAAAATCGAATTAACCTTACCATAAGGTTCTAAAAATTTTAAATAACGCATTGACCTAGTCAATTTCATGTTCAGTTGCTGATAAGGCTTTCAAATTCCATATTGAAACAAAAATTCAGACAAATATTCTTACAACAGACAAATATAAATTCACATAACATGCAAAACACAGAATTAACACATAATTATTTAATTAGAGTATCAGCTAATTACGAATTGGAGTTGTCACAATATTGGGCCATGGGTAGACTTTGAGTGGGCCGCGGGCCGGTGGGCCAAATTTATACCCCTATATGCCAATCCCTTAGGGTTATGACTTCCATCAATTGGGATAAGCCTATTTTGTGTTTAACAATGATATATTTTTTAACATATTTATAGGGAAATTCTATTATACACATCATCTGCCATATGCACAATTAAGTTATACACTACAACAAAAATAGTCTTTAGAAATGAAAACTAATGACGAAAATAAATTTTGTCACAGAATACGTATCTTTTAATGACGAAAATAATATTTCATCTCCAAATGTATCATTTTTAGAGACACAAATAAAATTTCGTCACCAATCTAAATACATAATTAAAAAAATTACGTGACGAAATTATTTTTCGTCATTATTTATATTTTTTTTGTCACTGAAAATTTTCCCGCTATTTTTTCGGAGGGCGCCAAAATTTTGAGACTTTTGGTGACGAAACAATTAGTCACAAATTATAAAATTATTAATGACAAATATAGTTTTGTCACTAATAATTTTTAATATTTTAATATCATTTAGTGACAAAACTATTTTTATGGCCAATATTTTTATCTTTGTTGAAGAAATAATTTTATCACCAATAAATGATTTAGTTGCTAAATATTTTAGAGGGAAATGAAAATATATTGGCACCTATGGAAGTAGATCTGTTTTTCTTAAAAATAAATTTTTTAAAAAAAGAAAAAAACTGTTATGATTGGATATACATACAGACCTCACACACATACACACACACATACACACACACACAATAATTTCTCCATCAAACCAAAATTTCACACACACACACACACACACACACACCTTATACTTATTCACGAGACTGAGTTTTCTCACCGCCGCTACTAATATTTCATCTATTCACACACATCACCGGTGTACCGATCGGCTCACCGCCGACAGCCTTTCCTCACCGCCGCCGTTGGTTTCTCATTTCCTTACTGCCGATCGTTAGCCTCTCATTTCCTCACCGTCGCTGCTGTGCCAATCTACTTACCACCACCACTGTTAGTCTCTCTCTCTCTCTCCGTTTTTTCATTCAGTTCATGCACATACCTTTCTTTTATAATTATTGTCTAACCAAACAAGAAGGAAAGGACACCCTCCCATAGGATACTCCAATGACTTAGGTCGCATTCCCTTAATAAAAATACTCAAGTTCAAGCCTCCTTAGCTTATCTATTAAAAAAATGTTACTATAAAAGGGTTAGTTATTACCAACTTAAACAAGATGAGGGATATCTCTCACTCACTACTACAAAAACAGTTAAAGATCACACTTTAATAAATGAAAATATCTCACTTTTATTGAAAGTGTGATAAAAAAAAAAAATTAGATTGATATTTTAATCACACTTGATTTGATTAAGTGTGATAATATTTATTTTTTATGTCACTTTCAATTAAGTGTGATTATATATATATGGATTAATCACACTTTCTAATTAACATGTGATTAAAGATCACAAAAGAAGAATTAAAAATATCTCACTTTTATTAGAAGTGTGATTAAAAAAATTAAAATGATTTTTTAATCATAATTAATTTAATGAGCGGGATAATATTTTTTTAATCACACATTTTAAAATAAGTGTGATTATATATATATATATATATTTATTTATTTTCATCATAGTTCATTGTATATAATTTTTCAATTTAATTTTTTATATAAAATAATTATTCCGATATTCAAGCTCATGAAATTGCTTTGGTAGAGAGAGAAAGGGCTGGTCAATTTCTTTCTAGGGTTTCTAGCGCCTCTCCATCTCGCCTCTGCCGCCGATGGCCACCGATCGACGTGCCTCTCCATCTTCCCTCTTGATCCTCCTTCTTTCCTTGCTGATCGGCGCCGCCGCTGCTCTTGCTAGTCGTTGCCGTTGGCCTTTCCAGCGTTGTTTCTCCTCTCACCGTTGCTGCTTTTTCCCGATTTGGTTCATGGCTCTCTTTATGCTCTCTCTCTGATTCAATCATCATGTTTTGTAAATTCTTTGATTACAATGTGAAATGTCTTTGTAATTGAACTCTCAAGTCTTGACTGAACTGTGCATTGAAGAACATTGGTCTGGTAATTTGAGTTAGTCGTCAAAAATAAAAGATAATAAATAGGATGGAATCAAGAATTCTCTAAATCAGGTAATTTGAAAGGCCATTTTTGTTTGTTTGTTTTTCCCCACTCGCTTTGATGATTTTAAAATGTTACATGGCTTGGAGGCACTTAGATTGTGCTTAGCCCGTGTATGAAATGGAGTTTCTTCTCATTATAAGTGACTTCAATTAGGATAAAATTTATGTGACAGTAGTTTTATATATATGCATCTGAGATGGTAATTTATATGAAAATTGGGCCAAGCTGGGTAATGGGCCGTTATGGGCCACAGTACGAAGGGCTAAGTAAAAAGGCCATGAAGTTACTCTGGTCCAAAAGAGGCTTGAAGTTACTCCGGTCCAAAAGAGGCTTGAAATTACTCCGGTCCAAAAAAGGCTTGAAGTTACTTCGGTCCCAAAGGGCTTACGGTAAGCTCGGTCGTCACACATGAAGTTATCCCGGTCGGGATCACGGTATTGGTTATCCCAGTCAAGACATACCATGGTTAGCACCGGGAGAAACCGAGGTAAGAGCAGTGAATGGAAGAGCCGAGCTAAAGTTAGCTCAGTCTAGTCTGCGGTTTAGCATAGCCATGCTTACCTCGGTCATATTGGAGTCCGACCATGGTAAAACCATCTCACTTGGTTTAAGCAGTGAGGAGGGTGTTGAAGGATAAGCATTATCTTTCGGGAGTATGACTCCTAGGAGGACTCTACATGGAGGAGTAAGAGTCCTAGTAGGATTGTGCCACGCGGAACCTATAAAAGCTCACAACATCACCTATGGAGAGGTAACACAACTTTTGATTCTCGAATACACAGAGCTTTTTGTCTATTTGTCTATTTTGCTGACTTAGGCATCGGAGAGGTATCCGGCACACACCCGTCGGCAACTCACGTTTGTGTTTTCAGGGAATAAATCGACGACGTACGGAGTAGCGCAATCTTGATCAATAGGATTATACGGGAAGAATATTTTGTGCCCGTACAATTGGCGCCGTCTGTGGGAAAATTAGACTAGAACAAAACCTCTTGATCAAGCTTTTCCTCTTTAGAAACAATGGCGCACAACGAAGATTTGCTGCAGTCCGCCATCGACGGACAAACACCAGAGGGGGGTGCAAGGCGCGAAGGCCTACCTTCTATCCCTCCCATGGCGGACTTGGAGCCACAATGACAGAATCCCAGGAGGGATGCAAGGGGGAGGAGGAGGACTAACAGCCCCCGTCACTCTCGTTCACAAAGTCCTGACAGACAAAGGCGGAGGATTGATCCTCAAATTCTGGAGGACCGCGTGAAGGAGCAAGATAAATTAACAAGGAAGATGACGGCGGACATGGAGGCCATGAAGCGCCAGATCAAGGGAAAAAGGATGGCGACAGGAGAGGGGCGCAGAGGCAATGCACCTTCTCGCCACTCAGAAGATTGTAATAGACATACCACGACATCGCAAGTAGAGAGTAGAAGCCTCAGGACGAGCGACACTCAATCAGGGACTTCCAGAACTCGTTACTCCAGGTCTGAGAGAACGAGATCACTAAGGTCTTACACATAGGGAAGTACCTATCGGCCCTCACACTAGCACCAAACATCATCCAGGCAGACGGAATTGCCTAGATTGTCCGACTTACAGACCGTGCTTGAAGAAAGGGCGCGACAAAAGGAGGATGCCAGGGCACACGACCCACACAGAGTTTCAGCCCTTCGGCGGTTGGCTCCTCGAACGCATGGAAGCGTCGAAGTTGGAATGCCAGTACCACACCTTGCCTACGAACCAACAGATAAAGCATTGGCAAGACTACATAGCTTGCCGTTCGTTCCGGCGATTGAGAACGCATCATTACCCTCAGGCTTCATCTAGCGTAAATTTACCACGCACGAAGGAAAGACAGACCCTTATATGCACCTAAGCCACTTCCGCCAGGTTATGGCGGTATATCGACTAAACGAGGCTTTGATGTGCATCCTCTTCCCATCAAGCCTTGGTGACCTAGGCTTGACTTGGTTCGAAAAACTTCTAGAAGGCAGCATAGCCTCCTGGGCGCAATTGGCGAGGCGTTCATAATAAGGTTCAGAACGAACACCAAAACCCCAGTGGAAATTGATCAACTGCTCTCCATCGACATGGGCGAAAAAGAGTCATTAAAATCCTACAATAGCCGCTACTAGGAGACCTTCAACCAGATTGGGGACTGCCCCACCAATCTCGCCATCGCACAATACAAAAGAGGCTTTCCAATCGGGAACAGACTAAAGGACTCAATCACTATGACACCGCCTCTCACAATGGAGGCCTTAATGGAGAGAGTGCACCAGCACATTCGGGTTGAAGAAGATGGCGCCCGTGCTAAAGCAAAGTCTAGCACGACGGCAGTATCGGATAAAAAGACCGCGGCAAAGATCAACGCGGTAGAACGTTCGAACAAAAACAGACGAGGCAGGCGGGACAACGGAGAAGACCAGGATAAAAGATGGTTAAGAGTCCGCACTGCCATTACCACGATATTCAAAAAACCAATCTACCGGATTCTAAGCGAGATACACGATGAACCTTTCGTCAGATGGCCTGCCAAGCTAGGAGAGGCTCAGAAAGACTATGACGAAAGATCACAGTGCACATTCCATAAAGAAAAGGGGCACCGCACTGAAAATTGTACACCATTGAGACAACATCTAGAGGAGTTGGTGCTGCCGATCACCTGGACAAATACATTGAAGGAGGGGCGCAGCCAGCCCCCCAAAATGACAACCACCCGAACGAAATGCCAATAGACGCCTCACCTCAAGGCGTGATAAACGTAATACATGGGATATGCAAACCTGAGCGCGTATGTGAGCTTAGGGGCATGATCAAAAAGGCTGAGCACTTAAGGGAGGTTCTAAGTGCACAACCCACAATCAAGAAAGGAAGAACGGAGGCCACGAACGTCATGTCTTTTTCAGACAAGGACTTGGAAAGAATATATTGCCCTCACAACGATGCACTGGTCGTCACCCTCCGCGTCAAGGACTACGACGTCAAGCGAATTCTGATAGACCAAGGTAGCTCGTGTGAGATAATGTACTACGACACCTTCAAACAATTGAAATTAGAGGACAAAGACCTGGCACCAGCTGTATCCCCCATGATCGGATTCAACTCAATGCCAGAATGGCCAGTCGGCAAAATTATCCTGCCAGTCAGGGCAGGAAGCGTGACAAAACAAGTGGAATTTTAGGTGTTGAAGGTCCCTTCCACTTACAACATAATCTTGGGAAGAACATGGCTCCATGCCATGAAATCAGTAGCATCATCCTACTATCCAGTAATTCGGTTCCCCAACGAAGCCGGAGTAATTAAAGAGGTCTATGGAGATCAAATTATGTCCAAGCAATGTTTCGTCACAATTAATGGCAGCCGCGCTGCCAAGGGATATGTTCACTCGGTGGAAGAACCTGAGAGCAATGAAATGTTTGCAGATGTCGGCAAAGTAGCTGATCAAAAAATAGTGGAAGACTTGGTAGAGGTAAGAATAGATGAAAAGAACCCGGATAAGTTCTTTTTGCTCGGTTCGTCGTTGTCCAGCACTGAGAGATTAGAGGTCTTGGAATTCTTGACCTCTAACATCGAAGTGTTCGCCTAGACACCCTACGACATGCCAGGTATTGATTCAAACTTCATCTATCACCAACTTAATGTCCACCCATCTGCCAGACCAATCATTCAGCGCACTCGTAGATCGGCACTCTACCACGCCGAGATAGTGGCGGAAGAAGTGGGAAATCTGCTAGAAGCAGGAGCTATCAGAGAGGTGCATTACCCCAGATGGATTTCCAACACAGTCGTGGTACCAAAAAAGAATGGCAAATGACGTGTCTGCGTCAACTATAAGACAGTCAACAAAGCATGCCCAAAGGACAGCTTTCCCTTACCATGGATAGATCAACTGGTAGACCTAACGGCAGGGCACAACCGACTTAGCTTTCTTGATGCGTACAGAGGCTGCCATCAGATCGCCATGTACGAACCAGACCAGGAGGTCGCATACTTTACAACTCCAAGAGGACTGTATTGCTACAAGGTCATGCCTTTTGGCCTAAAGAATGCAGGGGCAACATTTCAACGGATGGTCACCAAGATGTTTGAACCATTGTTAGGCAGAACAATGGAGGCTTGCATCGATGACATGGTGGTCAAGAGCAAGGATGAGAATGACCATCTAAGGGACCTAGGTGAGATGTTCCAGATTTTGAAGAGACACAAGTTGCGCCTTAATGCATCTAAGTGCGCGTTCGGTGTAAGATCTGGCAAATTCCTGGGCTTCCTAGTGACCAACCGGGATATAGAGGCAGACCCCTCCCAGATCAAAGCTATTCAGGATCTGGAGAGGCCTAACTCAGTAAAAGAAGTACAGCATCTCACCGGCATGGCAGTTGCACTCAACCGATTCATTAGCCGGTCGTGAGACAGACTACGACTATTTTTTCAAGCGTTAAAAGCCAAGTTCGAGTGGGACGAAGAATGCGACCGCGCTCTGGAAAGCTTGAAAGAATACATGTCTTCTCCACCACTACTGGTGACCCCAATACCTGGAGAAGAACTCTTCCTGTACCTGGCCGTCTCTCAGCATGCAATTAGCGCAGTATTGGTTCGTGCGGAAGGAATCCAACATCTGCCCATCTATTATGTCAGCAAAACATTGCTGGGTGCCGAAACAAGGTACTTGCCACTGGAAAAACTGGCCTTGACCTTAATGATGGCCTCAAGAAAGTTATCGCACTACTTTTACGCCCACACCATAGTCGTCTTCACAGCTTTCCCATTAAAAGCTTTATTTGAGAGGGCGAACTTTTCTGGGCAAATCTTGAAGTGGGCAGTAGAGTTGGGACAATTCGACATCAATTTCCAACCCAGAACCACGTTAAAGGCCCAAGCTTTGGCAGACTTTATTACAAAATTCACCCCAGGAAGTCATCATATCTGCCCAGTCGACCTGACTGACACAACCGAACCAGGGATAGAAGTTGACGTTGGAATAGCGCAACCCCTGGTGCTGGATATTCAGTCAAACCCCAAGGCAGACCAGAGAAAGTAAGGAAGAAGCGAACCATGCTACACCCCGCCAAGACTCACCAACAAATAAAAACTTGGTTCAACCAGATAGCAAGGAGCAGACAGCAAGCATGGACCTTGAAGAAAACACCAGCAATATTCTCAACCCCACGACATCATCTGATCCCTTCACTTGCTGGAAGTTGTTCGTTGGAGAGATGTAGAAGCTCTTCGTGGACGGAGCATCCAACCGCCATGGTGCAGGACTTGGCATAGTCCTCATCTCACCAGACGGCCTAGTTGTGGAGCAAGCAATCAACCTTGGCTTCTCAGCATCAAACAACGAAGCGGAGTATGAAGCACTCCTTGCAGGTCTCAAATCAACATTCTACATGAAGGCCACCAAGCTAATGGTTTACAGCGACTCACAGCTGGTGGTAAACCAAATTTCTGGCGACTACGAAGCAAAGGATGACAGAATGGCTAAGTACCAAGACTTAGTCAGAAACGAGATCAAAAGATTCGAAGCTGTAAGGATAGAACAGATTGGCAGGGAGGAAAACAGCAGAGCAGACGAACTAGCAGGCTTTGCTTCAATGGCAGATACATCCATCTCTCATCCGTTGCTAATTGACTACTTACCAAGACCAAGCATTGAAGACTCGGAAGCAGAAGAGGTATGTTGCGCTGAACTAGGCCCCTCATGGATGGATCCCATCATACTATTCTTAAAAGACGGCGTCTTACCGGAAGAAAAGAAGGAAGCCAACAAAATTAGAGCAAAGTCGCAGCGATTTTGGCTCTCCCCTTCTATGGCATTGTACAAAAAATCATTCTCAGGACCTTATTTAAAGTGTGTTCACCCCAGCAAAGTGGAAGCATTCTTATTCAAAATACACAAAGGGGTGTGCGGAAGCCACCAAGGAGGAAGATCGTTAACTTACAGAGCCATTTCGCAAGGATACTGGTGGCCTTACATGCAAGCAAACTTAGAGAAGTATGTAAAGAAGTGCGAGAAATGTCAGAAGTTTGCACACTAAATACATCAGCCAGCTAGAGAGCTCCTACCACTAACCAACCCATGGCCCTTTGCAATGTGGGGCTTGGACATAGTAGGACCACTTCCAACAGCACTCGGAAACAGGAAGTTCTTTCTCACGCCAACAGACTACTTCACAAAATGGGTGGAAGCATAGGCATTGGCATCAATCAAGGAAAAAGATGTGAAGAAGTTCGTCTTGCAGAATATCATCACTCGGTTCGGCATACCTAAAGCCCTAATATTAGACAACGGCACTCAGTTTGATGGCAGAATCTTTAGAGGCTTTTGTGAAGAATACAAGATAGAGTTCTACAATTCTACACCGGCGTATCCCCAAGCAAATGGCCAAGCAGAGGCATCAAACAAAGTTGTCTTGGATGGATTGAAGAAGAGGTTAGAAAAAGTAAAAGGGAAGTGGGCTGAGGAACTGCCTCATGTTTTGTGGGCTTACCGTACCACACCTCGGCGATCAATTGGAGAGACACCATTCTCTTTAGCATATGGCATGGAAGCGGTAATCCCAATGGAAGTTGGCCTCCCCACAATTAGAAGCGAAAATTTTGATCCAGACTTGAATAGAGAGGCCATAACATTGGAACTCGATCTCACCGAAGAATGAAGAGAAAGAGTGTTGGTTCACATTGCCTCATACCAACAAGAGTTATCCAGGAAATACAACAAAACAGTGCATCCAAGGCAATTCAAGATCGGAGATTGGGTGCTGCGCAAAATAATGGAAAACATCGTGGTTTCGGGAGATGGCAAGTTAGGGCCCAATTGGGAAGGACCTTACAAAGTGGTCGGATTAGCTAGCAAGGGGGCATACCACTTAGAAGATGAGGACGGCAAAGCAATTCCCAGATCACGGAATACTGCAAATCTCAAGTTATTTTATTTTTAGCTTTTTTTAAGTATGTGTTATTTTTCCCTTTCTCAATAAAACAAGTAGTTTCTTTTCAGTATAGCTGTTTCCTTCTGTAAAAGATTGTTTTAGTAAGTTAGGGGCATTAAAAACATAGTTGGCTGAAAAAACCAACACCCCTCCTAAGCCCAGGGTAAGGATCCAGGCTGCAGGACGTTTGATCAGAATAACCAAACACTTTACTCTAGTTTGGTTGGAAAAACCAATCTAGAGGTTGGCTGGAAAAATCAACACCCCTCCTAAGCCCAGGATAAGGATCTAGGCTACAGGACGTTTGGTCGGAATAACCAAACACTTTACTCTAGGTTGGCTGGAAAAACCAATCTAGAGGTTGGCTGGAAAAACCAACACCCCTCCTAAGCCCAGGATAAGGATCCAGGCTGCAGGACGTTTGGTCGAAATAACCAAACACTTTACTCTAGGTTGGCTAGAATAACCAACACCCCTCCAAAACTCAGGATAAGGATCCAGGCTGCAGGACGTTTGGTCAGAATAACCAAACACTTTATTCTAAAGTTGGTTGGAATAACCAATTTAAAGGTTGGCTGAATTAAACCAACTCTTAGTACTCTTCAGTCGAAGTAAGGATATCGGCTAAATAGTGGTTGGCTGGATTAAACCAACTCTTAGTACTCTTCAGCCGAGGTAAGGATCTCGGCTAAAGAGTGGTTGGTTGGATTAAACCAACTCTTAGTACTCTTCAGCCGATGTAAGGATATCGGCTAAAGAGTGGTTGGCTGGATTAAACCAACTCTTAGTACTCTTCAGCCGAGGTAGGCATCTCGGCTAAAGAGTGGTTGGCAGCTGTAATAAATTTCCAAAGTATAGGACCAAGATATTTATCTCGACTGGAAAATGTTAGTCTGTGTACAAAAGTGAATGCAGGTATAGCACAGATCGAACAAAAAGATGCAAGGTTTTTTCATTCAAAAGCAAGGAAAAGGTACAAGAGTTGGGGACTCAGCCTGGTTACAAACTTTTTTGTCCAACAAAAAGAAGAAAAAACAAAATCAGTCAAACAGATCATCAAGATCAGCATCAATATCAACACGGAGCCCGATTTTAGACGGTAGCACGGTGTCGGTTGAGAGCTCGGTGTCAGCTGGAAGCATGGTTTCAGTCGGCAGCTCGTTAGTCAGGTCTTCCACCATTGGCTCCAACCGAGCTGATTGATCGGCAGGATCATTGACAACCGGGGTGTCATTAGGCTCGATTTCTTTATCATCATCTGAACCCTCAAGGAATTATTTCTGAAGTGTAGCAGCGTACTCTGCCAGTGAGCTCGGTATGAAGTACTGAGGAGGATTTAATACCTCAGTCTCAGGTCCATAACCGAGCTGCACCACGGCCCCGCGCCAACCGCACTTAAAAAAGAGATCCTTCGCAGCCTCACACTGCTGGACGTAGAGGGCTTCGCCTTCCTTAAAACCCCGGAGTTTGGCATCCTTCACACTTTCCTTCAGCTTGGTGATCTCGGTGTCCTTCTTCTTCTCAAGCTTTGCAAGCTGGCGCAAATACTTGTCTTTCAGCTCAATTGCAGCCTTTTGTTTTTTAGCTTCAGCCGAGCTAACAAGACTGGTCAGGCGTTCTCGGTTTTTAGCTCGGCTATCTCCTTCCTGGCCTCTTCTAGCTCGGCGTTTTTCTCGGTTACTTCGGCCATGGCTTTCCTTGCGGTTTTTCGAAGCTCCAATACACGCTTGTGAGCAATATGGTTCTTTTGCAAGGCCTGGAAAAGAATGGGAAGTGACTTGTAGAAAAATCGAGTAGAAAATAGTGCAAAATTAGAAAAATCAGCAAAGGAAGTTACTTATAAGCACCATGGATTTGGTGGCCGAATGGATGGCCTTCAGCTCGATCAAATTTTTGTGATGCTTCATGTCTGCTGGTAGGCAAACACTCTTGGCAAGATTAAATGCCATTAGGTGATCTTTTTCAGCGACCACTGAGGCGGTGTCCTGAATAGCTCGGTTCTGGAAAGTGATTTTGGGAGCCCACTTGGAGGAGCCAGCTTGGTTGGAAAGCTCCGGTTGCGGGCTTGGTGGAGGGCTTGGTGGAAGAATGGTTTCGTCTTCATCAACAAGGTGTTGCTCGGTTTGGGTAGTCCGGGCACGCTTGCTTGGGCGAGATGAGGAGGGTTGTTGAGATGGAAGGGTCACCACGGTTTCTTGAGTCTGGATGGGTGGTGGTACCTCGGCTCAGTTTGTTTCGATTAGGAGGGCTCTTACTCTGTTCCTCTTTGCCATCTCTTCTTCCGCAGTAATTCAGACCAAGTTGATTTTGGGCAAGGTTGGATCCGGTTCAGAAGATGCCTCCAGCAAGAAGTCTGTTACTCTGGCTTTTTGTCGACTGCTGTATCTGTACATCGGTTCAAAATTCAGTAGCTTGGCCCAACTTCTTTTAGGATATCGTAGTGCGGCGCGAAGTATGTTTAGATTGGGGTAGCTGTACAGTGACTTGAGGTGGGTTGAATCTGCATAAAGAAGACAATTGTCAGTTCGGTTTAGGAACAAGAAACTGAAATAAAGGAAGGCATGCAAAGAAGCCGAGGTAGTTATACCGGGGGTTCCTTTCTTCCAAGTTATATTGCGGCCTGGGATCTGGGCTTGGTGGTCTTCAAAATTCCCAGATACCCAGAAAAAATCGTCATCATTTAAGTCTTTGTACGGTGTGTCCTTTATTATTTTCTCTCGGTGGCGGCGTATTCTTAGATAATAGACCCAGCCATCTTCTTTTGATCCTAGGGAATATTAGTGGAAGAGTTCAGCTAAGCCGAGGTTAATGCCAGCTTGGCGGTTTAGCTCGGCTATACCATTTATTATGCGGTATGAATTTGTGGAGAGTTGGGTAGGGCATATCCTAGTTTGCCTAAGGAATTCACAAAGTAAAGACTGTACAGGGAATCTTAGTTCGGTTTCTATAATGGACAGGAGGGTAAAAGGTACAAAACCTTGGTTTCCCCATGGTATGATATTTTGTTTGGGTAAGGTGAGATGGACATCGTCAAGAATGTTATACTCCCTTCGGAATTCGGCCAAGCCACCAAGTGTGTCTACTAGAAACCTATATTTACCCATTCTCTATTAAGTTATGAATAAATTAAACTGGTGTTAGCTCAGTCGGAAAAAGGCGTTGAGTAGCTCGGTTAAGCCCTCAAAGGAAGGCCTGGGCAACCTAAAGTTTGCAAAGTGAAAAGAAAAGTGTTAAGCACAGATCATGGGACAGTGCTAAAAGAAATAAAGGCAAGATAAATATAGTCCTAGCTCGGTTTGTAGAAGGGATTTGGTATCCCGGTTTGTGCAAAGGGTTTGTTATCTTGGTTTGTGCATGGGTTTTGTTAGTCCAGTTGAGCCTCTAGGGGCAGCGCTCTTAGTTCGGTCTGAACTACGAAGGCTGGTCTAGCCCCAGGTTATAGCTCGGCCGTGGTCGAGACTATTAAGCACACTATTACGCGGACTTAGTACGGTTTGTTAGCTCGGCAAAATTAAATCAAAAGATGTTTTACTTATTGAAATTACTGGTACAGTGTTAGTTCGATTGGTAAGTCTGGCTAAAGTGACATCAACTACAAACAGCTTTTTAGTTCGGTTATACTGTGATTTTGGATCAAAATTAATGTTTTTCAGTTTATTCATGGAAAATTGGAGGTTCTATTACATGGCTCTTCAATGAAAGAAAGGTATGTGTTTTGAAAAAACAGACAAAATACATGTATTATAAAAGCAAATGCGAAAAATAACAAAAACAAGGTAGATTTGAGTAAACTAGGTCAAAAGGAAGAAATCGAAGATGGACGCAATGGCAGTGAAGAACATGAACTCAGCAAAGTTCAGGGTCGAGAAGAAATAGAAGCCCAGAGAGAGAGAATGAAGGAAATGAATAGTAGGTTGATAGATTCAAAATGAAGAGTGTGTTTTGTGTAGAAGGAAGGACAAAAAAAGAGCGAGACTGTTCAAAAAGCACGGAGTACGAAGACGGCGTGATAGCTGCATTGGGCCAATCAGGGTGGCCCACGTGTCATAGGAATGGGAAACGATTCAGTGGCTGTGATTGAAGAGACGTTATGACCAGACAGGTAGAGTCCGGTGTAAATTTAGTTCGGATAGAAAGGCTCAAGTGTTTGTCTCGGTTGTGCGACTAAAGTTTTATAGCTCGGTTGGAAGGCTGAAACTTTTTAGCTCGGCTGGTAACAGGTAATCCCTATCATGTTGTGCAGATGGAATCAAGGGGCAATTGAGAGGGTAATTTATATAAAAATTGGGCCGAGTTGGGTAATGGGCCGTTATGGGCCACAGTACGAAGGGCTGAGTAAAAAGGCCATGAAGTTACTCCGGTCCAAAAGAGGCTTGAAGTTACTCCGATCCAAAAGAGGCTTGAAATTACTCCGGTCCAAAAAACGCTTGAAGTTACTCCGGTCCCAAAGGGCTTACGGTAAGCTCGGTCGTCACACATGAAGTTATCCCGGTCGGGACCTCGGTATTGGTTAGCACCGGGAGAAATCGGGGTAAGAGTAGTGAATGGAAGAGTCGAGCTAAAGTTAGCTCGGTCTAGTCTGCGGCGTAGCATAGCCATGCTTACCTCGGTCATATTGGAGTCCGACCATGGTAAAACCATCTCACTTGGCTTAAGCAGTGAGGAGGGTGTTGAAGGATAAGTATTATCTTTCGGGAGTATGACTCCCAGGAGGACTCTACATGGAGGAGTAAGAGTCCTAGTAGGATTGTGCCACGCGGAACCTATAAAAGCTCACAACATCACCTATGGAGAGGTAACACAACTTTTGATTCTCGAATACACAGAGCTTTTTGTCTATTTGTCTATTTTGCTGACTTAGGCATCGGAGAGGTATCCGGCACACACCCGCCGGCTAGCTCACGTTTGTGTTTTCAGGGAATAAAGCAACGACGTACGGAGGAGCGCAATCTTGATCAACAGGATTATACGGGAAGAATATTTCGTGCCCGTACAGCATCTATCTTTTTTCTTCATGTTTTCTACGGAATGGCTGTTAACATTACTAATAAAAGTTTATGCAAAACAACTTGAACTGTGGCTCGATGAATTTGAGTGGTTGTATTTTGGCACTTCATCTGCTGCCTAAGATGTGGGCCTTTATAATTGCTGGTAGTTCAAGTGTTTGTAATTACTTCTTGTTTTTAGGTTCACTAACAAGATCACTACATTTATTAGGAAAATATACATACGTTAATGTAGTTTACATGTATGCAAGTAAAATTATGTATACATATGCATGTATAGGTGTCACTTGGCTCTCTGTTTGTTGGCTATGGGTGAAAAAGATTTTAGGGAGGGAAAGTCCCTACGTAGAAGCTTTTAGATTTGTTGGATAGATGGATTGTTTTGATTTTGTTTATTTTTTTTAATGTTTTATACATGGTTTGTGTTGTGGCCCCCTTTTGGTGAATTGAATGCTTGAATGGAATATATTTACACATTGAAACAAAAAGATTAGAAATCAGGAGTTAAGAAACTAGTGCTTCCGTCTAATGTATTATCTTTTTATATCACTTTAGGTAGTTTGTCTGTTTTCCTGATTGTTGTGGTTGCTCATGTCGCATCTAATTGTCTCTGGAAACATCTATTCGCTTTTGTAAATATTGAATTTTGCACATTTAATATGATTATAGGTAATGAATGGTTAGTAAGATAAATATAATAGTTTTGTACCAATAGCAACAGTACTTTTCTCCATGCTATTTTGGAGTGTGTATGTAGATAAGAATGGTGCTGATTGCTAGTCATGCAACATGCAATCTGCTTAAGTGGATGTGTCTTGTAGTAGCTGTAAATCTAACTTTTAAGTTTATTGCCTCTAGTTAAATGTTTACTTAATTATTTTTGCTTTGAGTCTCATCCTATTTGAAAAGCATCCATCTTTGATAATTTAGCTTCTTCACAAACCAAGTGGGGGACGATTGCCTAAATATTAATTCATTCAGCCCCTGTTATAATTAAGAACCTTGTGCACTACGTATGACCTTTATTTTTAATGTTCCTGTTTAATATCAAAGAGTTTTCATACAAGTTTCAGAAATGGGTTCCATCAACTTGTTTACTTATTATGGCTAGGATTTTGGGTTATCATGGAACTCTTGTTTGTCGCAGGTCATACATTTTCAATTTTTCAAAGTTTGCTATTTCATGATAATACACTTGATTTTTCTAACAGTCTTGATAAGTATGTATATCTTCTTTACTAATTTTTCTTTATTCTAGCAAATCGACAGTAAACCTTTGTTATATTCATTGTGTTTATTCATAGGCTCCAAGGAATCTTGATGAAGAAACCTATGTTCCTGCAATTGCTATTGTTGGATGACCAAATGTTGGTAAAAGTAGCACTTTGAATGATTTACTTGGAGAGGGCATAACATATGTTAGTCCAATCATTGGCACTACTCGTGATGCTATTGACACCGAATTTACTGCACCAGACGACCAAGTTTGATAAGTTTGAAAATGTGGAGTGCTACTACTCCTCAAAAGTTCATTGGCTACGATGAAAACATGATTTTATACTTAATTTTTATATTTCCCCTTTGTTTTGGCAGGAATTCGGGCTTATTGATACTGCTGGAATTAGAAGAAGGGCTGTAGTAGCTTTATCAGGTAGCACAACAGAGGCTTTATCTATTAACCGAGCATTTCGTGTTGTTCGTCGTTCTGATGTTGTAGCACTTGTCATTGAAGCCATGGCCTGTATCACATAACAGGTAATTTGTCTTCAGCTTTTATGTAGATAGAATGGTTCTTGAAAATGGGGCTCATTAAGTGTTTGGGTTATGAGGGTAGAAGAGGGTGGGAGTGGACTGAAGCTGAAGGAAAATCTCTCTCTCTCTCTCTGTCTCTCTCTCTGTGAAAATTAAAACTGTGAAATATATTCCCTCAACTGTAATTTGATCTTGTCATGATGAGTCATAATAGGGTTGTGTATTTTATTAAAAGAAAATGGGTTGGAATTGAGTATTTTATTTATAATGAGTTTTCTGGAAATAAGATTTTAATCTTGTCAAGTGTAATTTTATTTGACTTTCTTGTTGTTAGCTGATGAACCTTACCTTTGTGAAGAGAGTGAAGGTGAGATAATTTTTTTAACACTGAGTCAAAAAATGCACTTTTCTAACATTTAAGCTTGAAAATAGGCTATCGGGAGCCAAAATTGTGTAACAGTCACGACAAGACTCGAGAAACACCTCAAACACCTCAAGAGGGACCAAAGTAAGTTGTGAAAACTTACGGAACTAGCACGGGACTCCCGATTTGAAAACTAAATCAAAAAATACACTTTCCTAACACTTAAGCTTGAAAATAGGCCATAGGGGTCCAAAATCGTGTAACAGTCACGAAAAGGCCAGGGAAACACCTCAAACATCTCGGGAGAGACCAAAGTAAGTTGTAGAAACTTACGAAACTAGCACAAGACTCCCAGTTCGAAAACTAAGTTCAAAAATGTACTTTTTCACACTTAAGCTTGAAAAATAGGCCATCATTGGCCAAAATCGTGTAACATCCGTGAGACGGCCTAGGTAACACCTCAAACACCTCGAGAGGACCAAAGTAAATTGTGGAAATTTACGGAACTAGCACGGGACTCCCGGTTCAAAAATTAAGTCCAAAAATGCACTTTTTCATACTTAAGCTTGAAAAATAGGCCATCGGATGACAAAATTGTGTAACAACCATGAGACGGTCCGAGTAACACCTCAAACACCTCGGGAGGGACCAAAGTAAGTTATGGAAACTTTCGGAACTAGCACGGGACTCTCGGTTTGAAAACTAAGTCGAAAAATGCACTTTTTCACACTTAAGCTTGAAAATAGGCCATTAGAGATCAAAATCGTGCAACAACCACGAGACGGCCGGGGAACACATCAAACAACTCCGAAGGGACCAATGTGAGTTTTGGAAACTTACGGAACTAGCACGGGACTCCCGTTTTGAAAACTAAGTCCAAAAATGCACTTTTTCACCGTTAAGCTTCAAAAATAGGCCATCGAAGGCCAAAATTGTACAACAGCCATGAGACGGCCCGGGAAACACCTCAAACACCTCGGGAGGGACTAATATGAGTTATGGAAACTTACGGAACTCGCACGGCACGCCCGATTCGAAAACTAAGTCCAAAAATGCACTTTCAACGACAATTAAGCTTGAAAAATAGGTCATCGGAGGCCAAAATCGTGTAATAGCCACGAGGCGGCCCGAGTAACATCTCAAACACCTCGGGAGGAACCAATGTGAGTTATGAAAACTTACGGAAGTAGCACGAGATTCCCGGTTTGAAAACTAAGTCCAAAAATGGACTTTTTCACACTTAAACTTCAAAAATAGGCCATCGGAGGCCAAAATTGTGCAACAGTCACGAGACGGCCAGGGAAACACCTCAAACACCTCGGGAGGGACCAATGTGAGTTGTGGAAACTTACGGAACTAGCACGAGACTCCCAGTTCGAAAACAAAGACCAAAAATGCACTTTCAGCGACAATTAAGCTTGAAAAATAGGCTATCGGAGGCCAAAATCGTGTAACAGCCACGAGGTGGCCCGGGTAACACCTCAACCACCTCGGGAGGGACCAATGTGAGTTATGGAAACTTATAGAAGTATCACAAGATTTCTGGTTTGATAACTAAGTCCAAAAATGTACTTTTTCACACTTAAACTTCAAAAATAGGCAATCGGAGGCCAAAATCGTGCAACAGCCACGAGACGGCCTGGAAAACACCTCAAACACCTCGGGAGGGACCAACGTGAGTTTTGGAAACTTATGGAACTAGCACAGGACTCTTGGTTTGAAAACTAAGTCGAAAAATGAACTTTTTCAAACTTAAGATTCAAAATAGGCCATCGGAGGCCAAAATCGTGCAACAGCCACGAGACGGCCCGGGAAATACCTCAAACACCTTGGGAAGGACCAATGTGAGTTATGGAAACTTACGAAACTAGCACAGGACTCCCGGTTTAAAACTAAGTCCAAAAATGCATTTTTTCACACTTAAGCTTGAAAATAGGCCATCGGAGGCCAAAATCGTTCTACAGCCACGAGACAGCCCGGGGAACACCTCGATCACCTCAGAAGGGACCAATGTGAGTTTTGGAAACTCACGGAACTAGCACGGGACTCCCGGTTTGAAAACTATGTCAAAAAATGTACTTTTTCATACTTAAGCTTGAAAATAGGCCATCAGAGGCCAAAATCGTGCAACAGCCACGAGACGGCCCGGGAAACACCTCAAACACCTCGGAAGGGACCAATGTGAGTTGTGAAAACTTACGGAACTAGCACGGGACTCCCGGTTTGAAAACTAAGTCCAAAAATACACTTTTTTACACTTAAGCTTCAAAATAGGCCACCGGAGGCCAAAATTGTGCAACAGCCACGAGACGGCCTGGGAAACATCTCAAACACCTTGGGAGGGACCAATGTGAGTTGTGAAAACTTACGGAACTAGCACGGGACTCTTGGTTTGAAAACTAAGTCGAAATATGAACTTTGTCAAACTTAAGCTTCAAAATAGGCCATTGGAGGCCAAAATCGTGCAACAGCCACGAGACGGCCTAGGAAACACCTCAAACACCTTGGAAGGGACCAATGTGAGTTGTGGAAACTAACGGAACTAGCACGGAACTCCCGGTTTGAAAACTAAGTTCAAAATGCACTTTTTCACACTTAAGCTTGAAAATAGGCCATCTGAGGCCAAAATCGTGCTACAACCATGAGACGGCCCGAGGAACACCTCATACACCTCGGGAGGGACCAATGTGAGTTTTGGAAACTTACGGAACTAGCACGAGACTCTCGGTTTGAAAACTAAGTCCAAAAATGTATTTTTTCACACTTAAGCTTGAAAATAGGCCATCGGATGCCAAAATCGTGCAACAGCCACGAGACGGCCCAGGAAACACCTCAAACACCTCGGGAGAGACCAATGTGAGTTGTGAAAACTTACGGAACTAGCACGGGACTCCCGGTTTGAAAACTAAGTCCAAAAATGTACTTTTTCACACTTAAGCTTGAAAATAGGCCATTGGAGGCCAAAATCGTGCAATAGCCACGAGACGGCCCGGGAAACACCTCAAACACCTCGGGAGGGACCAATGTGAGTTATGAAAACTTACGGAACTAGCACGGGACTCTCGGTTTGAAAGCTGTGTCCAAAATTGCACTTTTTCACATTTAAGCTTGAAAATAGACCTTCGGGGGTCCAAAATCGTGTAACAGCCACGGGACGGCCCGGGGAACATCTCAAACACGTCGGGAGGAACCAATGTAAGTTGTGGAAACTTACGGAACTTGCACCGAACTCCTGATTTGAAAACTAATTCAAAAAATGCATGTTAAATTGTATATTTTTATAGATAAGATAATAATTGTCTAATTTGCATTTTTTTTTATTTTTCTTTTGTGTTTCATTTTTTTGCAGATTCGAGATTTGATATGGACATGTTTGGTAATTTGGAGGGCAGATGGTAGCTCTTTTTGTGTTTTTGTTCATATTACCTTACATGTATTTTGGTTGCGTTGTAAATTTTATATTTTTGTTGGTATTATAGGGCATGTTGGGTAATTCGCCCTTGATATTTTATTTTTGTTGATATTAGTAGACATGTTTTGTTATTGGATATTAGGAGATGTGTTTGGTAATCCGCATGCGGTTGATATGATATTTTTGTGAATATCAGTAGACGTTGTTTGTGGATATTAGGAGACATGTTTATAATCCGCATGCAGTTCATATTATATTTTTGTGGATAGTGCTGAAATTGGATTGTGATATTTATGAAAATGAACAAATTTTTATATTGATTTGTAATAGATATTTTATTGAACAGATTATTGAAATGCGCAGGGAATTGTTATTGAAAAGAAAAAATTTTGGAAGAAAATAGTACCCTCATTTTCAAATTTTTTAATTTTTATTAGTGACGAAATAAAAAATGTCGCTATTAGTTTTCAAAAAACATGACGAATATTTTTGTCACTAATGATATAATACAAAACAAATAATTTTGTCACATTTGCTGAATATTTCGTCGCTAAATTGAAATATTTGGTGACAAAATATTTTTGTCATTGAAGAATTTTATTTTCTGCTCATTTTAGTGACGAATTTTTTTGTCGCCTTAATCCATATCATTGGTGAGAAAAACTTTCGTCACTAAAATCTATTTGATGATGAAATATTTCGTCACGAAATAAAATATTATTTAGTTTTGGTGACGAAATTGATGTTATAGAGGACAAAAAATACAACTTTTAGCGACGAAACATTTCGTCGCCAAAAATAAAAAATAGGCGACGAAACTGTTTTTCGTCGCTAGGTACTTTCAGCAATAGCGTATAGGCCACGAACGTGGTGACAAAGTTTTTTCGTCGCAGATCATTTTAGTGACGAAATTTTGATGTTTGGAGACAAAATCAGTCTGTCACCAAAGGCCTTTTTTGTTGTAGTGATACCATTTTTTGTTTTAGTTATGACTAAGTTTTTCCATTAGTTATGACTTATCAGATCTTTGATTATACCTCATGTATTGTTTAGTTATAACCTTTTTTATTTTTATTTTTTATTTTAGTTATGACTCAAAAAATATGAAATTATATTATTTTCTTCTTTAATTGTAGGATACATATGGTACACACCCTTTGAGGGTTGGATATGGACCATATTCTTTCCCCTCACTTGGCTACCATTATTCATCGCTACAACTATTACACCTTTTACCCTTACCAACAATAGAAGAAAAAATAAATTATAAATTCTTCCCATCTTTCATATTTTTTGTCCGATAGCTTCTCACACCTTTACTTCCCACAACAACCAACACCCAGAACCAAACTACCCATTCACCAATCACCACTTCACAACCTCACAACCATCGCCATTTCTCTACATCCCATAACCATTGTTTGTTACTCCACAATCACAACCATCCTTAGATTATGTCGTATGTCACTCTATAGAGGTGAAAATTGATCAACAAGTACAACATTTGTCTTACTCATCTCCATGTATCAATTGATGTGGACAAAACCGTAGTTATAGACAATGATATGCACAAAATGAATCAAACAATTAGTCAGCATCTCCATAGAGGAGGTCACACAAAACCAAGAAGCACACAACCATGGAGCATGTTAGATGACTATGAAGACTATAATTAATTTGATGAATATTTTGTTAGTGGGTCTTGTGAAGGACATGAGTTCAATTAATTACTTGGTTGTCGAAGAAATAATAAGGTGATGGGAGGCATTGATGGTAAGCGACAATTATGTGTGGCTTCTAGTAAAAATGGGATGGATAGAAGGTGAGAAAAGCAAAACAACGAAAAATATATAAATAGTAAAGGGTTGTGGATGATGGGGTTGGTTGGCAGCAATTGTAAGATGGGAAGAATGAATGAGAGATTAGAAAAACAATAAATAAAAAAAAGGGAGATGGCGGGATTGATGAGTAGCCTTAGAGTGTTGGGTATACCTCCTTATTAGAGTATATGACTCAATTAATTTATTAAAATATTTAGTTTGGTTTAGTGTTGGTTATAATATATTTTTAATATAATATACCTAACTTTTGGAAGCCCAATGGATATTTTATATTCAGTTTGATAGCAGTAAGGATTTTGATAAAAAGCCCAAAATTCAACAATATATATAAATATTGTCTTTGCTCTTCCGAAAGATAACGCGGCTGTTACAACATTGGAAAATCAATTTGGTGGTTCTTGGTTTATGCAATAACCATAATAATTGCTTTATCCTCTGTGTTCGGTGGATATTTTCAATTGGTGGTTGCTATAAGGCTTTGATCCTTTTTTCAGCTGGTTTAGGGAAGTTATTTTGGGTCTGCTTCAACTCTGATTTCAAATACTTTTGTTCATCTATTTGATGAGATCTTTCCTCTTGATTATATGTGATTATTTGGAATTCACCTAAGGGTGGTTTTATGAGACTATTCGTGTCTCGTTTATAATCGTTTGGAAACTTTTTGGTTGATAATGAAATTGGATTTCGATCCCGTGGACGTATCTCACCTTAAGGGAACCACAAAAAAATTCTTGTGTCGTTATTGATTTAATTTTTCCGCAATAGTTTTTATTTCCATTGACTGATTTACTTATGGAAAATCATATATTTTCCCTAACAACTGGTATCAGAGTTTACGGTTTATTTGAGTTTATTTATTTGTGTAAATCAATAGAGGGGAATGTGGGTCATATGTCTAGCTTCAATGGAAGCAATTGGGTAACTTGGAAAGCTAAAATAGAAGACCTATTATTTTGTAAAGATTTGTATGGGCCCATTGCGGGTGATAGTGGCAAACCTGAGGGTATGCAAGATGATGAATGGAAAAGCTTAATCGAAAAGCCTTGGTGTTATCCGTCAATGGATTGATGGCAATGTGTTTCGTCATGTTGATACTGAAGCTTCTGCACATAATTTATGACAGAAAATCAGTCACAAATAAAGCTTTTTTATTTCGGAAGTTGGTTAATTTAAAATATAAAGATGGCAACCCTATTCCGAAACATTTGAATGAAATAAAGAGTATTGTTAACCAACTTGCTTCTATGAAAATTATTTTTGATGATGAGTTGCAGACTTTGATGCTACTTAGTTCTTTGATTGAAAGTTTGGAGACTTTAACTGTGATAGTTAGTAATTCGGCACCCGATGACGTTGTTACAATAAGTCAAGTCACTAGTAGCTTGTTGAATGAAGAAACTAGAAGAAAATCAACGGGTTCCTCTCATTCAGAAACATTTGTTGTGAGAGGCCAAAGCAAAACAAGAGAAAGGAGTCAGATTCCTCATGGTTGTGATCAAAGCCGTGACAAATCAAAAGATAGTTCTTTTTCAAAGAAAGATATTGAGTGTTATTATTGCCATGAGAAAGGGCACACGAAGCGAGAATGCCAATAGCACAAGAACAAGGAGAAAATGTGTGACAAAAGTGCGGATAAGATGTAAGAACCTGAATTTTTAGGCAATTAATTAGTTTGTTAATAACAATATTAAGTCAATTAATAGTGATTATTAAATTATTAAATTATAATGTTAATAGCATCATGATTAATACTAATATTAAACTCCTTTAAATAAATTTATTTATCTTTATGTGATTAAATTTTTGTGTCTAAATATAATTGTGGAAATTAAATGATTTAAACAAATAATAACTAAGTTAGTTAGAGGATAATAAGGAGCATATTAATCAAAGTATTCCGCAACGGGTAAAAATTATCAGATCATACCTTAGGTGATAGAACCTGAAGCGAAGAATCTCGTGGGTAAATCACGTGCTTCAAGAATGCGAACAACGAACCCAGCAGTGGAGTAATACTACAATATGAGTATCACCCACACAAGTCACAGTGCAGAGGCTGGATCGTTCTCATATGGGAGAGAGTTAGAGAGAGAGTTTGGGAAAAAGGTTATGGGTAAAAAACCACATAACGTATGTGATATCAATATATAACTTAACCATATAATCTGATATATAACCATATATATCAATCTATCCATATCAGTTGATATGATAGATATAGATATCATGAGTGGTTATCCAAATAAGTTTTGAATTCAAATTCAAACTTACTTAGATAAGGTTCAAAGGGTCATGCCACATGGGCGCCCAATTTCTAACAGAGCAAAATATCTAGTGACTAGGTTATATATACATTGATTTTTATTTTTTGTACACACTCAAAAAAAAATTAAAAATTTAGATTTTTGGGCCGAGCATTTCTGCTGCCTTTTCTTCCCAAGGAGGCTTCTGTCAAGCCATGCATAGAAACGTACTCTAAGCCTATACATGTAGGTAATATTTCCCAAGCCAAGAAGGAAAAATAAAATAAAATAAAATAAAAATAGGCCTCCAAACTCATACAAATAGAACACTATCTCAGCCCTTTCATTTCTATACACACGGCTGAGGAAAAAGAAAAAGAGAGAAGAAACGAAAAGAAAAAGAAAGGAAGAGGAGAGGAGAGGGTGCTTGGTGGTCACCATTTCAAAACTAATTTTGAGAATAGTTTGTAAAAGCTCTTGAGGTAGGAATCCTCAACCTCTATCCTCCCTTAGATATTTTTTTACTGAATCTATATATTAAAAATATGCAAGAGTATGCATTGTTAATACACACATAGCAAGAATAACTTTATGCATGTTTACATTTTGATGGAATAATAATTTCATGATTACATGATTTTTATTCCTTCTCGCAAGCATAGATTAATGGTTTAGCTACTAATTTTATTTTCTTATGTGTTCAAATATTCTCTATTGTTTGAAATAATCTTGCATGGGGTAAAATGAGATAAGGTTGATTCACTTTTACTTAAAACTTACATTTTCTTCACTGTTTCAGATTTTATCCGATGTAAAATGCTCTAATAAATTAAAAGTAACTTGTGTCAAAAATCTATTTGTACTGGGAGTATATATAGGTGTTCTATACACATGTAAATTTTTATAAAATCATTGGACACCATTTTTTTACCAAAGTAAATATTTGTCCTAAGTGTTGTTTACAACACAGCAGATATAGTGACTTCAAACAGGTCCCATTTTCTCTGTAAATAGTATGTTTCTGCACAACCACTTGGGATAGTTAGATGTAAGAGTTATCTTTCATTTTCCAATGATTTCATAAAAAATGGATAAGTCTAAAAGGAGAAATTGCAGTTTTACTAAAATGTGACAGAATCTGTCCACTTTTTTTAGAAAATTTATTTGACCATCTCCCATTGGTTTTCAGTCTTCAAACTCTTTTGAAATATGTTCTAAACTCAAATATCTAGAAAGACATTCCGAACATACCTCTTTTTGACACCGTTTGAGACCCTTTTGTTTTTTTCAAACACAGATCACCTGGGCTGGACGTTGTTGTAGCTTATTGTCTTAGAAACCAGTTTTCTTTCAAATTTTATTTCTCCATTTTAAAATCATTTTTATCCTTGGTATTATTCGTGAAATATTTTCCTAAATCAATGAACTAACACCAGTTAAAATATTGTAATAATTGAACTTCATTTGATATGGGTTTCATTATTTTTAGTCTGACTATACGGTGCTCAAAAGAAGAAGTGTGAGGAATTCATTGAAATTTTGTGATGACTCCTAAAAATTCTATAATATTTATTTTGGTTACCATACATGATTATGTTGTGTTATATAAACCTTATGTCACTGTGGTTTGCAAACTAAAACTCATACATGCATCAAAATGTGAATTCGATGAAGTAAATAAACACGAAATTGAACCAATGCATTAAAGTTTAAAAATGATAGGGTGAGCCCGGTTTAGAGTCTTGCACAAGTGAGTTGCGAACCCTAACATGGCACGGGAAGGTATTTCAGCTCTTATTGGTATAGGCGATATAAGGTTGGTGGTGAGGGTGTCACGACATAGACCGTTCCCTTGAAACAGACCGTGATGTCACCACTCGGGTACATAACCTTGGTACGTGGGCGTCATTGCTAGTTATAGCAAGTAACATTTGAATATTTGACCAAGGAGGTGTCAGAATTGCCCGTGGTTATTGCTTAGCAGTTGAGTGGAAATAGTGCTCCACGAGGAGCTACTTAGATTTACCTGATAAACTAAATCTATGTGAATATAAAAAAAAAGTTAGCATTTTCCTTATGATAAAATACTGCTTCCGCTTGCTATTGTTCTTATTATCTATTGTTATTATTTTAACTAATAACATTCATATTATGTTATTAAACGCTGCTTGTTACTTTGTTACTACACATTATTCATTAATTGTGAGTGTTGTTATCGGGTTGTAATATCTTATTGAGCTCGTCGCTCATTGGCATTCCGGTTGCCCTGGCGTTTTATGCTAGATACTGAAGGAAACACTGAGGTATTGGAAGGCGACATTCAACCTTGGTTAGCTTGAAATGTGCCCAAGTTCCATAAACCCTTTTTCTAAATTTTTCTAGTTTTTCTCGTGTTTTTTTTTTTTTTTTTTGAATTTGTGTCTTTCTTTCATGTACTAAGACTAAGTTTTAAGTTTTATGTTTTATTGGAATTGTACTTTAAGAATTTTTAATTTTTGTGTTGTTAATTAATGGATGATGGTAAACCTAGTGGCAATATTGATGAGAAGTTCTTACTTAAGAAAATTGGTTTTAAGTTCTAAACCTTATTATAATGTCCTTAAATTTTGAGACGTCACATAAGAAGCAAAAAGACACAACGACGATTACTATCGATGATCTTATGGTCATTTGTGAAGATGATTATATCAATTTTGTGGGCCAAAAGAGCAATTGGGTGATTGATTCTAGTGCTTCTTTTCATGTGACTTTTAGAGTTGATTTCTTCACTATCTACACCAAAGGAGATTATGGTTGTGTTCAAATGGATAATGAAGGTTTGTCCAAGATTATTGGCATGGGTGATGTTTGCTTGGAAACAAATTTGGGCTACAAGTTGTTGCTTAAAGTTGTGAGGCATGTTCCCGACATTCGCCTCAATTTGATCTTTACCGAAAAACTAGATGATGAAGGCTACAACAACAAATTTGGTGATGAAATATGGAAGCTTACAAAGGGTACTTTGGTGGTGGTGGCTAAGTGCAAGAAGACTCATACACTTTATTCAATGTAAGGAAAAATTTGTAAAGGTGTTGTCAATGCATTTGAAGATGATACTTTTACCGAATCATGGCATAAGCAGCTTGGGTACATGAGTGAAAAGGGGCTACAAGTTTTGTTTAAGAAAGAGTTTTTACCCAGTTTGAAAGGTACACATCTTAAAACTTGTGTTCATTGTTTGGCGGGCAAACAACATAGAGTTTCTTTTGATAAAATGTTGCTTCTAGAAAAGAAAATGTTTTAGAGTTAATTCATTCAGATGTTTGTGGTCCTTTGAAAGTTAGAACACATAGTGGTGCACTTTATTTTGTTACTTTTATTGATAATTATTTAAGGAAAGTTTGGGCTTTTACACTACAAACTAAAGATCAAATTCTAGATGTATTTAAACATTTTCAGGCCATTGTTGAAAAAGAAACAGGCCAGAAATTAAAGTGCATCAGATCAGACAATAGTGGTGAATACATTGGGCCATTTGATGAGTATTGTTACAACTAAGGTATTCAGCACCAAAAGACAGTTAAGAAAACTCCTCAACAAAATGACGTTGCTGAAAGGATGAACCGCACCATTATGGAAAGAACAAAGTGTCTGCTTTCGCATGCTAAATTGCCAAAATCCTTTTGGGGTGAGGCAATGAGGACAGCGGTTAACGTGATCAATTTATCTCCTTCCTAACTTTGAATGGTGATGTCCCAGAAAGAGTTTGGACCGGTAAAGATGTATCTTAAGAGCACTTGAGAGTGTTTGGTTGCTGAGCTTTTGTTCACATTCCAAAAGATGAGAGGTCCAAGCTGAATAACAAGTCAAGACAATGTATTTTTCTTGGCTATGGGCGTGATGAATTTGGTTATAGATTGTGGAATCCGGTTGACAAGAAAGTTATTCGAAGTCGTGATATTGTGTTTCTTGAAGACCAAACAATTGTAGACTTTGGCAAAAGTGATCAACCGGAGCCAAAAACTAGTGATCTCATTGACATAGATCTGCCTCCTTCATCTTCAGTTGATGATGAAAATGGGGGAGATGTGTAGCCACCTATTGAAGATGTGGAGGATGATGCTACTCTAAATGAAGTTGAGCCCAAAATTGAAGAAGAGTATCCAATTCAAGAATCATCACCACAAGTTGAGTTGAGAAAATCTACAAGGGATCGGTAACCTTCGAAAAAGTATCCTCGCAATAAGTTTGTGTTGATATCCGATCAAGAGGAGCCCGAGAACTACCAAGAAGCAATTAAGCATGCAAAGAAAGGTGATTGAAAAAAGGCCATGGAAGAATAAATGAATTCCTTACTTGAAAATCACACTTATGATTTAGTGAAGTTGCCCAAGGGAAAGAAAATTCTAAAAAATAAGTGGGTTTTCAAATTGAAGAATGATGGCAAGAAGGTACAAGGCTTGTCTTGTTGTGAAAGGTTTTGGGCAAAAGAAAGGTATTGACTTTGATGAGATTTTCTCATCAGTTGTGAAGATGTCTTCTATTCGGGTTGTACTTGGCATGGCCGCAAGTATGAACCTTGAAGTTGAGCAACTTGATATGAAGACCGCATTTTTCATAGTGACCTTAAAGAAGAAATTTACATAGAGCAACCGGAAGGTTTTGTAGAGAAAGGGAAAGAGAAATTTGCTTGCAAATTGAAGAAAAGTTTGTATGGCCTCAAGCAAGTCCCGTGGCAATGGTACAAAAAATTTGACTCTTTCATGATAAATGATGGTTTTTCTAAAACCACTTCGGACCATTGCGTGTTTGTGAAAAAAATTTTGGATGGTAAATTTATTATTCTTTTACTTTATGTTGATGACATGTTAATTGTGGGTCAAGATTACACTATGATTAACAGGCTGAAATTAGAGTTGAGCAAGTCTTTTGCTATAAAAGATTTGGGGCTGGCAAAGTAAATACTTTGTATGAAAATTGTTCGTGACCGCAAAAATGGTCTAATTTGGTTGTTTTAAGAAACCTACATTGAAAAAGTTCTTGAAAAGTTCAATATGGATAAAGCAAAGTCAGTTGGTTGTCCACTTGCGGGTCACTTTAATCTTAGTTCGAATCAATGTCCTACACGTGAGAAAGATAAAGAAGAGATGCAGAAAATTCATTATACTTCAGTGGTTGGTTCTTTGATATACGTCATGGTTTGTACAAGGCTGGATATTATTCACGTCATTGGTGTGGTGAGTCGGTTTCTCTCTAATCTAGGTAAAGAGCATTGGGCTGCGGTGAAGTGGATTCTAAGGTATTTTCGAGGGACTTCGAAGGTGTGTTTGCGTTTTGGGAATGGTAAGCCGATGCTTGATGGGTTCACGGATTCTGACATAGGCGGTGATGTTGATTCTAGGAAATCTACTTCGAGGTATTTAAAGACTTTTGTAGGGGAGCTATGGCATGACAATCTAAATTACAAAAATGCGTTACTCTCTCAACTACCGAAGTTGAATTTATTGCCATTGCAAAAGCCTGCCAAGAAGAGTTATGTTGAAGAAATTTTTGCAAGAGTTGGGTTTGAAGCAAGATAGGTATGTGCTTTATTGTGATAGTCAAACTGCTATGCATTTGAGTAAAAATTCCACTTTTCATTCGAGATTAAAACACATTGATGTGAGATACTATTGGATTCGTGATGTGTTAGATTCGAAATTGTTGCAACTCGAAAAGGTTCACATAGATGATAATATTTCAGGTATGTTACCTGAGACTTTGTCGAGGGACAAATATTTAAAGTGTCAAACTTTGGCGGGTATAGTTGATGTCTCCACCTAAGTCGGTAAGGGGAGAATTGTTGAATATACCTCCTTATTGGAGTATGGGACCCAATTGCTTTATTAAAATATTTAGTTTAGTTTGGTTTGGTGTTGATTATAATATATTTTTAGAGGCCCAATGGATATTTTATATTCAGTTTGATAGCAATTAGGGTTTTGATAAAAAAAACCCAAGATTCAACAATATATATAAATATTGTCTTTACTCTTCCGAAAGATCGCACGGCTGTTACAACTTTGGAAAATCAATTCGATGGTTCTTGGTTTATGCGACAACCATAACAATTGCTTCATCCTCTGTGTTCGGTGGATATTTTCAATTGGTGGTTGCTATAAGGCTTTGATCCTTTTTTCGGTTGGTTTGGGAAAGTTGTTTTGGGTTTTCTTCAATTCTGATTTCGAAGACTTTTGATTATCTATTTAGCAAAGTCTTTCCTCTTGATTATTTGGAATTCATCTAAGGGTGGTTTTGTAAGATCATTTGTGTCTCGTTTGTAATCGTTTGGAAACTTTT
Source organism: Camellia sinensis (assembly GCF_055761805.1). Lineage (NCBI taxonomy): Eukaryota > Viridiplantae > Streptophyta > Magnoliopsida > Ericales > Theaceae > Camellia > Camellia sinensis. Next base: position 11,976,600 of record NC_138969.1, read on the forward strand.
TGGTTGCTAGTGGAATCAGATTTCGATCCCGTAGACGTACCTCTCATTGAGAGAATCACGCAAAAATTCTTGTGTCGTTGTTAATTTAATTTTTTCGCATTAATTTTTATTTCTACTTATTGATTTACTTGTGAGAAATTATATATTTTCTCTATCATAGTGGAATTTGGCAGGGTGTGCATTGAATGTAGTAGTGGAACGATGGTTGGTAGAGAGAATGCGGTTATGGTGGTAAGGAACCATTGTGGTGGTGATGAAGTACAGAGACAATGGGGCGTGCAGAGTGGAGGGGGAGAGAGAGAGTAAACTGTTTTTTTGTTGTAAATATTATGTTTAACAAAGACAAGGGAATTTCTATCAGTTTAACTTCATTTGTAACGCTGTTAATTGATAAGTGATAATTGGTAATTTTTCAAACTAGTAGAATAAATATACACTGGTCAAAAATCCCAAGGGAAGTGTTTATAATTTATTCTTATTTATTTGATACTGATAGTGAACTTGTGCTACACATCCATATCATTAAAAATAAATTTTTTTAGAACATAATTAAAGTTGCCTTGGTTACATATGTACTATAAAAAAAAATAAAAAAAAATACACCCATAACATATACACTAGAAAGAGCTCGTGTTATGCATGAGATGAAAATTTGAAATTAGTGATTTTACTTTCAAGTAGAAGTCTATATGAGCATAAAAGTGTTTCGTGGATGAGCTTCTTGAGTTTTTAAATTTTACACCATTCTTTGTTTGATTTGCCCTCATGTGTTGATGTCTGAGAGGTTGGTTTGATAATAATTTTTTAAAAAATTATTATTTGGTTTGATTTTTAGAATTTTTTTCTAAAAAACTAAAAAATAATTTGGTAAAAGAAATAAAAAAAATTAATATTTTTACATTATTTTATCTTTTGGGAGACCAAAAATAATTTTAAAAATTTTAACAGCATATTTTTTATATTTATTTTTATCAAATTAGTTTCTATTTTTTGAAAAAAAAAAATACTGAATTTTTTTTCTCAAAAACAAACCAAACAGGGCCAAAGTTGTTGCTAACAACTCATGCATTTGCCAATTGTTAAAAAAGCTATTTTTTTTTTTATTTTTGTCTTTAGTAATTTAAAAGAATTATTTTTAATTTTAAAATTCTTCCACATGTATGAAAAGTAAAGTTAAAAAAATTATTAAAATAATTGTGATTTTTATCAATTGCCAAACAAATATATATTTTTTTTTCTTAAATATATTTTTCCCACATTGCAGTTAAATAAATGGTTACTAAACTGTTGTGAATGTCTAACATTTTGAAGGGTAGTGTTAGGTCTTCTGAGGATTAACACGGAACTCAATTTAGTAATTTGAATAATTTATTTTGTTTAATTTTATGTATAGATTATTTATAAAAAAAATTAAATTAATTTAATAATTATAGTTATATAATCATATTATATTCATTAAATATAAAATTTAACAAAATAAACATATATACAAAACTCAATAGTGGACTGAAGAAGAGAGAGAATGAATGGGAACAATTTTATGAGTATAGTTGGAGGGTCTCGTGGAGCATTTGACAAATATAGCCTTTGTTTGGAAAACACTAATTTAGTATTTTTATTTTTTTTTTGATTAATTTAGTTTGATTAAATTAATTTCATTTAAGAAAAAAAAATTAATTAAAATTTTTTTTTTGATTTGGATATAATGGTTGTAAAAAGAAAAATAAAATGATTATAATTTAGATGTAATATTTTGTCTTATTAACTTAGTAGCGTATGTCCGTGCCTAATATTGGGATTAAAATATAATTGTAATGTATACGTATTATGTTTAAATTTATGGAGTCTGTAATATTTTTTAATAAAGATATTGAAAAAATATAAATAAAAAAAAAAAATTATTCTTCTTGAAGAATTTGTAACAGTTTTACTTGTACCAAACACTCTAAAATTTAAATAAAATAATAACTTCCCATAGTGTATACCCTCGTGCCTAAAGGCACGATGTAAATAATAATGAGATGAAAATGTAATTAAATATAATTTATATAATTTGTTACTAAAAATTTAATGGAAACATTTTTTTTTTAACGACGTTAGATTTCTCACAAATATATGTTAAGTATCTAAATAATCAAAACTACTTGATATTTTTTTTATTTTTTAATAAAAATAAATAAATTGTTAATATAAAAATAATTTTTTAAACAATAACAATCCTGTAGCATTATTCTTTAAACAATTATGTGCAATTATTTAACTAAAGCTACTTTTTCTTTTCTTCTTCTACTTCTTTTTGTTTTTGTTCTTTTTCGAGCAAAGCGCTCTGTCTCTCTTTTTCCTCTACGTCTCTCTCTTCTTATTTAAATTCCATTGTTGCTCAAGTTTGAGTTTCGAACGGGAGTCATAACCCAGTTAATAAACATTACGACACATTAAAAATCACAAGCCCAAACTCAAATCTTAGAAACACAAATTCAAACACAATAAAACGTTTTAGAAATCAAACCACATTTCAAAATGAAACCCATTCGAAGTAGATCGAAGAGAAATTTAAAATTCATAGTAACTTAAAAACAAATTATAAAATCATTATTATTAAAATTTATAAATTTATCATTAATTTGTATTTTTTTTCCACATTTTCCTCTAAATATAATGATCAAAATGGGTCTCTTAAATAAGTGTAAGGATATATTTTTAAGTACCAACACGTGACAAGGTGACGCCAACGTGTCAACCGAGGTGCCACGTGTCCTGGTCGATATGCCGAGGTCATCTCGGTTAGGTCGAGGTTATCTCTGAAGATATCAGAATCTGAGATAAGCGAATAAGAGATAAGGGACAAGAGTCCTAGAATAAAGAAGTGACTTAGCCAAGATAAGGATAAAGCTCTTAGAGAGTTTATCTTTATCTCTTGAGGAGTCCAAAGTAAGTACTGAACATGAATCCATAGAAGTCAGGCTTCTATTGGGATTAGGATTGAGGTAACTATAAAAGAAAGGCACTCCCATGGGTCTAAGGTACGCAATTTATATTCTGTCTAGTGAGTTAAGCACTATTGATTATCTTTGAGAGATATACTGACTTGATCGTCAGAGTGCCCCCGGGTGGACGAACCACCACCGGAATCTTCTCTTTCTGTTACAAGTTAGCCAGGTGTCATCTATTCTGCCAGTGTTCTTCAGCTGAATACTGAGTTGGGCAGTATGATCGGAAAACCACTCATACAATTTGGCGCCGTCTGTGGGAAAGAAAGTAGAATAGATGGCCAGTAACGGATAGAAAGAAAAGATTGGAGACGACACTCCTGCTGGGAGTGGGAGACCTATTGACCTTGATATCACAGGAGACAAATGTAATGCAGAAACTCGTGACCAGAATCACGAAACAAAAGACGTCAGCCAGACTGGCGACGCACCAAAGAAACCTGATCAAAGCAGGTACTACAACGAGGACAACCTCCAGGTTTGGAAGGATAGGTGCCTACAGAGGGACGAAGAGGTAAAAGAGATGGCAAACAAATTGGCAGACCTGCAGTCGGTCGTCAATTTCATAATGCAAAATAACGTCATGCAGCCACCGTTCCCACTGCAGGACACGCCGATTCCAGTGGCCAATGCCCAGAAGGGAGGGCAGAAAACAATCCCCGTAGCCCCTCAGCACAACAGGAGTGAAAGATACTCTCACCGACCTTCTAGGGAAGTCGGACGAAGAGAATCAAGAAGAGAAGAATCACAGAGGACGCATCGCACAAAAGAGGCAGACCCCAAAAGACATCGGCATGTTCAAGGGTAGGCACTGTGCTTCGACACAACTTGTGGAGAATGGTCGAAAATGGCTCACCACGAGGCTAAGAGTAGTATATCAAAAAGACTGAAGTCGAAAGATAGCCGAGCTCTTGGGCGGAGCAAAGAAGACTTAAGAGATTACCTCAAGAGGAAGCAACAGAATGTCGAAACCAAGGTAACCTCCCCAGATAAGCCGAGAACACCATTCTCGGTGGAATTAGACAGATTTGAGGCACCAAAGAGATTCAGTATGCCGAGGTTTCAAATATACGATGGTAAGTCAGACCCCAACTTCCACGTTGGACTATATTTGAACTTAATGGCATTGTATAGTGGGAACGAGCCGTTGCTCTACAAAGTGTTCCCCTCATCTTTCGGGGAGATTGCATCAGATTGGTTCCACAAACTACCGAAGGGAAGCGTGAAGACTTGGGAAGGTCTAGCCGAGATGTTTGTGGCCAGGTTCGTGACAAACAAGCTGCAACCATTAAGGGTGGACGCATTGATGGCTCTGAAGATCAGCAAGGATGAAGGCCTTAGGGCCTATGCAAAAAGATACTATGAGGTGTTCAATTGAATACCCGAATGTAATCAAGAGGTGGCGGTCATGTCTTTCAAGAACGGCCTGAAAGACAACTGTCCACCACGAAAGTCTTTGGCAAAGACATTGCCAAAAAGTATGGAAGAGCTCATGGCAAGAATCAAGAAGTATGCCAGAGCCGAAGGAGACACGTCGGGGGCAAAGGAGGTAAAACAAGAGAAAGGAAACGGCTCACCGAAGCGAGGCCGAGGTAACAATGGATCAAGCAAACAAGAAGCAGAACTGAGAGCCATACAAGCAGTAACAACTATGTTCCGAATCTCGATCTACAAAGTCCTGGATCAAATTCGGAACCAGCCCTATTTCAGAACGCCAGAGAGGACTCCAGGAGAGTTCATGGGAAGAAACGTTAGCAGATATTGTGCATACCACAATACAGATGGGCATACAACTCAGGGTTGTAGAGCCTTGAAAACACATTTGGAAGACCTGGTGAGACAAGGACATCTGAGAGACCTTGCCGATGAAACCAGGACAAGGGAAGAACGGGCAAGGTTGCCTCAGGCACCAACAGCCCCACCTCCTCCAGCACAGCAGCCACAGGTAGGAGGACCTCGGGTAATCAACGTAATCCACTCGAAGGTCAACGAAAACGAAATCCGATGAGGGACCCATAAGGTAAAACACCTACAACATGACTACCAAGTCGGAGAGAAAAGACATCGGGCAGAAGAGTGCCAGGGACCAATGATAACCTTTACTGAAGCCGACCTAGAGATAGTCCAACATCCGCATAATGATGCCTTGGTAGTATCCCTCCAGGTTGAAGAGTGTCAAGTGAAACGCATTCTGATTGACCAAGGAAGCTCTTGTGACATCATGTACGTCCGATGTTACAAGGAGCTCGGCCTTTACCCAGATGATATGGAACAATCCAATGGCCCAATGGTTGGGTTCAATGGAACGCCGACATGGCCATTGGAAACAGTAAGCTTGGAGGTGCAGGCTGGCACCAGGAAGATCAAGATAGAATTCACCATCATCAACACACCTTCCCCGTACAACATTATCTTGGGAAGGCTATGGTTGCATACAATGGGGGCAGTTCCCTCAACATTGCATCAACTATTGCGATTCCCAACAGAGCAAGGGATAGAGGAAGTCAAAGGCGATCAGCTGCAGGCGAAGAATTGCTCCATGGCAGCAATGAAATCTATCTGCAACATACGAAAGCCAAAGAAGGCAGAAATTGAAGATGAGGACGTGGAAGTCCTAGAAGACGTCGGTAAGGAGCCAGGCGAGAAGAGCGAAAAGGCACTGAAGAAAATCCTCGTCCAGGATGGGGATGAAGAACGCGTCTTTCTTCTCAGCTCGGGCTTAGCCGAAGAAGAAGAAAAAGAATTAGAAGCTTTTTTGAGAAATATTGAGGTGTTCGCTTGGACACCTTACGAAATGCCTGGCATCAACCCCGAGGTCACTTGCCACAAATTGAATGTTGACAGGTCGGCCAAACCTGTAATTCAACGAGCCAGAAGATCGACGTTGATGCACGTCAAAGCAGTAGATGAAGAAGTAGACAGACTTCTGGAGGCCAGGGCCATTAGAGAAGTACACTACCCGACATGGCTATCCAATATAGTGGTGGTAAAGAAGAAGAACGGTAAATGGAGAGTCTGCGTAGACTTCACCAGCCTCAACAAAGCTTGTCCCAAAGACAGCTTTCCTCTACCCAAGATTGACCAGCTAGTAGATGTCACTTCAGGGCATGGAAGAATGAGCTTCCTAGACGCCTACAGGGGGTACTACCAAATAGCCATATACCCCCTAGACGAAGAGAAGACCTCGTTCATCACCCCAAAAGGCCTGTACTGTTACAGAGTAATGCCTTTCAAGTTGAAAAACGCAGGAGCAACTTACCAAAGGCTGGTAACCAAAATGTTGAAACACCTGATCGGCCGAACAGTAGAAGTCTACATCGACGACATGGTCGTTAAGACCAAGGAGACTGAAAGTCATCTCGCCGATCTAAAAGCAATCTTTGAAATCCTTAAAACATATCGGTTCCGACTCAATGCATCAAAGTGTGCATTTGGAGTTGGATCTGGTAAGCTTTTAGGATACCTGGTGACTAGAAGGGGCATCGAGGCCAGCCCAGATCAAATCAAGGCCATCCTAGAGTTGAAGAGCCCGACGTCGGCAAAACAGGTGCAGATGCTAACTGGAAGGGCCGTAGCCCTGAACAGATTCATCAGCAGGAGCTCAGATAAGTGCAGACCTTTCTTCAACTTGGTGAAGAAAGCCACAGACTTCCTGTGGACAGAAGAATGCGAAGCCGTTTTGGTCGACCTGAAGAAGTACTTGACCACAGCTCCCGTTCTTTCAAATCCAGAACCTGGAGAGGAGCTATTCCTGTACTTAGCTGTTTCAGAACATGCGATAAGTGCAGTACTAATCCGAGAAGAAAAATGGGAGAAAAGAGTTATTCACTATGTAAGCAAAATCCTAGCCGATGCAGAAACAAGGTATCTACCCTTAGAGAAATTGGCACTAGCTTTAGTAATGGCTTCAAAGAAGTTGAACCATTACTTCCAGGCCTATAAAATTGTGGTGTTAACAGAGCACCCCTTGAAGTCCTTACTGCAACAAGGAGACCTGACAGGAAGAATAGCCAGGTTGGCAGTCACCCTAGGCCAGTATGACCTGGAGTACAGGCCAAGGCCAGCAATTAAAGGCCAAGTTCTGGCTGACTTCGTGGCTGAGTTCACACCAGAATCCATCGAACATCGGGCTCCGTTGAGCCAGGATGAACGATGTCCAGACAAGCAAGGAAAAACCCAAGCAAAGGCGAAAGAACAAAAGAAAGAAGAAAAACTCAGACTCTGCAGCATTTACATCGGTGACTCCTTTCGACTGTTCGTTGATAGGAGTTCAAACTGACAGGGAGCAGGGGCAGGAGTAGTATTGATATCCCCAGATGGGCAGGTACTAGAACAGTCAATTCATTTGGGGTTCAAGGCCTCAAACAATGAAGCAGAGTATGAAGCACTCATTACAGGACTAAAGTTGGCAGCAACAGTGCAAGCAGATGAGGTAATAGTTTTTTGTGATTCACAACTGATAGTCAACCGGACAACAGGCGAGTTTGTAGCCCGAGATGAACGAATGTCGGCCTATGCAAAGGAAGTCATCAGACTGTCAGCCTTGTTTCAGAACTGCCGACTACTTCAGGTAAGCCGAGATGATAACAGCCACGCTGATGCGTTGGCCAACCTAGCTAGTGCAGTACAACCTGGGAAAGCAAGGACAATAATGATTGACTACATGTCGGGCCCGAGCATTGAACCAATAACCACAAAGCATGAAGCAATGTGCGTAGACATGGGACCAAGCTGGATGGACGCAATTGTTGCGTTCCTAAAAGAAGGAAAGTTACCAGATGACCACAAGGAGGCACACAAGATCAGATTGAAGTCGGCGAGATTCAGTCTGACAGCAGAAGGACATCTCTACAGAAAGTCCTTCACTGGACCCTTTTTAAGGTGTGTACATCCTTTACAAGTTGAAGATTTTTTATATAAAATTCATGAAGGAATTTGTGGAAGCTACGCCGGGGGTCGATCACTCGCCCATAGGGCCATTACCCAAGGGTATTGGTGGCCTTAAATGCAAAAAGATGCAGAAGCCTACGTGAAGAAGTGCGAACAATGCCAAAGGTTTACACCTTGATACACCAGCCAGCTGCTAACCTGAACCCTGTATCCAGTCCTTGGCCATTTGCTCAATGGGGCATAGATCTCGTTGGGCAATTACCCCAAGCAACTGGACAAAGAAAGTACTTGCTGGTAGCAACGGACTACTTCACAAAATGGATAGAAGCTGAACCTCTTGCCAAGATCCGAGATGTGGACGTAAAGAACTTCATTTGGAAGAACATTATCACTAGGTTTGGAATTTCAAGAGCAATTATTGCAGACAATGGAACTCAATTTGACAGTAAACTAATCAAGAACTTCTGTGCAAAGTTCAAAATCAAGAACTACTTTTCAACCCCAAGCTTTCCACAAAGCAATGGACAAGCAGAAGCATCCAACAAAGTAATTCTGGATGGAGTAAAGAAGAGGCTGCAAGCAGCAAAAGGCAAGTGGGTAGACGAATTGCCCAATGTACTCTGGGCATATCGGACTACGCCGAGAAAATCAACAGAGGAATCCCCCTTCGCCATGGCTTATGGCACAGAAGCAGTCATTCCGCTGGAGATCGACATCTCGGGAATCAAAACCCAAGGAGCAGAGAACGGGACTAATGATGTAATCTTAGCCCGAGATCTGGATCTTTTAGAAGAAAGAAGAGAGAAAGCTGTAATCTAGCTCGCAGCATACCAGCAGTAACTTGCAAAAGCTTATAACAAAAAGGTCAATCCAAGAGAATTTTAGTTTGGTGACCTCGTCCTAAGAAAAGTCGTCGGTAACAAGAAGGATCCCAGAGAGGGCAAGCTTGGCCCAAATTGGGAAGGACCCTACAGAATCATCTCGGTACTGGTTAATAGGGCATATCGGCTTGAAGATAATAAGGTCAAAGAGTTGCCAAGACCTTGAAACACTTGTAATTTGAAATTTTTCTATCATTAGAATTTCTTTGTTCCTTTTCCATTTGCCGAAGTAAATAAATAAAGATTCAGTTCTCTTTTCAAGATACTTGGCATTGTCTCTAGAATACATGCATAATGAGAACCCAAGTGGAACTCAGGTTCACATTAGGGGCAGAGAAAAGAAGAATATGTTTAACACTTGTTGAAATTTGTGGACAATTTACAAGTTGAAGTTAAGCCGAAGTCATTGTTTAACACTTGTTGAAATTTGTGGACAATTTACAAGTTGAAGTTAAGCCGAAGTCATTGTTTAACACTTTTAAAATTTGTGGACAATTTACAAGTTGAAGTTAAACCGAAATCATTGTTTAACACTTGTTGAAATTTGTGGACAATTTACAAGTTGAAGTTAAACCGAAATCATTATTTAATACTTGTTGAAATTTGTGGGCAATTTACAAGTTAAGTTAAACCGAAATCCTTATATAACACTTGTTGAAATTTGTGGACAATTTACAAGTTAAGTTAAACCGAAATTGTTGTTTAACATTTGTTAAAATTTGTGGACAATTTACAAGCTGAAGTTAAACCCAAATTATTGCTCAAACACTTGTTGAAATTTGTAACAATTTACAAGTTAAGTTAAAACCGAGAAGTTTGTCTGTCCGAGGTGAGACACCCTGAGAAGATTACACAAAGAAGGAAGAATATGTTAAAAACATGCAGAATATTTTAAGTATAGAATCACGCAAAAGTAGTCAAAGAGAACACAGAAGTACAAGCACTCAGTAAAGGAAAGTTGTATTAGCATTCAACAAAAATGAGGCACATCGGCCATATGGAGGGCTTACATTGTTTCAAAAACAAAGAAAAACAAAGTATAAAAGAAAAGACACGAAAACTAAGATTCCTCAGCATCGGCAGTGAGCTGGGTTAGGACCTCGGAAGACTGTTGAGGAGTCACCTCGACCGTCTTCTCCGCTGCAAGCTCAGCATCAATCTCTTGCAAGGTTTCGTCAAGGCTCTTATCAGCAATGGCGACGTCGGCTGATGCCTTCTTAGGAGCAGCGTCTTCAGGAATCTCATCACCTTCCTCATCTTAAGTCAAGTCTAGGACTTACTCATTTTGAGGAGGGGACTTGACCCCAGTAGCATCTTTTGGCTTCCTCACAAAAATCTCCTCCTTAGATTCAGAATCACTACCAGATTGAGCAAGAATTGGAGTTGGGGCTGGAGGGAATGGGAGAAGAATGAGGTCGGCATTTCTGAAGGGCGAGTCCTCAGGGACATTAAGCTTCTTTAGAAGAGACATCCAACCAAGGGCGAAACCCTTGTTGCATGCCTGCTTCACTTGAATTTCATAAGCCTCCGTGACGTCGACCATACCTTGAGCATATGCCTTCTCATCGGCATCCTTGATTTCGGCTTCTTTCGTGGCCAAGGCCTCTTGAAGCTTTTTTTAGGCCTGCTCCATCTTTTCCTCGGCCTCTCTTTTTTGGGCCTCAGAGACCTTCCTAATGGCCTCGGCAGATTAGGCTTTTTCTTCGGCATCGGTTTGGGCCTTAATGGCGGCCTCGGCCTTGTCTTCTAACTTCTTCATTTTTTACTGTAAGCCTTTATTGGTCTTTTGAAGAGAAGAGAACTCCCTCTTCATCTCGGCCAACTTCTCCCGGTTCTCAAAAGACTGAATTGAGAAGGAATGAGCATACTGAATGGCATAAAATCGAACAAAACGAAAGTTATTAGAAAATTTTTAAGTATGAAAAAGAAGGAAAAAAGTGCCAGATGAAAGACACTTACTTGAACGGATCGCTGAAGTATCAAGGCATAGTTCTCATACTCGCTGAACTCGGCGTTTCACTCCAAATCGCCTGGAAGAAGCAGAGCAGTACTGAGCGTAATGCCAACATTGATATCATCGGCGCTATCGTTGGCCATGACTGGCTTATCTTCCAAGGTAATTTCGGGGGCCCAGGGGGCAGCAAGTTTCTTAGACCCCGAGGTCGTTACAGAAGATGACCTCGACTTTTTTGATTTGGGCAATTCGGATGGTTGGGCTTCAGAGTGCCTCTTCCCAGCAGAGGGTTGAGATTTGTCACTCTCAGCCAACTTGGAGATTGGCAGAGCATCCTCAAACTCAATTTGAGTAACTTTAGCCTTTGGCTGAGCCTTTTTTATTCTTTTCGGCTTCGGTGGAGGCAGGGTTTGTGTTGGTTGTGCATCAACATCAGAAGGGATGTTAGCCAAGAGATCTTTTGCAACTGGTTTAGGGCGACCAATCTCAGCAGTAGAAACTGATCGGCGTCGACGGTGGCGTTGGGATATTGGAATCAAGTATGAAGCTGAAGTTGACGGTTGCTCGGCTGGATCAGAGGTTGACCCTTGGTCTATCCAAGATGTGGATGCGGTCTGTGGCGTTGTGACAGAAGGTGGAGGAAGGCTTTTCTTCTTCCTCCTAGGGACGTCAGGCAAAGCTGACTTGTACATTGGAATAAAATTGAGAAGCAGAGGCGTCGTTCGTTTATAAACTGGCAGGTCCAAGAGTCTCTTCAAATCCTTGTTGGGAACGAAGGATTAACGAAAGCTCTTTGGTGGCTTAGGAACAGCTGCAAGAAAAACAAACACTAAGAAATAGATAAAGTATGAAAGACTTTAAAAAACAAGTAGGTATGAATCCAGGGCTCTTACCGTTGCCCTCTACAAAGACTGATCGAATGAGAGGGAAGAGATGGAGGTCTTCATCTGGGGCGAACTCCCAGTTCCCCGAAGTAATGAAATAATCATCCCCAGCTCCATTGTTGGAGTCAGGGAGGTCGGGGATCATTTTGTATTCAGTGGACCTCGGCTTGAGGTAGTAAACGTAGCCGGTGTCTTTTTTGAGGCCACACATAGTGTAGCAATACTGGATATCGGCTAATGTGATCCTAGCGTTCTCTTGTTTTGCTAAGGCTATGATACCATTGATGGTTAGATAGGAGTTGATGGAAAGTTGTATTGGGTTCAACTTGTAATAATGAAGTATTTCACGAAAAAGGATGTTGAGTGGGAGCTGAAGTCCACACTCAATGAAAGCTACCACAGGGAAGGGTATTGAGTGATCAGTAGGCATGATGGAGTCATCATCCCCAACCAACCTCAGATGGACGTCAGCTGGGATTTCAAACTCTTGCCTAAAAAATTCTAGCTTGGAGGGGGTGTCTACCCGATGTTTCCACATACCCATGATATCGGGATAACTAAAGGTATTGGATTTCAGAAAGAAGATGTTTCAAAAAGGGTAATTGCGACCTCGGCAAAAACCTAGGTTTGAGCTAGTACAGAAATTTGAAAAGGATGTTTCAGTTTTGCCCTAAATTCTGGGTTCTATAGATAAATCCCAAACCTAAGTCTATGGAAACAGAGTTGAAGGTACGAATCTGGAAAAGACACAAAAAACAGAAAACAAGAACGGAGTTTCAGAATCAAGAACAGAGATGGTCTATCAAGAGCATAAAGAATACAAGAAGTATAGGGCCAAGAATAGTGGCAAAAGTACAGGAAAGTGGTGAAGCAGTGCGTGTGTTCAAGATATGGCAAAGGCAAAATCGTGGAAAAAACACATTCAGATGTATGATTCACAAAATCGAATGTTTAAGCAAAGCAGTAATGGCAACAAGTTCAAGAAAAAATTAAGAAATTGAAATAAAGAAGGAATAGTATATTACCAGAGGAAGAACGAAGCCGGTGTTAAACGTTGCCGAGGTCAGACGACGGTGGCGGACCGGAGAATCAGCAAGAACCTAGTCAAAGAAAGTGAACGCCGGTGGCTGCAGAACTTTGGAAGCTTGAGCAATGGAGGATTTCGAAGGGGAAAGCAAGAAAGAAAGAGAAAGAACTTCAGACGCGAAAAGAGTAAAGTGAAAAGACGGGGGAAAAGAAAGAGTTTTGATTAACTTGAAACGACGGCAAAAAGGAAATTAATCATTCTAGAAAAACGAATCCGTCAGGCGGCGCATACAGGCGCAAAAACGATCTACAAGCACGTCCAGAGTACGATCCAGTAAGAAGAAGACGCGTGGCTGAAACAGTTGAGTTGTTTGTACATGACAGCTCACAAAATTCTTGATCTTTAAGAAGACATGTCGACCTAATATGATGATCTCGGATTAAGCCGATGAATTAGCATGAGGTACTGATATAGGTTCCATCACCTCAGAATGCCGAGGTAATAGAACTTAGGGGGCAGTTGTGGGGATATATTTTTAAGTACCAACACGTGGCAAGGTGACGCCGACGTGTCAGCCGAGGTGCCACGTGTCCTGGTCGATATGCCCAGGTCATCTCGGTTAGGCCGAGGTTATCTCCGAAGATATCGGAATCTGAGATAAGCGGATAAGAGATAAGGGACAAGAGTCCTAGAATAAAGAAGTGACTTAGCCAAGATAAGGATAAAGCTCTTAGAGAGTTTATCTTTATCTCTTGAGGAGTCCAAAGTAAGTACTAAACAGGAATCCATAGAAGTCAGGCTTCTATTGGGATTAGGATTGAGGTAACTATAAAAGAGAGGCACCCCCATGGGTCTAAGGTACGCAATTTATATTCTGTCTAGTGAGTTAAGCACTATTGATTATCTTTGAGAGATATACTGACTTGATCGTCGGAGTGCCCCCGGGTGGACGAACCACTGCCGGAATCTTCTCTTTCTGTTACAGGTTAGCTAGGTGTCATTTATTCTGTCAGTGTTCTCCAGCTGAATACTGAGTTGGGCAGTGTGATCGAAAAATCACTCACACAATACGGTTGTTAACTTAATTTATATATATAGTGAATGTAATCATTTATTTAATAGTGAATTTATATATAGTGAATAAATAGCAAATTTTTCAAACCAATGATGGGAAATGTATTTAAGCATGCAAGCAGGATATGGCTCAGGATCATAACTGTAATAACCCACGTTCATGTCTTAGTCATGTTCATGTGCATTTGCATGATTTCATCTTGTTAAGCTTGCATTTGTAGACTTAGACTTGTTTTGCCTAGGTAAAAGTCTCTGTCTTGTTTTGTGTTTATGTGATTTGCCTAAGTGTTGTATGCATGCTTTGTTCCTTCCTTGTTGTCTCAAGCCTAGGTCATGTCAAGCCTAGGTCATGCCAAGCCTAGGTCATGTCAAGCCTAGGTCATGTTAAGCCGAGGTCATTCCAAGCCTAGGTCATGCCAAGCCTAGGCCATGCCAAGCCTAGGTCATGTTAAGTCGAGGTCACGTCAAGCCTAGGTCATGCCAAGCCTAGGTCATGCCAAGCCTAGGCCATGCCAAGCCTAGGCCATATCAAGCCTAGGTCATGCCAAGCCTAGGTCATGTCAAGCCTAGGTCATATTAAGCCGAGGTCATGCCAAGCCTAGGTCATGCCAAGCCTAGATCATGCCAAGCCTAGATCATGTTAAGCCGAGGTGATTCCAAGCCTAGGTCATGCCAAGCCTAGGTCATGTTAAGCCTAGGTCATGCCAAGCCTAAGTCATCTTAAGCCTAGGTCACACCTTTGAACCTCTTACACCTAAGACCATCTTGGAACCACTTTGGTTGACCTCCACCTTCACCCTAGCATATTGGCCGAGATGTAATCGTCTAGGCCAAGGTGTGCACCACCTAGGCCGAGATGTTATCATCTAGGCGTTGTAGATCCTTGATCTTTGCACCTAGTGATCTTGTTCCGGGACTGGTATGACCTAGACCGAGGTGTGGCACATCTAGGCCGAAGTGTGGCACAGCTAGGTCAAGTGTTATCCTTCCTAGCCAAGATCATTGAGACCTTACTTACCGAAGCCCATGTCCTAGCCGAGATCATTACCTGCCAGAGTGCCCATGTCATCTTACTTGTTATATACACTTTGTCTTACACATGTCTTGTCTTTCTATCACCTTTTGAGGAAGTCCATTCCAGTAGTGCCACGTGTCCCAGTAGAGGGTTAAGTCAGTCGGCAGAGAGAGAGAAAACATTTCATTTGTCATATCTTTGCCTTTGAAGAGAGAGAAGCTCTAGGAAAGAGGAAGAAGTTCTTAGAGGGAGAGAGCTAGATTCCAAGACTGATCTTCACACCTTGAACCGTTAGATCCGTGCTTTGAGGTTAGATTCTTGATCTACTCTTGTTATTCTTTATGTTGATCCAATCACATTGCATGATCTAGCATGATTCATGAGCCATGCATTGATTTAAATCTTGTTTTAGAAAAAGAAAATGATGTTCTTGTGTTGAAAAAAAACCATGTTTTGATCCGAAAGTTTGTATCAAGATCCATGTTTTTGTGTTTGTTTTCGTAAGATCTTCAAGTATGGGTATCCAAGTCCATGTTTTCGAACTCATCTCATGAAATCTCAGATTTTGAATAAAGAAGTTATGATTTCAGCATTCATGTTCTTCATGTTCTTCAAGGGAGAAAACCCAGTTTTCCAAACTTCACCTTTCTTTAGGTGTGGTCACCGAGACCACTGTTGCATAGATCTCACACCTAGGCCAAGCATCGTGTGGGGATATATTTTCTGAGTCCCAACACGTGGCCAAGGTGACGTCAACGTGTAAGCCGAGGTGCCACGTGTCCAGGTCATGACGCCGAGGTAATATCAGTAAGGCCGAGATTATCTCTGAAGATATCGGAATCCGAGATAAGTGGATAAGGGACAAGAGTCCTAGAATGATGAAGGACTTTAGTGTGGATAAGGATAACACTCTTAGGGAGTTTATCTTTATCTCTTGGAGAGTCCAGGATAAGCACTGAGCAAGAGTCCATTGAAGCTAGGCTTCTGGGCATTGGCCAGGATGGCGACGTACCAAAGAAGACAGATCGAAGTGGGTACTACAATGAGGATGACCTCCAGGTATGAAAGGATAGATACCTGCGGAGGGACGAAGAAGTAAAAGAGATGGCAAACAAATTGGCAGACCTGCAATCGGTCGTCAATTTTATGATACAAAACAATGTCATGCAGCCACCATACCCGCTGCAGGACACGCCGATCCCAGCGGCCAATGCCCAGAAGGGAGGGCAGAAGCAAATCCTAACGGCCCCTCAGCATGCCAGGAGTGAAAGACACTCTCACCGGCCTTCAAGGGAGGTTGGACGAGGAGAGTCAAAGAGAGAAGAATCGCGGAGGACGCATCGTGCGAGGGAGGCAGACCCCAAAGAACATCGGCATGTTCAGGGGCAGGCACTCTTCTTCGACACAACTCACGGAGAAAGATCGAAAAGGACCCACCATGAAGCTGAGAGTAATATGCCGAAAAGACTAAAGTCAAGAGATAGCTGAGCTTCTGGACGGAGCAAAGAAGACTTGAGAGATTACCTCAAGAGGAAGCAGCAGAATGCCGAAGCCGAGGTAACTTCCCCTGATAAACCAAGAACACCATTCTTAGTGGAGTTAGACAAATTTGAGGTGCCGAAGAGATTCAGTATGCCGAGGTTCCAAATATACGATGGAAAGTCAGACCCCAACTTTCATGTTGGGTTATACCTGAACTCAATGGCGTTATATAGTGGGAACGAGCCATTGCTCTACAAAGTGTTCTCCTCTTCTTTTGGGGAGATTGCATTGGATTAGTTCCACAAATTACCAAAGGGAAGCATAAAAACTTAGGAAGGCCTGGCCGAGATGTTTGTGGTCAAGTTCGTGACAAACAAGTTGCAGCCATTAAGGGTGGACGCATTAATGGCTCTAAAGATCAGTAAGGAAGAAGGCCTTAGGGCCTATGCAAAAAGGTACTATGAGGTGTTCAACCGAATACCAGAATGTAATCAAGAGGTGGCGGACGTGTCTTTCAAGAACGGCCTAAAAGATAACTGTCCACTACGAAAATCTTTGGCAAAGACATTGCCAAAAAGTATGGAAGAGCTCATGGTGAGAATCGAGAAGTATGCCAGAGCCGAGGAAGATACGTCTTGGACTAAGGAGACAAAGTAAGAGAAGGGAAACGGCTCGCCAAAGCGAGGCCGAGGTAACAATGGATTGAGCAAGCAGGAGACAGAACTAAGGGCTACACAGGTAGTGACAACTGTGTTCTGAATCCTAATTCACAAAGTCCTGGATCAAATTAGAATCAACCCTATTTCAAAGCACCAGGAAAAGCACCAGGAGAATTCATGGGAAGAAACCTTGGCAGGCATTGCGCTTACCACATGAAAACGGGCATATGACTCAAGGTTGCAGAGCCCTGAAAACACACTTGGAAGACCTGGTGAGGCAAGGTCATCTGAGAGACCTTGTCGATGAGGCCAGAACAAGGGAAGAACAGGCAAGATTGCCTCAAGCGACAGCAACTCTACCTCCCTCAGCACAGCAACCTCAAGTAGGAGGACCTCGGGTAATTAATGTAATTCACTCGAAGGTCAGCGAAAACGAGATCAAGGGGGAGACCCAGAAAGTGAAACACTTGCAGCATGTCTACCAAGTTGGGGAGAAGAGACATTGGGCAGAGGAGTGCCAAGGACCAGTAGTGTCCTTTTCTGAAGCCGACCTTGAGATGGTACAGCACCCGCATAATGATGCCTTGGTAGTATCCCTCCAGGTTGGAGAATACCAAGTAAGGCACATCCTGATTGACCAAGGAAGCTCTTGTGACATCATGTACGTCCGATGTTACAAGGAGCTTGGCCTTCACCCAGACGATATGAAGCAATCCAATAGTCCAATGGTCGGGTTCAATGGAACGCCAACATGGCCACCAGGAACAACCAACTTAGAGGTGCAGACAGGCACCAGGAAGATAACAACAGAATTCACCGTAATCGACACACCCTCCCCTTACAACATCATTTTGGAAGGCCATGGTTGCATGCGATGAGGGCTGTTCCCTCAACATTGTATCAACTATTGTGGTTCCCAACAGAGCATGAGATTAAGAAGGTCAGAGGAGATCGGCTGCAAGCAAAGAATTGCTCCATAGCAGCAATGAAATCCACCTACAGCATAAGAGAAACAGAGAAGGCAGAGATCGAAGACGAAGACATGGAGGTCTTAGAGGATGTCGGCAAGGAGCCAGCTCAGAAGAGTGAAGAAGCACTAAAGAAAATCCTCGTCCAAGAGGGGGATGAAGAACGCTTCTTTCTTCTCGGCTCGGGCTTAGCCGAAAAAGAAGAAAAAGAGTTGGAAACTTTTTTGACAGTAAATATTGAGGTGTTTGCTTGGACATCTTATGAGATGCCTGGCATGGACCCCGAGGTCACTAGCCTAAACTGAATGTTGATAGGTCTACAAAACCAGTGATCCAACGAGCAAGAAGACCGACGTTGATACACGTCGAAGTAGTGGAAAAAGAAGTAGACAAACTTCTTAAGGCCAGGGCCATCCGAGAGGTAAATTACCCGACATGGCTATCAAACACAGTGGTGATGAAGAAGAAGAACGGTAAATGGAGGGTCTGCGTGGACTTTAGCAGCCTGAATAAGGCCTGTCCCAAAGATAGTTTTCCCCTACCCAAGATTGATCAGCTGGTAGACGCCACTTCGGGGCATGGAAGAATGAGCTTCCTGGATGCCTACAGGGGATACCATCAAATAGCCATGTATCCCCCAGATGCGTAGAAGACTGCGTTTATCATCTTAAAAGGTCTGTACTACTACAGAGTAATGCCTTTTGGGTTGAAAAATGCAGGAGCAACTTACCAAAGACTGGTAACCAAGATGTTCAAACACCTGATTGGCAGAACGGTGGAAGTTTACATCGATGACATGGTCGTGAAGACCAAGGAACCTAAAGGTCATCTGGCCGACCTTACAGTAGTCTTTGACATACTTAAAACATATCGGCTCCGACTCAATGCAGCAAAGTGTACATTTGGAGTGGGATCTGGTAAGTTTTTGGGATACCTGGTGACTAGAAGGGGCATTGACGCCAGCCCAAATCAGATTAAGGCCATTCTGGAATTGCAGAGCCCGACATCGGCAAAACAGGTACAAATGTTGACTAGAAGGGCTACAACCCTGAATAGGTTCATAAGCAGAAGCTCAAACAAGTGCAAACCTTTCTTCAACTTAGTGAAGAAAGCCACATATTTTTTATGGACAAAAGAATGCGAGGCCGCCCTGGCCGACCTGAAGAAGTATTTGACCACAGCTCCAGTTCTTTCAAATCCAGAACCTGGGGAGGAGTTATTTTTATACTTAGCAGTCTCAGAACACGCAGTAAGCGCAGTGATAATCCGAGAAGAAAAAGGGGAGCAAAGGGCTATTTACTATGTAAGTAAAACCCTGGCCGATGCAGAAACATGGTATCTACCCTTAGAAAAACTGGCACTGGCTTTAGTAGTGGCTTCAAAGAAACTGAACCATTACTTCCAGGCCCATAAAATTGTGGTGCTAACAGAACACCCCTTGAAGTCTTTGCTACAACGAGGAGACCTGACAGGAAGAATAGCCAAATGGGCAGTGGCCTTGGGACAATATGACTTGGAGTACAGCCAAGTTTTGGCTGACTTCGTGGCCGAGTTCACAACAGAATCTATCGCACATCGGGCTCCGTTGAGCCGAGGTGAACGATGTCCAAGCAAGTAAGGAGAAACCCAATCAAATAAAACAGAACAAAGGAAAAAGAAAAAACTCAGACCCTGCAGCATTTACATCGGCGACTCTTTTTGACTGTTTGTTGATGAGAGCTCAAACCGGCAAGGAGCGGGGGCAGAAGTAGTACTGGTATCTCCAGATGGAGAAGTAATGGAACAGTCCATTCGATTGGGGCTCAAGGCCTCAAACAATGAAGTAGAGTATGAAGCATTGATTGTAGGACTAAAGCTGGCAGTAGCATCAGAAGCAGATGAGGTAATGGTTTTCTATGACTCCCAGCTTATAGTCAACCAGACAACGGGCGAGTTTGCAGCCCGAGATGAAAGGATATTAGTCTATGCAAAGGAAGTCAATAGGTTAGTAGCTTTTTTTCAGAATTGTCGACTACATCAGGTTAGCCGAGATGATAATAGTTACGCCGATGCACTAGCCAATCTGGCCAGTGCAATACAACCTGGAAAAGCAACGACGATAATGGTCGAATACTTGTCGGGCCCGAGCATCGAACCACTGACCACAGAGCGTGAAGCAATGTGTGTGGACATGGGATCAAGCTGGATGGATGCAATTGTTACATTCCTAAAAGAAGGAAAGTTGCCAGATGACCACAAAGAGGCACATAAGGTCAGATTGAAGTTGGCGACCTACAAAAGATCTTTCACTGGACCCCTTCTAAGGTATGTACACCCGTCACAAGTTAAAGATTTTCTATATGAAATACATGAAGGAATCTGTGGAAGCCACACCGGGCGCAAATCATTAGCCCATAGGGCCATTACCCAAGGGTATTGGTGGCCCTACATATAAAAAGACGCAGAAACCTATGTCAAGAAGTGTGAAAAATGCTAAAGGTTTGCACCACTAATACACCAGCCAGCAGCAGACCTTAACCCAGTATCCAGTCCTTGGCTGTTTGCCCAATGGGGCATGGATCGCGTTGGGCAACTGCCCCCAAGCAACTGGACAAAGGAAGTACCTGCTGGTAGCAACAGATTACTTCACCAAGTGGATAAAAGCTGAGCCCCTAGCCAAGATCCGAGATGTAAACGTGAAGAACTTCTTATGGAGGAACATCATCACCAGATTTGGGATTCTAAGAGCAATAGTCGCTGATAATGGAACACAATTTGATAGCAAGCTGATCAAGAACTTCTGTGCAAAGTTCAAGATCAAGAACTACTTTTCAACCCCAAGTTTTCCTCAAAGCAATGGACAAGTAGAAGCATCCAACAAAGTTATCCTAGATGGGGTAAAAAAGAGGCTGCCGGCAGCCAAGGGAAAGTGGGTGGATGAACTTCCAAGTGTGCTCTGGGCATATCGGACTACGTCGATAAGATCAACGGGGGAATCCCCCTTTGCCATGACCTATGGCACAGAAACTGTCATCCAGCTTGAAGTTGGCATCCCTGGTATTAGAACCCAGGGAGTAGAGAACGGGACTAATGATGTACTCTTAGCCCGAGATCTAGACTTACTAGAAGAAAGAAGGAAGAAGGCTACAATTCAGCTCGCAGCCTACCAGCAGCAGCTCGCCAGAGCTTATAATAAAAGAGTCAACCCAAGGGAGTTCTAAGTCGGCGATCTAGTCTTGAGAAAAGTCGTCGGCAACAAGAAGGATCCCAGGGAGGGCAAGCTTGGCCCAAATTGGGAAGGACCCTACAGAATCACTTCGATATTAGGCAATGGGGCATATTGGTTTGAAGATAGTGAGGGCAAAGAGTTGCCAAGACCCTGGAATACTTGTAATCTGAAGTTTTTCTATCATTAAATTTTCCTTGTTGTTTGTCGACGTAATGAATAAAACTTCAGCAGAATTCTTCTATATTTTGGACTGATAAGGATACATAACGTTGTTTCTGGAAGACATGCATAATGAGACCCCAAGTGGAACTTAGGTTCACATTAGGGGGCAAAGAGAAGAAATGATGTTTAACACTTGTTGAAATTCTAAGAGAATTTACAAGTTGAAGTTAAACCGAGATGATGTTTAACACTTGTTGAAAATAGAGAAAAGTTTACAAGTTGAAGTTAAACCGAAATGATGTTTTACACTTGTTGAAACTTGAGAAAAGTTTACAAGTTAAAACCGAAATGATGTTTAACACTTGTTGAAACTTGAGAAAAGTTTACAAGTTGAAGTTAAACCGAAATGATGTTTAACAATTGTTGAAACTTAAGAAAAGTTTACAAGTTGAAGTAAACCGAAATGATGTTTAACACTTGTTGAAACTTGAGAAAAGTTTACAAGTTGAAGTTAAACCGAAATGATGTTTAACAATTGTTGAAACTTGAGAAAAGTTTACAAGTTGAAGTTAAACTGAAATGATGTTTAACACTTGTTGAAACTTGAGAAAAGTTTACAAGTTAAAGTTAAACCGAGGTGATGTCAAACACTTGTTGAAATTTGAGACAAATTTACAAGTTGAAATCGAGGTTATGCCAAGAAAAGTATTTGGATACTTGCCAAAGTAAATCATCATAACCGAGGTATGTTACCCTAAGAAGGTTGCACAAGATAGAAGTATGTATTAAAGATATGTAAATTATTCTAAGTATGAAAGACATACAAGAAGCAATAAAGGGAAGACAAACAATGCAAACATTCAAGAAATAAGTTGTATTCATGAAAAGACACATCGGCAACTTAAAGAGTTTACATTTGAAAGGAGAAACAAAGTACAAGAAAGGAAAAGCAAAACATAAGGCTAAGATTCCTCAGCATCATCAGTAGGCTGGGTCTGGATCTCGGAAGACTGCTAGAAGGACATCTCGGCCACCTTCTCGGCTGCAAGCTCAGCATCAATCTCTTGAAGAGTCTGATCAAGGCTCTTGTCAGCGAGAGGCACATCCAATGATACCTGCTCAGGGGTAGCTTCCTTGGGCACCTTCTCACCCTCCTCATCTTGAGTCAAGTCTAGGACTTGATCATTTAGAGAAGGGGACTTGGCCCCAGCAGCTTCCTTGGGCCTCCTCACCAAAACCTCCTTCTCAGACTCAGAGTCGTCGTCGGCGGGTTGGCTTGGAGTTAGAGGGAATGGCAGATGAAGGACATCGGCATTCCTAAGGGGGGAGTCCTCGGGGACATCAAGCCTTTTCAGCAAGGTCATCTAGCCAAGGGTGAAACCCTTGTTGCATGCCTGCTTCACTTGCTTTTCATAGTCCGCGGTGACATCGACCACCCCTTCGTTATAGCCCTTTTCATCGGCTGCCTTGACTTCGACCTCTTTGGTGGCCAGAGCGTCTTGCAGTTCTTTTTGGGCCTGGTTCATTTTCTCCTCGGCATCCTTGTTTTTAGGCTCAAGCACCTTTTTGATGGCCTCAGTAGAGTCCACCTTTTCTTCGGCATCGTTTTGAGCTTTGATGGCAGCCTCGGCCTAGTCTTCCAACTTCTTCATCTTGGATTGTAAACTTTTGTTGGCCTTTTGAAGACTGGAGACTTCCCTCTTCATCTCGGCCAGCTTCTCTCGGTTCTCGAAAGATTATACTAAGAATGAATGGGCATGCTGGATAGCCTAAAGATAAACAGAACAGAAGTTGTTAGAAAAAATTACGAGTATGGAATGAATAAAAAGAAAGAAAAACATTACCACTTACTTAAACGGAGCGCTGAAGCATCAGAGCGTAGTTTTCATACTCGCTCAACTCGGCGTTTCGATTAAGATCGCCGGGGAGGAGCAGAGCGGTACTGTCACGACCCGAACCCGCCCCTATGGGTTAAGGACATGACCGGCCAGTAATCCTGTAATTACCTACGGCCTCAGACCGAAACAAGAAGAAGACTTGTCAGAGTAGAGGGGCCAAACGGAAGCAAAAATTTAAAACTTTGTCCATAGAGCCGTGCTTATATGCACATCAAACAAACCATATTCAGTTACGTTAATAACCCACATCAAAAGTACAGTTCCATAAAATTCATTACAGACAGGATCATCCAAAACGAGTCAACCTATGACAGACTATTTGCAGATATACATAAAGTCCTTGCCGACAAGACAAAATATAATTACATAGCAAAAAGGCAAGGGTAGGTCTCAAGAGTGAGACGCAAGGCTGACTTCCGTAAAACTCAGATGTTTTCCTAGCAGACTTCACTGGGGCTGGGTTTGGACTTCCCTTGGCTCACCTACAAACACATGAATGAACGTGAGCGATAGCCCAGTGAATAATATCAAACATGTCAGCTATATGACAATATGTAGAACAACATGCTCCAAACGGCCTTGGGCCCGATTCATACTTCTAGTTAGCAAATATATATAACTATACGAAATGCAAATCAAGTAACTGTAGTTCCAACATTCTGGCCTTTGGCCCATTTGGGTTTCCATTTATGGCAAAACGGCCTTCGGCCCATTCACTTAAGTCGAAACGGCCTTCAGCCCATTCATTTTTGTCAAAATGGCCTTCGGCCCATTCATTCATGTCAAAACAGCCTGTGGCCCACTCGTTCATGTCAAAACGGCCTTCGGCCTACTCTTTCATGTCAAAACGGCCTTCGGCCCACTCACATGTGTCAAAACGACCGTTGGTCCATTCATTTACATCAGGACGACCTTTGGTCCATTCATTTATATCTAAACGACCTTTGGTCCATTCATTCACATCAAAACGACCTTCGGTCCATTCATTCACATCAAAACGACCTTCGGTCCATTCATTTATATCTAAACGACCTTTGGTCCATTCATTTATATCTAAACGACCTTTGGTCCATTCATTCATTCCTGTCAGACTTTTGTCCACGATCCCAATTAACAACTCATAAAGTTTATAAGGGAATAAACAATTAGACATTGACAAGCTTTCAAATATTGATATTACTCACAGTGATCGGCTTGTGGATTCGCCTTGGAGCTTGACCCTACACATTCCATGCACACAAAAGGGTCATTAACAATTCAATCCGTCCCTTAATTCACATATTCCTCTTTAGGCTTTATTCTTATCTCATTAACTCATTTATAATGTCAAACACACGCCTAAGAGTGATTACAAGTGAAAGAGAACGGAAAACGAAACACAGAACGCATGAACAAAATTCCAGAAATTAGGGTCCCCGCTCGAGCGTGTACTTAGCCGCTCGAGCGGACCCTTAAGGCCCGCAAAAGTACTGGTTGCATGAAAAATGCGCTCGAGCGTGGAATAGAGTGCTCGAGCTGAAGGCCCGTCTTACAAACTCCACGCTCGAGCGTGAGGTATCCCGCTCGAGCGGGCATCCAACTCTGCAAAAGTGCTGGGAGCACGATTTTCCCGCTCGAGCGTCAATTACCCCGCTCGAGCGGACATCAAAATTCTGGGTTTCCCAGATTGTGTTCTTGAGCTCCAAATCGGTTTTCCAGCTACAATACTTGCATGCAATGGCTCAAATTACACATTTACACATGCTAACATGCTACTAATACAAGATTACAACACCAGGAAGCTCAATTTCATGATTTATCTACATGCATGTCCCAAAATATCTCAAACCCATCAACAACATGCTCAAATTCAAACATTCAAGACTTATACTCCCATGATTTGTACATGCATGTGGGAGATGCTCATCATTCTCAACTTAAATGGTACAAATGGCGATTACAACATGAGTTTCAACCAAAACTCTACATGAATCATGTGTTTCAAGCTCAAACATGCAGATTCAACGTAATTTCTTACATGCATGAGTTCCAAGACTTCAAACTCAACAAAAATCAACTTATTACATGCTCTTTAACATTCTATCAACTTTGAACTTACAAATTACAAACAAGAGTCCATGAATTCACTTACTTAAGAGCTTCAACCCTCAAGCTCTAGCCAAATCTTGAGCTAGATCTTCAAATTCCCAAGTCTTGAGCCCAAATTACACAAGTCTCTCCCTTTCCCTCTCTACAACCGGCCCTCTCTTCTCTTCTTTGAGTTTAATATCAGTCAAAATGAGGCTAGGGAGGGAGAGATTGAGTGTTTAAAGCTTGACAACAAAATCCACTAAAGCCAAGATTATAATAATAAAGTAGTTGGGCTCTAATTCATCAATTTAATCGGTTTAATCTAACCCGAATCAATTTTTCAATTAAATTTCACCGTAGGCTCTAAAAATTATGCCAATCACAACGGCGTAATCAATTTCGGGTTCTGTGGCCGATAAGGCCTCCAATTTAATTTCCGAAGCGGTAAAATCAAACAGATATTCCTACAGTGAACAGATAGAAATTCAAAACCACATATTTTCACATAATGGCATACAAAACCATGCTAAACACATAACCATAAACAACTTAAGGACCAATTAGCATAATACAGAACAGGGATGTCACAGTCTTCCCCCCTTTAGGAAGTTTGGTCCTCCAAACTTAATTTACCTTCGTCGGGAAACAAATGTGGATAGCGTAGTCGCATTTCCTCCTCTTTTTCCCACGTAGCATCCGTCCCATAGTGTTCCTTCCATTCTACTTTCACCATTGGGATGGACTTGTTTCTCAATTCTTTCACTTGTCGGTCAACGATTCTTTCTGGCCATTCAGCGTATTCCATATTCTCATCAATAGCTACCCGATGATAATCAATCACATGTAACGGGTCTCGGAGGTAACCCCTCAACATCGACACATGAAACACGTTATGGATTTGCTCGAATCCCGGTGGCAAAGCAACTCTATAAGCAACTGGACCAAGTCTCTCCAAAATTTGAAACGGCCCAATGTAACGAGGCGACAACTTGCCCTTTTTCCCAAACCTGACTTGGCCTTTCATCGGAGAAACACGGATGAACACATGGTCGCCGACCTCATATTCAAGAGGTCTTCTCCGAACGTCTGCATAATTCTTCTGTCGGTCTTGAGCTGTTTTGAGCCTTTGCCGAATAGTTTTGATCTTTTCAGAGGTGTCTTGTACAAATTTAGGCCCAAGCAAAGCTCTGTCTCCGACCTCTGTCCAACAAATAGGTGATCTACACCTCCTACCATACAAAGCCTCGTATGGTACCATACCAATGCTGGAGTGGAAGCTATTATTATAAGCAAATTCGGCAAGTGACAAGTAATCTTCCCAACTCCCCTGGAAATCCAAAGCACACATGCGAAGCATATCTTCCAAAGTTTGTATCGTTCATTCTGACTGGCCATCTGTCTGTGGGTGGAATGCAGTACTGAACCTTAGTTCTGTTCCCATAGCTTCCTGCAAACTTTTCCACAATCTAGATATAAATTTCGGATCCCTATCTGACACAATGGACACCGGAACCCCGTGTAAATGGACAATTTCATCAACATAAATAGTAGCCAATCTATAAGCAGTAAATGTAGTTTTGACAGGCAGAAAATGTGCAGATTTAGTCAGTCTATCAACTATAACCCAAACAGAATCCATACCTCGAGAAGTCCGAGGTAGGCCAACAACAAAATCCATAGTCACATGTTCCCACTTCCACTCAAGAATAAGGAAAGGTTGAAGTAGACCGCCTGGTTTCTGATGTTCAGCCTTAACTTGCTGACACTGGAGGCACTTGGACACATATTCTGCAATCTCTTTCTTCGTTTTAGGCATCCCGATACATTTTATTGTTACCCGAATGCATAGCAAATACGGATCTGTGGACTTCATCTAAAACCCTCTTCCTTAGCTCCGGAATATCTGGGACACATATTCGGTTTCGAAATTTCAACATTCCATTCTCGACACTGAACTCTGCTTTTGGGCTTACTTCAAATTCATCAATTGCCTTTCTGAGGAACTCATCTTCTTTCTGTTTCTGCTTAATTTCATCAACAATTGACGGTTCGGCTGTAATGGCGGCTATCAATCCGCCCTGTTCACATACCACCACTTCAATTTCAGACTTTTCAAAGTCTTGCAAAATCTCTCTTTGTTCAGTAAGCAAACAAGCCATACTCCCTGTTGATTTTCTGCTCAAGGCATCAGCCACTGTATTAGCTTTCCCGGGGTGGTACTGAATCTCTAGGTCGTAGTCTTTTATCAGTTCTAGCCATCTTCTCTGACGCATATTCAACTCCTTCTGTGTGAAGAAGTATTTCAGGCTCTTATGATCCGTGTAGACTTCACACTTTGCCCCATACAGATAATGCCGCCAAATTTTCAAGGCAAAAACAACTGCGGCCAATTCTAAGTCATGTGTTGGATAGTTCTTCTCATGTGGCCTTAACTGTCGGGAGGCGTAAGCAATAACCTTTCTATTCTGCATTAACACACAACCCAAACCCTTATAAGATGCGTCACTGAAAATCACAAAATTTTCCGTACCTGAAGGCAGTGTCAAAATTAGTGCAGTGGTCAATCTTGTCTTCAATTCCTGAAAGGTTGATTCTCTTTCACTATTCCACTCAAATGGTTGTCCTTTACGTGTCAATTGGGTAAGAGGCACAGCTAATTTCGAAAAGTCCTTTACAAACCTCCTGTAGTACCCAGCCAAACCCATAAAACTGCGAACTTCTGTCACATTAGTTGGTGTAGGCCAATTCACAATTGCTTCTATTTTCTGCGGGTCCACCGAAATTCCTTCCTTAACCTCATCCAACCAAAATTCACATTTCTTTAATTTAGCAAATAGTTTTCTTTCCCGAAGTATTTGTAGAACAGTCCTCAAATGATGTTCATGTTCAAGTCTATCTTTAGAGTATATTAAAATATCATCGATGAAGACAACAACAAACTCATCAAGGTAGGTTTTAAAAATTCTATTCATTAAGTCCATAAATGCTGCCGGAGTATTAGTCACTCCAAATGGCATAACAAGAAACTCAAAATGACCATACCTCGTTCTGAATGCGGTTTTCTCAACATCCTCTGCTTTAACCTTCAACTGATGATACCCGGATCTCAAATCAATCTTAGAAAACACCTGTGATCCCTGCAACTGATCAAATAAGTCATCAATACGGGGTAAGGGATATTTGTTCTTTATCGTTACCTTGTTCAATTCCCGGTAATCAATACACAGGCGCAAAGTACCATCCTTCTTCTTTACAAATAACACTGGTGCACCCCAAGGCGAAGTGCTAGGCCGGATAAACCCTTTATCATGAAGGTCTTGCAACTGTTCTTTCAATTCTTTCATTTCGGCAGTAGCCATTCTGTAGGGGGTTTTAGAAATAGGCTGGGTGCCTGGCACGGTCTCAATAGTAAACTCTATCTCCCTGTCTACCAATTCCCCTGGTAATTCATTCGGAAACACGTCCGGAAATTCTCTAACAATAGGAATATTATTCAATTCAACATTCACGGATTGTTCAGTCAATACATAACACAAATAACCCTGGCACCCCTTCCTGATCAATTTACATGCTTTCATTGCAGATATCAAATATGGTGGAGGCACTACCCCATTTCCCACAAACACAATCTCTTTCTGTTCTGGGGGTTTAAACACAACCCTCTTAGTCACACAATCTATTGTGGCACAATATTTGGTCAACCAATCCATGCCCAAAATTACATCGAAGTGTCTAAAGTTTAAGGGCAACAAATCTACATATAGGGTAGCATCCTCAATATGCATGTCACACAACCGATATATATAGTCACATAACACAGATTCCCCCGATGGAGCAGACACACATAACAAATATGGCAACAATTCTAGGGGTCTTTTCAGTCTAGATGCAAATGCATATGTCACAAATGAGTGCGTCGATCCAGAATCAATTAATACAAAGGCATCCTGATTACATATTGAAATAGTACCTGAGACAACGGCATTGGCGCTCCGTGTATCGCCCGGAACGAGTGCAAACACTCTCCCCTGTCTCACTGTATCCCCAGTAGTAGCAGATCTCAAAGTGTTTCCCGGCTTTGGGATCGATGCAGTGGAGCTAGCAGCTATCTTCCCACTATTCTGATTACAATCTCGGGCTATATGCCCTTGTTTTCCACACTTAAAACAGGCTCCCGATGCACGGTAACAGACTCCACGGTGCCTTTTGCTACAAATGTTGCACATGGGAGCTGTGTCTCGGGAAGAACTTGAAGTAGTCGAGGAGCCCGTGTTTTGCTTTTTCAAAAATTTCTTCTTCAAAAAGAAGCCTTGTCTTTGTTACCTTTCCATTCGGTTGTTGGCCTAGCTTGTCTAGCTATGTTAGCCTCTGATATGATGGCCCGATCAAGCACCCCGATGTAGGTCTCCAACTTCAGGACATTCACTCTCTCTAGGATGTCACTTCGGAGCCCACCTTCAAAATGCCTTGCCTTCTTATAATCAGTGTCAATTACGTGTGGTGCGAACCTGGCCAACTCGGTAAATTTGGCCTCATACTCAGCTACAGTCATGCTGTCTTGCTTGAGTTCCATGAACTCTGCCACTTTCCTGTCCCGGACACACTGCGGAAAGTACTTGTCATAGAATATCTCTAAAAATTTCGCCCAATCAACATCCTTGTGGTTTTCCCTCATCAACATCCACCATCTTCTCGCTTCGTCTTCTAGCATAAAGGTGGCTAGAAGCACTTTCTGTGTATCCGAGCACGGAAATACTTCAAACATTTTTTCGATCCCAAGCACCCAAGCTTCGGCTTTTAGAGGGTCTAGTCCGCCATGGAACTGTGGTGGTTTCATCTTCTTAAACTCCTTGGTGAGGGCGATTATCCGATCATCATTTTGATTATCTGGCACAGGTGGTGCCGGAGGTGGAGGTGGCGGGTGTGGTTGCTGCCACTGTTATTGCCACTCCTGTTGCTGTCTCAAAGCTTCTGCCATTTCTTGGATCAGTCTTTCCATTCTGTCCAGTCTGGCAGTAGAGGATTCCTCTAACTCATCACCTCTGGTTCTCACCATCTGATTAAACTTGCATTATATTTCATACAAAAGGTACACAAGTACGCATACACTAAGGAGCACATATTTCAAGATAATTTGCAATGCCAGTAGTTCACAACTTACACATATAATTATTCATAACAAAACATTTAAGCATATAATCAATGCTTCCAAACCTGTACTTATCACATGAATGCATCCCAGATCTTATCTAGACGCTTATTGCTCTTTTGGACAAGTGTGTGAGTTATTAACTCGTGCTCTGATACCACTCTGTCACGACCTGAACCCGCCCCTATGGGTTAAGGACATGACCGGCCAGTAATCCTGTGATTACCTACGGCCTCAGACCGAAACAAGAAGAAGACTTGTCAGAGTAGAGGGGCCAAACGGAAGCAAAAATTTAAAACTTTGTCCATAGAGCCGTGCTTATATGCACATCAAACAAACCATATTCAGTTACGTTAATAACCCACATCAAAAGTACAGTTCCATAAAATTCATTACAGACAGGATCATCCAAAACGAGTCAACCTATGACAGACTATTTGCAGATATACATAAAGTCCTTGCCGACAAGACAAAATATAATTACATAGCAAAAAGGCAAGGGTAGGTCTCAAGAGTGAGACGCAAGGCTGACTTCCGCAAAACTCAGATGTTTTCCTAGCAGACTTCACTGGGGCTGGGTTTGGACTTCCCTTGGCTCACCTACAAACACATGAATGAGCGTGAGCGATAGCCCAGTGAATAATATCAAACATGTCAGCTATATGACAATATGTAGAACAACATGCTCCAAACAGCCTTGGGCCCGATTCATACTTCTAGTTAGCAAATATATATAACTATACGAAATGCAAATCAAGTAACTGTAGTTCCAACATTCTGGCCTTTGGCCCATTTGGGTTTCCATTTATGGCAAAACGGCCTTCGGCCCATTCACTTAAGTCGAAACGGCCTTCGGCCCATTCATTTTTGTCAAAATGGCCTTCGGCCCATTCATTCATGTCAAAACGGCCTGTGGCCCACTCGTTCATGTCAAAACGGCCTTCGGCCTACTCATTCATGTCAAAACGGCCTTCGGTCCACTCACATGGTCCATTCATTTATATCTAAACGACCTTTGGTCCATTCATTCACATCAAAACGACCTTCGGTCCATTCATTCACATCAAAACGACCTTCGGTCCATTCATTTATATCTAAACGACCTTTGGTCCATTCATTTATATCTAAACGACCTTTGGTCCATTCATTCATTCCTGTCAGACTTTTGTCCACGATCCCAATTAACAACTCATAAAGTTTATAAGGGAATAAACAATTAGACATTGACAAGCTTTCAAATATTGATATTACTCACAGTGATCGGCTTGTGGATTCGCCTTGGAGCTTGACCCTACACATTCCATGCACACAAAAGGGTCATTAACAATTCAATCCGTCCCTTAATTCACATATTTCTCTTTAGGCTTTATTCTTATCTCATTAACTCATTTATAATGTCAAACACACGCCTAAGAGTGATTACAAGTGAAAGAGAACGGAAAACGAAACACAGAACGCATGAACAAAATTCCAGAAATTAGGGTCCCCGCTCGAGCGTGTACTTAGCCGCTCGAGCGGACCCTTAAGGCCCGCAAAAGTACTGGTTGCATGAAAAATGCGCTCGAGCGTGGAATAGAGCGCTCGAGCTGAAGGCCCGTCTTACAAACTCCACGCTCGAGCGTGAGGTATCCCGCTCGAGCGGGCATCCAACTCTGCAAAAGTGCTGGGAGCACGATTTTCCCGCTCGAGCGTCAATTACCCCGCTCGAGCGGACATCAAAATTCTGGGTTTCCCAGATTGTGTTCTTGAGCTCCAAATCGGTTTTCCAGCTACAATACTTGCATGCAATGGCTCAAATTACACATTTACACATGCTAACATGCTACTAATACAAGATTACAACACCAGGAAGCTCAATTTCATGATTTATCTACATGCATGTCCCAAAATATCTCAAACCCATCAACAACATGCTCAAATTCAAACATTCAAGACTTATACTCCCATGATTTGTACATGCATGTGGGAGATGCTCATCATTCTCAACTTAAATGGTACAAATGGCGATTACAACATGAGTTTCAACCAAAACTCTACATGAATCATGTGTTTCAAGCTCAAACATGCAGATTCAAAGTAATTTCTTACATGCATGAGTTCCAAGACTTCAAACTCAACAAAAATCAACTTATTACATGCTCTTTAACATTCTATCAACTTTGAACTTACAAATTACAAACAAGAGTCCATGAATTCACTTACTTAAGAGCTTCAACCCTCAAGCTCTAGCCAAATCTTGAGCTAGATCTTCAAATTCCCAAGTCTTGAGCCCAAATTACACAAGTCTCTCCCTTTCCCTCTCTACAACCGGCCATCTCTTCTCTTCTTTGAGTTTAATATCAGTCAAAATGAGGCTAGGGAGGGAGAGATTGAGTGTTTAAAGCTTGACAACAAAATCCACTAAAGCCAAGATTATAATAATAAAGTAGTTGGGCTCTAATTCATCAATTTAATCGGTTTAATCTAACCCGAATCAATTTTTCAATTAAATTTCACCGTAGGCTCTAAAAATTATGCCAATCACAACGGCGTAATCAATTTCGGGTTCTGTGGCCGATAAGGCCTCCAATTTAATTTCCGAAGCGGTAAAATCAAACAGATATTCCTACGGTGAACAGATAGAAATTCAAAACCACATATTTTCACATAATGGCATACAAAACCATGCTAAACACATAACCATAAACAACTTAAGGACCAATTAACATAATACAGAACAGGGATGTCACAGGTACTGAGGGCTACGCCGACGTTAATGTCATCGGCACTATCGTTGGCCATAACTGACTTATCTTCCAGAGTGATTTTGGGGGCCCATGGGGCATCATGTTTTTTGGACCCTGAGGTGGTTGCAGAGAATGACCTCGGCCTCTTTGATTTCAGAGAATCGGATAGTTGGGCCTTAGCACACCTTTTCTCCACGGTAGGCTAGGACTTGTCACTTTCAGCCAGTTTGGAGATCGGCAAAGTGTCCTCAGTGTCAACTTGAGTCACCTTGGCCTTTGGTTGAGCCTTTTTAATTCTTTTTTGTTTTGGTGGAAGCTGAGATTGTGCTGGTGGAGCGTCAATGGATGATAGGATGCTGGCCAAAAGATCTTTTGCAACTACTTTTTGGCGGTCCATTTCAGCAGCAAAAATTATTCGTCGCCGATGTTGGCGTTGGGATATTGGGATCAGGTATGGAGTCGAGGTTGACGGCTGCTCAGCAGGATCAAAGATTGATCCTTGGTCTATCTGAGATGTGGACGCACCTTGTGGTGTTGTGGCAGAAGGTGGAGAAAGGCTTTTCTTCTTCTTTTTTGGGACGTCAAGAAGAGCAGACTTATAAGTAGGGATAAAATTGAGAAGCAGAGGGGCCTTCCGCTTGTGGACTGGCAAATTCAGTAGTTTCTTCAAGTCTTTGCTGGGAAAGAAAGACTTGCGGAAACCCTTTGGTGGCTGAGGCAAAGCTGTAGGAAAAGTAGACATTAGAAACAAGTAAAATATTAAAGACTTTAAAACAATGAATTAATATAGACACAGAGCTCTTACCATTGCCCTCTACAAAAACTGATCGTGGAAGAGAGAAGAGATGGAGGTCCTCATCTGGAGCGAACCCCCAGTTTCCCGAGGTAATAAAGTAGTCATCTCCAGCTCCCTTGTTGGAGTCTGGGAGGTCGGCTACGATTTTGTACTCTGTAGATCTTGGCTTGAGGTAGTAAACATAGCCCGTATCTCTTTTGAGGCCACACATGGTGTAGCAGTACTGGATATTGGCTAAGGTGATCCTAGCGTTTTCTTGTTTGCTAAGGCTATGATACCATTAATAACTCGGTATGAGTTGATGACAAGTTGCATTGGGTTCAACTTATAATAGTAGATTATCTCGCGGAAAAGGATGTTGAGTGGAAGCCGAAGTCCACACTCAATAAAGGCTACAACAGGGAAGGGCATGGAGTCAGTTGTGGGCATGATAGAGTCGTCATCCCCAGCCAACCTCAAATGGACGTCGGCAGGGATGGAAAACTCTCGCCTAAAGTATTCTAGTTTTGTCGGGGTGTCTACCCTATGCTTCCACATACCCATGATATCGACCTAGCTAGGAGGAACTGGATTTCGGAATGAAGGTGTTTTTAAAGGGTTATTGAGACCTCGGCAAAAACCTAAAGTATATGCTGGGCAAGAGTTTGTGGAAATAATTTCAGTTTTTCCTAATAATCGTGGGTTCTACAAGCAAATCCCAAACCTAGATCTATGGAAACGAAGATTGAAGGCGCGAAATCTGGAAAAACAGAAAAGCAAGAATGTGCTTCAGAATCAAGAACAAAGATGGATTGTCAAGAACATTGAAAGAACAAAGGGTATCAGGCCAGGAACAGTGGCAGAAATCAACTGGTGTGTGAACAGTGTATATTCAAGAAGATGATTTGGGTAAAAACAGAATCATGAAGCAAATAAGTTCAAATATATGGTGGAATACAAAATGCAAGATGAAATATCAGAAGTATAAACAAGGTTGCAAAAGACAACAGGTAAAACGGTAAATTTCAGTAAGGAAACAAGAAACTAAAACCAGGAGGAACAGTGGCTTACCAGAAAAAGAGAAGCCGGAATGGCATTTGCCGAAGTCTGACGACGGTTGTAGAGGCGGAAGATTGGTGGAAATCTCACCGGAAGAGGTGAAACAACAGTGGCAGCAGAACTTCAGAGCTTGGAACAATGGAAGATTAGAGAAGGCAAGAGAGAGAAAGAGTTTGAATAGAGACGATGTAAAGTGAAAAGACGAAAGGGGGAAAAGTTTTGTTAAAAACCTAAAACAGCGGCAACACGGAATTGATGAGCCTAGAAAAACAGATTTGTCAAACGGCGCACGCAAACGTGAGACGACTTACAAGCGCGTAACAAGTACGATCCAGTGAGGGAAAGGCACGTGGCTTAAACGGTTGAGTTGTTATGTATAACAGCTCATACGCGTGAAGAAGCCCTTGGGATTCTTAATCTTTAAGAAGACATATCGGCCTATGATGATGATCTCAGCTTACGCCGATATACTGGCAGGAAGTACCGATATAGGTTTCATCACCTTAGGATGCCGAGGTAATAGAACCTAGGGGCAGTTGTGGGGATATATTTTCTGAGTCCCAATACGTGACCAAGGTGACGCCGACGTGTAAGCCGAGGTGCCACATGTCCAGGTCATGACGCTGAGGTAATATCGGCAAGGCCGAGGTTACCTCCGAAGATATCGGAATACGAGATAAGTGAATAAGGAACAAGAGTCCTAGAATGATGAAGGACTTTAGTGTGGATAAGGATAACACTCTTAGGGAGATTATCTTTATCTCTTGGAGAGTCCAAGATAAGCACTGAGCAAGAGTCCATTGAAGCTAGGCTTCTAGTGGGACAAGGATTGAGTTAATTATAAAAGAGAGGCACCCCCATAGGTCTAAGGTACGCAATTTATATTCTGAACAGTGAATTTAGCACTATTGATTATCTTCGAGAGATATACTGACTTGATCGTCGGAGTGCCCCCGGGTGGACGAACCACCGCCGGAATCTTCTCTTTCTATTGCAGGTCAGCTAGGTGTCATCTATTCTGCCAGTTCCCTCCAGCTGAATACTGAGTTGGGCAGTGTGATCGAAAAATCACTCACACGCATCGTATCTCACCTTGGCCTACCTTGCATGATCACTTGCACCTTAGTTTATCTTGCATGCACACTTAGGCTAATTACTGCACACCTAGGCCGACCATGGTACACCCTTGTCGGCACCTTGTAACACCTCGGCAGGCAGCTGCATGCCGAAGCCTAGGTAACCACACCTTGGCTAAAAGGTGTGGGACCTCGACCAAGACCTCCTGAGTTCACCTAGCTAGGTTATTTTTTCTTAGATCCTTTCTGTACATCCATTCCAAGACCTGGTTGGTACCCAGCATATTTTCCCT
This sequence comes from Camellia sinensis, assembly GCF_055761805.1. Taxonomy (NCBI): domain Eukaryota; kingdom Viridiplantae; phylum Streptophyta; class Magnoliopsida; order Ericales; family Theaceae; genus Camellia; species Camellia sinensis. The sequence goes on from NC_138969.1 coordinate 12,012,840, forward strand.
AGATAAAAAACAGTGATTGAACTCCCAGCATGTTTTACTTTGTCTTGACTTGGTTTTGGAAAGAAATGCCGAGATCATTTTTGTTCATGTAAAGCTTGTTTTAAGGATGCATTGCACAACCATCTTTGAACATTCCTTCTTGTCTTCTTGAAGTGCATTCAGTAGACTTTATTATGTATTTGTAGGTCTTGGATCCTTGCCTTAATCCCTACACCTGAAGAGCTATGTGAGTGGTATTTTTAATAAAGCTATGTTATAAAGTTTTGATAAAGCTTTGCTTCATTTTGGAAAAGTATTTGATCAAACATGAATGATTATCCTCAGTTTTTGTATCAAGTATTATCTTGTTTTGATGACATTCTTGGAAAGTCCTCCCATGCTAGGGGATTTTAAGCCCATATAGCACCATGTTTGAGAGATCTCTGCCATCGACGGTCTTGTACGGATGGCCCCACCAACAGCCTTGTACGGGTGGATTTGTCTAATCAATTCCGGGTCAATTATTCCCTTGTTTTGTCCGGAATGTCATCCCCCATGTATTATGTAGATGTTATTAAACATCCCAAGAAGATCTGAAAGATTTGATTGATGAACTTGATTCATCCCATATTTTGTTACAAGCTATGATATGTATTGTTTTGATAAAGATCTCGGATATCATTCATTCAAACCTTTATTAATTATATCATTCACTGAGTATCCAAGCTCACCCTCCCCTTTATATATATGTAGGTGGCGGCGAGCAAGAAGGCGATGACGCCTAAGATGTTATGTGCAAGATGTTTTGATTCATGTTTTGTATCATCTTGAAGATTATGTTTCTTAGTTTTAATTCACTTCTTTTGTATATGTCAGTTTGAGAAGCCTTTTGATCAAAATGTAATATGTACTTTATTTTATTTGTATCCAAGTTGTAAAATCATGTTAAGATGTATGTCATTTCATTTGATCTATACACAGCTCTTATGGATTACTTAGATTTAAATTTATTGATTCCGCACATGTAAGCCCCATATGTATACTCTAATTGTGTGTGAATCTTTGTAAGTTGGCCTTTGGTAATCTTGGATTACTGGCCATCACGGCACTATTCTACTAGGAGCGGAATGGGGTCGTGACAATAACACCAATTGCTTAGAAATGTCCTTACAAGTAATCAACAGAAGAATGCTGATATGGTTGAGTAGAAAGGTAGGGCCCATAGGGGGCATGTTGATGCAATGCCTACATCAAGGAATGTATAAAGACTGGTCCCTAAGAAGTAGAAAGAATGAAATAAACAGAAAAACTATTTTAGACTTGGCAAAAAAGAGATTAATGTAAGTTAAAAAGGGTAGAAAAGCTGATGGAGAAAGGCAGGATCACACATGAAAAATGAATTAAGCAACACCCTTGCTTCAGGAAGAAGAAAATGTAACTCAAACTATCACACAAAAAGCCACGGTCAAACATGAATAATGAATTTGAAAAAGTAGTTGAATTTACATTGTATTTGAATCTGAATCTGGTAAAAATAATAAAAAGAAGTGACAACCTGTTCCAAGGAGCTTCCTTCTGTTTTTGATGCCTCATTTACTTCCTGCTCAAGTGACAATGCTAGTTCCAAGGCCCTAGAAGCAGAGTTTGTTGTAACAGCAGTTACTCTACGAATTCCCTTGGCAATTCCCCCCTCAGACAACAGAGCAAACACCTTAGCCTCTCTTGTATTTGATAAATGGGTCCCTAAAAAAATCAACACACTACACCTCAATATTTAATAGAACTCCCAAAAGTGGCACCAGAAATTACAAAGAGATGCTACCTCCACACAACTCTGCGGAAATTGATAACCACTCGTCATTTTCTGGATCAGCAAGGAGGTCCTTCATTTTTCGGCCAATTGACACAACCCTAATGGGATCAGGATAGACCTATATCAAAAACAAAAATTCCACAGATTGATCATATGCCTGAACAAACTCCAATACCAAATTTTGTGGACTCCACACTCATATGAATTTATATATAGTGAAAATTTAAGAGTTATAGCATTTTCCATATATATCCCTTTGAAATAGAGATTCAAAAGCAAAACCAATATCTAGAGACAATCAAACCCAGTTCAATATATGTGGTGAAAAAAAAAAAAAAACTTTTACTCAAATGATCAATATCAATATATAAACAACTTTGATCAAATCAGAATAAAAAATCAAAACAGGGTACCCAAATGATCAATATCAATATATAAACAAAACAGGGTACCCAAATCAGAATTAAAAAAACTTTTACTCAAATGATCAATATCAATATATAAACAAAACAGGGTACCCAAATCAGAATTAAAAAACTTTTACTCAAATGATCAATATCAATATATAAACAACTTTGAACAAATCAGAATAAAAAAAACAACCAACACGCATCATCTATTAGCATGTGCAATGATCGAAGAAATCATCGAAAACTTTTGGATTGACATCGATATCGTCTTCTTTCTTCTTTTTCTCCCTTGATTGTTATACATTGGTCTGAATCAATGAATGTTGAGATCTAAAACTATTCTTATCGATTTAGGGGATGGGACATTTGAACGGATGAAGAGTTGCTGTAGGTGTTATTTCCGACGACGGTAGAGGAGGGAGAGGGAGAGGACATGAAGATGGAGAAATATTTCTTCAAACCCAGAAAACCATTTTACCGAAATTTGTGTTCTCTCTCTCAAACAATCCCAATCGAAACTTGTGGCTACGTACTTCTTTTCTTCCATTTCTCTCTCTTTCTCTGCCAATACACAAAAAGCTTGAATTCGATATATATATATATATATAATCAAAACAACTTAAGGTCACTAAAACTAGTATATATACACAAACATATAGAGAGATAAATTTATGAAAAGCTAAGAAATGAATGTGGGTGAGAAACGTGGGTTAGGGTTTCAGTCTTTGAGAGAGAGAGAGAGAGAGAGAGACGTGGACATGAGTGAGAAGCGTAGAAGAGGGAGAGAGAGATATGGCTTTGAGAGAGAGAGAGAGCATGGATGTGAGTTAACACATGGACACTAAGAAGATGTTTATGGGTGGGAATATGAAATTCTTAAATTGGTTCATACATTTTTTAGCGTTAGATGTTGTTATTGAAAGTCATCTCAACCGTTCAAATGTCCTAGTAGGACAATTGTCTCTAAGATAAATTCAAAAATCCTATTCCCTTATTATATAGATTTAGTCTATTTTATCTTTTTGCACATATTTAGTTAATTTAACTCTTATCAAACAAGACTATAAAGAGCACGTTTGGAAAGTTGAGAGTTAGGCTTTTTTAGTTAAAATAGTTACAAAAAAATAAAATAAATTTTTAGTCCAATAAGACAAAATATCACATTCAACTTGTAATCATTACATTTTTTTTCTCACAAAAAGTAAAAAAATCCTTCCCAAACGAGATTCTTTAACCCCAAACTAAAATAACTAAAAAGTCAAAAAAACAATTCACTTTCCAAACGAACCCAAAATTAGGGGTGGGCGCGAGTCGGTTGCGGTCACGGAACCTCCAATCCGCTATCCGTCCGCCAGATTGGCGGATTGGAGAAAATCAATCCGCATTCGTCCGCCAATCCGGCGGATGTGGATTGAGCGGATTGGCGGTTTGGCAGATGAATGCGAATTGGTTTGGCGGTTTAAAATTTTATAAATTTTCAACATAATTCAACTTGTACACTTTCTCAAAAAAAAAAGAAAGTATTACAGTCAATGACTTAAAAAAGTATTAGAATCACTGTATGCCTTATCTAAAGAAAGAAAGTTTAAAACTTTAGAATATCACGATCACTGCATGCCTCATCCACATATTACAATCACAGCATGATTCATCCACATAGAGTATTACAATCTGTGGTTCTTAAAATATAATAACAATTCAAACCACCAAAACCATGAACAGAACAGTAGTAGAGATTCTATGTCTCTGTATTGTTATATCTATATATGTTTTTGAAAACAAAAATCAACCAGCATATATCATATTTTCTATTTATTATTTTTAGATTTAGATTTAAAAATCAAAAAATATAGATAAATAATACGTTTATTTTTTTCAATTCAAAAAATATATTCAAGTTGAAAACTTTTTTTCAACAGAATATTTAAACTCTCTTTCAATTGAAAACACAAACATAATATTTAAATAAATTGAAAACACAAAATCTTATAAATTACTAGGGGTGCTCGTGGTTTGGCGGTTTGGCGGTTCAGTTGTGGCCAAATAAATCTCAAATCCGCCATCCATCTACCAAATTAACGGATTGAAGAAAATCAATCCGCAACCGTCCGCTCGTCATCACACATCCGTCCAAAATGCGACAGATTAAATCGATTCGATCGATTTTGACGAATCAATATATCCGCTGCTTACTCCTACCTAAAATGATATTTTTACGTGGGAACTCAACAATTGATGCTTGCGCCTTCACATTAGTATCAAAGAAACAAAAAGTCTCGCATTCATTCATTCATTAATGAAATTCTATTCTAAACAAAGTGTTCAACTCAAACCACTTTGGTCCTAAATTGAGAGCTCGTTCATCAAATTCCAACGCACTTGGTCGTTGCTCCTTTTTTAGATATTATTCTTGTTGAGATAGATGTGAACAAGCTAAAGTCTTTTTTATTTTATTTTTTTATGTCCCCTAAATAAAGTAATAATGGGTTGAAATAAGAGTTTAATAAGTAAATATAAATTGAAATTAATCATATTACAATTTAGGGGTCGTTTGTTTGTGAGTTGGGCTAAATAATTACAAAAATACAAAAAAAAAAGTTAAAAAAATACGTAAGGACAAAAATCATAAAAAGACAAAAAAAAATTACCATTTCAAAATTAAAAAGTCAAAAAAGTTAAACAAAAATACCAAACGATCAAAAAATCTCAGGTTAAAAAAATTAAAAAATTAACTAAAAATTTATTGCCAAACGACCACTTAATAAAGTTAAGCTCAAATTCCTTTACCCTAAAATTCACTCATTCAAATTGAGCTCTGGATTCATGGCTAGCACGACACTCTGATATACTCCCCCTTTCACAAAATTTTGAATTGGGGATAAAACTGTCATTTTCTCACAAAATTATAATGTTATATTATATATATGTAATTCTCAAGGTTTTAGTTTTGAAACAAAATAAATTTTTTATTTTTTATTTTATCAATTCAAATCATACTCTTCTGATTTATATTCTAAATAAATCATTCATCTCTTTTTTGTTAAGTAAAACGGACATTGTATGAGTATATTAATTATTAAACTCAATATAACTATATATAAAATATTTAAAAAAAACTTATTTAATTAAGTTTAATTTCTAACCTACTTATTTTTCAATTGATTTTATCTAATGAAAATAAATAAATAATTTATATTTTTTTACATAAAAAAAATTTAAAATTTAAATTGATAAAATAAAAAAGCCATACTATCTTATTTTATTATGCTATCTTATTTGATAAGATAAAATAACTTATTCATACTATATGTAAAAAAATTTATTTGATAAGATAGTATGAATTCTATTTTTGTTAAATAAAAGATTATTTATACTATATAAAATTGATAAAATAAAAAATTCATACTATCTTTTTGTTATAAGATAAAATAAAAAATTCATGCTATCTTATTTTTGTTAAATTGATAAAAATAAGTTTTTTGGTTTTTTTTAGTATGAATTTTTATTTTATAAAATTTAAAAATTTTATTTCCTCTTTACTTTTTATATTTTTTTTTTTTTGTAAAAAGTCAAAAAATTATTCTAAATATACGAAAAAATTTATCTTATATTTTAGCTAAAAATTAAAAAATTACTAAAAGAATATGTTCTTAAACGAGACCTAGATCTAGTATGTTTTTATATTTTTTATATTTTATTTTTTTAATTAAAAGTAAATAAAAAACCTAAAAATTTCAATTTTCGTTGCTGTAAAAGAAAACGTATGTTTCTATAACATCACCAAACTCAGAGCATTTATAGCTCTTACTCCAATTCCTACTTCTCTGTCCCAATTCTCTCTCTCTCTCTCTCTCTCTCTGCATCTTCATCTTCTCTCTCTACAAAACCAAAACCAAACCCTAACCCTAACTCCATTTCGAACGATTTCAATGGCGAGTGCATGGAACAAGCTGAAGAAATCGCTTTCCCTGAAACTCTTCAGTTCTGAATCGTCCCAAACATCCCTTCAACGTTCTACCAATTTGCTCACAGACTCTTCCGAGCCCGAATCTCGATCTTCTACGGTGTCCTCTCGTTCGGCTTCTCTCTCTATCTCTCGGTTATCCAGAAGCATCAGCGCCCGATCCTCCAAGGTACGGTTTTCCCTCACTTTCTCGCTGTTTTCCCCTCATTTTCCGATGAAGATTACTTCTCTCTCTCTCTCTCTCTCTCTCTCTCTCTCTCTCATTTCACTGAAATGGTCGTACTTTCGATCTCATTTTCTCGTCGAGAGAATTTTCCCGCCGGTTATAACTGATTTTCCGGCGCAGTCGCGGAAAAAACGAATCTGAAGCCAGCTGTTTAGCCTAATTTTTCTCAGTATCCAAACTGAGTTCGGTTACTAACCTTTTTCTTTTGACTATAATGCCCTTGATGATATTTGTAATAAATGCTGCAAAGTCTGACGGTTTGCAGGGTACTTTCGTACATTGAACTTTTTCACATTTGATCACGTTTCCCGTGCTTAACTAATTAATATCTTCTCTGATTTTTTTTTTTATTTTGACTTTTGTTGCATAGAGTTTGGAATTTATTTTTTCAAATATTAAATTTGTAATTAATGTTTATTTATTATTTAAGAAAAGGGTTGTTGGGATTTGAAACTGTAGAGGGAGGTAGATTGGGAATTGAGATGTCTTCATGAAATTACCGAACCACCATTCGATGGTGGCATTTCCCTTTCAACACTTTAATGCATCGTTACCATTATTCACTTGGTTTGGTTCTAGTTTTTAGAAAATTTTATTTTTTTTATTTTTTTATATTTTAATATTTTTTAATATTTTAAATAATATTTTTAAACAAAAATTTTGAACACACTTAATATAAATATTTTTAAAAAGTATGATATTTATGATTTTTTTTTAAATACGCTAAATACAAAAAAAAATATAAAAATTCAATATATTTTTTGTATTTTTATATATTTATTAATTTTTTAAAATATTTTTTCACTAATATTTTACAATTTAGATGTACATCTAAGAATGTGTATCTAAAAAAAGGTAAAAAAAAATTACTTAAAATTTTATAAATATTCACTAAAAACAAAAAAAAAATAGTGAATAAAAAAATTTAAATTTTGAAAAACTGAAACTAAATAAACTGGTTGTTATTTAGACCAACAATTAAATTTATTAAAAAATTAACATCATCATTATTACTATGATTATTAGTTTATAATGTTTTGTTGTTTGGTGGGCTTCTAGATTGTTAGTTGGAGATGAAGGGGGTGTTTGGGGATTATTTTTTTGGGTAAACTACTAATAGGTCATAATAATTAGATTTAATTTCTATCAAGTCTTATTGAAAATAAGTCTTGATAAAATTATTCTTAAAAATAATTTTTTTGTGACAATTTTTTTCATACGTGGCTAAAAATTAACAATTAATGACTTTTTTTTGTTATGATTTTTATAAATTGTTGCTAGAACTTACAATTAGTGACATTTTTTATGACAAATTTTTTTTTATAGGATCTATTAGACAATAAGTTACTTATTAGGACCTACACGTAAGTACCTCTATTTTTTTTTTGTGATGTTTTTATTTTATTTAAAAAAAATATAAAAAAAATTTGTAAAAAACGTAAAGGAAATAATTTGACAAAATTGTTTGAAAATTGATTATTTAATTAATTTTTTTATCTTTTTATGAAAATATATTAATGTCATACACTTGACGTACGGAGAGTTTTTTTTTTAACCCGTCCAAAGTAGCCAAAATGATCAAAATGATCGACAGTGTTGGTGAAGATTATTCGTCGTTAGGAACACCAAGTTAGATTTGATCTCAACTAATTATATGTTTGGTTAAAAAAAAAAAAAAAAAACCGCCGAGATCTTATCTTTATATCCTAAGACGTGTCTCAATTAATTTCATAGGTTAAAAATGTTTTTAAAAAGTGTACATATTTATTACACACTTCTATTATGTAAAAATGTACCATTTTTATTAAGGTTGAAAACATTGTTATTGACCTTTTACCTTTTTGTTATTAATGGTCATTTTCGTTAAGTGGTTGCTCTAAAAGACTTGAGAAAGTTTTACTTTTTAACTCGTGATTCCATTTTAGGCAGGCTTGGCTGACTTTTAAGGAATTGTCTATTACAAACGTGGTTGAATTTGCTTAATGGTGATTATGTAAAGCACTATTCCCAATTTGGGTTTGAAGTTTTTTATATGTGGGTTATTTCTCTTCTGGGTAAATTGAAATTTTAATTGGTTGTTTTAATTAATTCTTTCTATTAATTAGTGCCAACTAAAGATCAAGGTGCAATCAAATGGCTAACAGCTCATGCTCACTAGATAATTCCAACATGAGGACACAAGTTTTTTTCTTTATAAAGGGTAATGATAATCGCTCCGTAATGTTGGTTTACTTGTAAAAAGTGTATTGAAGTATGCTTAAAAAAAATAAATCAAAATATATTAAAATATATTGAAGGTTTACTTGTGTTGGTGGAAATGGAACACTCCTTCGGTCAAACAACCTTCTTTTTCTGTTTCAGTTTATTATATTCTTCAAGACATATATTATTTTCTGAATTTCAGATTGGTATGTATAATGATAATCTGTCCTGTAATTGAGGACTTGACTTTTTCAAATTTGCTTTTGGGACAGTTTTTTACATTTGAATTTTATTTTCCCACCACAACTACTTGAAGAGAAATTTGTTATTATAGTAGTTGTGTTCTTTTTCTGTCACAAAGTTTATTATATTCTTCCAGATTAGTGCAAGACACTGTACAAGTTTTCATTTATTATTTGATTAATTTCAGATGGTATTTGTAATGATCATCTTGTAATTAACCTTGTTTTGTAAAAAATTGCTTGTTCTTACAGAAAACTTGCGCAATTTGCTTGGCACACTTAAAAACCGGGGAGGGCCAAGCGATCTTCACAGCCGAGTGCACCCACTCGTTCCACTTTAGCTGCATTGCCAACAGCGTTAAGCACGGAAATCACCTTTGCCCCATTTGCCGTTCCAAGTGGAAAGACATCCCTTTTCAGTTCCCCACCAACCTTGGCGATCCTCGGTTTAATGTCTCAGGCCGAGCTCGAGTCTCTCCTTACCGTCCCTTGCTTGAAGATGTCCCGCCCAACATCCCTCATGATCACCCTCTTCCATCTCCTCCTCCACCTGAGCCCCCTCGCTTCTCAGATGATGATACTCTCCCTCCTGTCTCCACTGATCCCACCTTTCTTGGTTCCTCCCATTCAGTAACTATCAAATCCTTTCCTGAGTTTCCTGCCATCTCTTCCTCTGAGTCTGTTTCTAGTTTCGCCGTTCTTGTCGGCGTTCAGGCACCACCTCTCCTCGGTGATGCCCGTAACCTTGAGCGGGCACCCATTGACCTCGTCACTGTGCTTGATGTTAGTGGCAGCATGGCAGGTTCAAAGCTTGCTCTTCTCAAGCGTGCACTTCGATTCGTCATACAAAACCTGGGCCCTTGTGACCGACTGGCTATCGTTGTTTTCTCATCATCCGCTCGAAGAATCTTTCCACTTCGCAGGATGTCCGAAGTACGCCGCGAAGATGCTGTCCTCGCCATCAATTCTCTTGTGTCATCTGGTGGGACCAACATCGTGGAAGGGCTCAAGAAAGGAGTTCGGGTTCTCGAAGAACGCCGTGAAAGGAATCCAGTTGCAAGCATCATACTCCTATCTGATGGAAGAGACACATACAACAGCGAGAGTATCAATCGACGCAGAAGTCCACAGAATCAGAATTCAAGGCAGGCTGTGGAATATCTGAACCTATTGCCTGTTTCCATCTGTGGTAGCAAGAATGTTGGTGGAAACGAGGCTAGACTCCCTACAATCCCAGTTCACACATTTGGATTTGGGTCAGACCACGATTCTACTGCGATGCACGCTATATCTGATGCATCAGGTGGCACATTTTCCTTCATCGAGTCTGTTGGCATGGTTCAAGACGCCTTTGCTAGGTGCATTGGTGGTCTTCTTAGTGTCGTGGCTCAAGAACTTCAACTAACCGTGAGGTCAGTGTCACCCGGGGTAAAGATCGGATTCATACCATCTGGAAGATACCCGAGTGGAATGTCCAATCAAGGGCAGCAAGGTTTGATCAAGGTCGGCGATCTGTATGCAGACGAGGAGAAAGAATTTTTGGTTAACCTTTCAATTCCCATAGTTTCAGCTGCTGAAGGTGAGGAAAGGCCGGAAAAGACATCGTTGTTGGATATAGTGTGTTCGTACAAGGACACTGTATCAAAAGAGATGGTACTTATAGAAGGCGAGAGAGTTGAGATACGGCGACCTGAGGTTCTTTCACCTATGGATTTGATACCGAGCTTAGATGTTGATCGGCAGAGGAATCGCTTGTGGGTAGCAGAAGGAATTGCAGAGGCACAAGAGATGGCTGAGATGGGAAATCTAGAGGGTGCACAGGCTGTTCTGTCAAATAGGAGAGCAACGCTACGATCTTCAGCATCAGCCCAAGCAGGGGATGGACTCTGCAGCTGGCTTGAAACCGAGCTGAGAGAAATTAGGGACCGAATGGCAAGCATGGAGTTATACGAGCACACGGGTCGAGCCTATGTGCTCTCAGGTTTGAGCTCGCATTCGTGGCAAAGGGCAACAACTAGGGGTGACTCGACTACTCAGACAGTTGTGTTGAGCAGTGAAGGTGGAAACACTAGTAGCGGTCCTATTGGCTATGATACTCCTAGTATGGTCAACATGGTGTCAAAGTCACAGACTCTAAACTTCGCTAATGCTGCCGAGCAAGCTCAGCAGCGACTTTCCAGGTCTTGCAGCGCGTCTCCACGATGAATGAGGATTATCGGTATTCATGGTCGAGTCATCGGTAAGGAAATTTTTTGTCCATATATGATAATAAAAGGGATAGCGCGGTTGTAAGTGGGAATTCAACAAGAAAATCAAGGCTTCTTATTTTACTTCACTTTTCTTGGTTCTTTTCTGGTTATCAATCTGATTCTTTTCCAGGATAAATTGGATTGGTGGAATTCTTACTAGAAATGCAATAATAGTTTGGCAGCTACTCTTGAATAAGGCTAGGCCTCCTTTTTTTTTTTTTCTTTTCTTTTTCTTTTTCTGCTTCTTTTTTAATTTTTTTATGGGTTGGTAATGAAATTTGTGTGTTGATGATATTCCCAGGATTAGTAAGTGAAAATACAAATTCATGATCAGGAGTTTGAACTCCATTAATATGTTGCTCCCGTTGTTTTCACTAAATTTTTTTAACATTTTGAGTGATTTTTATAATTTTTAGATGCTTAATATAAATACATTTTAAAAGTATAATATTTGTGAATTTTTACTAAATATCAAAAATACAAAAACTTAGTATATATTTTTTTTTTGTGTATTTATTAATTTTTTAAAATATTTTTTTATAAATATGTTATTTTTTAGTTACGTTTAAGTTAGGTGTATTTAAAAAATAAAAGATTTGGTTAAAATATTAAAAAAAATAAATAAACAAAATACCAAAAACAGAACTCAATTTTTAGGAAATCAATAAAAACCAAACAAGACGATTGGTTTTTTTTGTTTTCTGTTTTTTGGTCTGAATTTTCTTTCGTCTGAAAAAATATAATATTTTCCTGATTTTGTTTTGTTTTGTTTTTTTTTTTTTTTTTTTTTTTTTGGTGTGGCACTTAGAGTCTTCTTATAAATGAGGAGAACTCTTTGAAAACAATAATGTATCTTTATCTTTAGTTCTTAAAGGCAAAAGATTGAAACTATGCCAAACATGGCCTTTGTTAATACTAATTCTAATTGGAAAAATTATGCATGATGTTGAGGCCCTTGCAAAACAGAGCAATGTTTGCCTGTTTGATTCATGTATTTGGGCCAGTGAGGTCTACATTTCTTGTGTTTGGGTCATTGTTATCAAAATTGCAATTCAGATGGTTGGATCTCCTATCTTAAATTGTTAAAACGATTCAAATTGTTATAAGATTGGTGTCATAACGTAATCGCAAGTAAGATTGTGTTAAATCATATGAGATTATATAGGATCGTCATAGAATCGCTTGATATGAGACTTTTCGTTTTATTTTTAATATGTATCATTATGATTTGCATTTTTATCTTATTTTTAATAAAAAAAGTGGAGTGTTATGATCCTCATTTACTGATTTTACGATTCAATTCATGACTCTCTCATTGATTTCAATTTTAATAACCTTGATTTAAGTGAGGTAAAAACCTTTTGGTTTCGTAATGCGTAGAATTTCAAAAATGTTAGAGGCTCCAAAAATTCTACCAAAAGTTTTACCTCCCACACCCATGTGAGACATTTGGTAAAAATTTTGATAGAATATTTGGGGTCTCTAGTATTACTCGTAGAATTTTAATTTCACAAAATTGTATAATATCTAATACCAATGATTTATCCCACTAACTCAATTATTAATCCCATGGGATCATAAATTCTATCACTATAATCGGCAATGGTGGTTTAGCTAAAAAGCAATCCTATGATGGGTAATTATTGAGTACTTCTGTAGCATCTTATAACATTATATTAGTACTCCAAGCTAATTATGGCTTCATTTGGGAAGAAGGATTGGTTTCAATTTGGGATTATTTTAATCATAAAAAGATAAAATAGACTTTTTAACTCAATAAAACAAAATATCATGTCCAACTCATAATCATTACATTATTTCTTTTACAAAAAGTTCAAAAAATCTTTCTCAAACGAGATTTTTTAGTCCCAGGTTAAAATAGTTAAAAAATCAAAAAATTAAAAAGCCAATACACTTTCCAAACGAAACCTTTGTTATGAAAAATTATGAGTAAAATATGTGGACCTATTTATTTTTATTTTTTTAAAATTGAAAGATAAAAAGTAATCTCACTTAACATATATAATGTATTCTGATTTTTCATTTATCAAGACTATCTAGGAATGACAATGGGAGTTACTGGGGTAAATATTAATTTCTCATTCCCAAACCCCTATAACAATTTTTCTCCATTCCACATTCCCCGTTTCCTATGAATACAACTCTATCCATCTCCTAATGGGTTTGGATTTTCCCTAACCGAGCTTGACCTTCTTTTTTTTTTCTTTTTTTTAAGGTTCACAAAGCTAAATATACATTCAATCTTATCTTATTTTATTTGACTCAATAACAAAATTAAATACACATTAATTAATTAAAAAATTATTTAAAAATAATTAAATATATAATTTTGAGACAATCAAATAAGTTTTTAGTAATTGAAAAAAAAAACATGGAAGAACATGGAAGATTAAAAATAAATAAATAAATTACAACTATCTCTCTCCCCCTCTTCTACAATGTTACATTCTTTCTTAAAATTTAAAAAAAAAACTAAAATATTTACAAAATAAAATGAAATATTTAAAATAAAAAGTTTAAAAATATCTAAATAAAAACATATATTTAAAATGAAAAAATAAATTTTTCTTAAACATTGTTTAATATTTTAAAAGAATAGATGCTTAAAACTCAAAATACAATTTAAAACTATTTTCAAAACTCAAAACTCATTTCAAGACACTTTTCAAAACCAATCCTTTAAAAACTCATTTCAAGACACTTTTCAAAACTCATAACTAAATAAATTTTATCTTTTCAAAATTCAACTCACAATTTCACACTCAAATCACAACTCCACACTCAAATCAAAATTTCAAAACTAAACCAAACACCACCTTATTTTCTTTCATTGACCAGTGTAACATGGTTGTTAGGCCTTTTCCACCGGGGACTAGTTTGCAATTTAGTTAAATCTAAGGGGTCAATTTGAAAATCATCAACTTTTCCACCTATATAAATTGGAGGTCCTGTGTAGTTATGTCTGGTAAGAATCGAGGAGAGAGAAGAAAGGCTTCCTCTCGCTATACTACTTCACTTTCTCTCTCTCTCTATTGTGAGTTAAAAAATAAATAAATAAATAAAATAAATAATATGTAGGAGAAATGGGCAGATACTCGTCCTCGATCCATACCTATGAATATTTGAAAAATGTTATTTGACTGACCCGACAAATAAAAAAAGAAGAAAAAATTCATATATTTAGATCGAGTCTCCATAGATACTCATAGAATAGGAATTCAATTCCCATCCCTAAGTGTATCCGAGAATTTTCATCAAATGATTAGCTAAAATGTACTATAATAATTGAGCAACAATCTTGTAAGGATGTTTGGATCATGAATTTAAATAAGAATTTAAAAAGAAAAATAAAAAATATATTTCATTTATATTTATTATTATTTTTTTAAAATTCTTGCGGACATTAGAGCATTAGCTCAAGGTTCTAATCTATCCTTTCATTGGTCACCTCGGATGGCTAGCAGGGCCGCTCACTGGACTGCAAGAGCCTCTCTTTCTGATTCTTTGCCTATCAATTCGGTGCTAAATTCTCCCAAGCCTCTGGTGCAAACTTTGAGCTGAGCTTGTTTCTTTTGTTTAGTTTGTTTTCCTGTTTTTCTTTAATTTTTGTGTTCAGAAAAAAAAAAAAAATACAAACAAACAGAACCTAATAAAAAGAGAGACAGTATAGAGTTCTTATTTCTTAATTCCTATATTTGTACTAAAGAATTTTCATAATAATAAGAAACTCATTTTTTTTAATGAGATTGTTTCTTTATGAATTTTTGACCCCTTTGACCATAATACAACCATCATCATGGGTGATGAGATGCCCCCGAGTGCCATGTGGCGCTTATTGTTGGTCAAACTCTAATTTTATTTTATTATACTTTTAATTTTTTTCAAAAATCAATTATGTATGTAAAAAAATATTATAACAATCTTATATTTATTTAATATAGAACTTTAAGACATCAAATTACGTTTCATGCTTAGTCATGGAGAATAAAAATTTGAACTCCATATCTATCTATTTACAAAAAAAGCTACGATCCCACCTTTCTGTATTAGAATTTATATAGAATAAATATGTGTGGTGGAGATAAAATTAATGAAATATGGAATTCATGAGTGAAATAAATTTGAACTAATGATTTTTGTTTCTGGATAGATAATTTTGAGTTTATAGTCTTAATAGGTTAGAATCATTAGCCAAAAAAAGAAAATGATTATGTTGATACATTTGAGTAATTAAATGTTTCCCAATTAGTAAATTGAATTTATTGTCATAACCTCTATTTTTCAAAAAAATCGATCCAGTTAAACCATGATCATGAGCAAGTGCATAAATATACTCCGGAAAGATAAGTGGATATACGAAATTGTGTTGCTGAGATCTATCTAGTTCTAAATATCTTTCGAACTCTTCCATTTGAAATAAAAATGGAACTAAAGATAAAGTATTTTGAGGGTTATCAAATGATACATAGTGCGATACGGTCAAAACAAGATATTGGTAATAAGAAAAGAATAGACACCTTGGTCATATATAAAGTTACAAGACATTGGATTTTATTGAAGCCAACTCAATGGTGAACCTATTTCCATTAGGGATGAGGACAATCAACTTAGAATATTTATTCATTTTGGAATCGAGTATGATAAATTTAGAATATTTTTTCAATAGAATTGGAAACTCAATAAATAAAAATATTCCATTGCACCCCATTTCCATTTATAATTAAAATCGAATATCATTTGAATATTCACTTTGTTTGACTCTACGAGTCTATGGAATTTCAGATTTTTGCCTTCAACTTTTAAATTTATGTCTATGGCTTTCAACTTTTCGATCTTTTGATTTTCAAAATCATATGTAATAAGTGCTAAGTCAAAAATAAGAAGGAAGAAAAAATATGAGGAATGTGATAAAAGGGAAGGAATCGGATTGGACAGTGGTGAATGAGGAAATGAGGCTATTCGCCGAAGAGAGGCCTAGAGGGCCAACGTGGCTGGGGAAGGAGATGGTTTAATTGTAACCGCAGCGGTGACTATTAGTCCTGTTTGTTTGGAGTTATAGGGAGGGGATTGAGATTAATAGTGAGGTGAGATTACTATATGAGGTGTTTGTTTTGAGAAATGGGGAGGAGACTCTTAATCTCTTGGTATTAGTAAAGGCCTTGGAAGGGGGATTGGGAAGGACAAGGTAGAGATGATATTAGAAAAATAGTGAGGGGATTAGAAAATTTTTTATTTTTTATATATTAGGAATTTTTTAAAAAATATTAATGTTTAATTTTTTATAATTTTTTAATTTATTTTATTATTTTATATAAAAATAATTTAACAATTCCTCACTATTAATCCCCTCACTAACAATCCCCTCACTATCAATCTCTTCCATTCTATCTCTAAAAACAAACGGGGCCTTCGCGTTTAAGACATGTACTGTAAGATTAAATTTTATAATTTTCTCAAAAGGGTAATTTATTTGAGGGACATAATTATAATTAAAAAAAAAAAACAGAAAATGATTTGAATTGAAAAAAAGAAGACGTGGTGTTCAAATAGAACTTCCCTTCTTTTTAACCTTAATTTAAGACAAAGATAAATAAACATTGTTAGGTGGTGTTAGATAGATAAAAAATAAAAAATTGTAATAATAAAAATTGAATGTTTAATTTTTAAAACTGAAACTTGTTTGATCAAAATTTAAGCACTGAATTAAAATAAATTATTTAATATGTATAAGATTAAATTTAAAATTTAATTATTTTCAAATTGTATCTTTTGAATTTTATATTGAGTTGATGAGGTGGTGGTAGTAGTGATAGCGGTAGTAGCAAGAGGGATTGTGATGCCAATAACTAGGAATGGCAACGGGGCGGGGCGGGGCCGGGGATCCCACTCCCCGTCCCCGATCCCCGATTGTGAAAATCTCCCCGGCCCCGGCCCCGGCCCCGATCCCCGACGGGGAACCTACCACTGTCCCCATCCCCGCCCCCAACGGGGATCAGGTTTCCCCGAACCCAAAAAATTCCCCTTCCCCCAAATCTGTTTCAACACCACCATCAAC